>NC_090360.1:13009475-13326141 GCF_035084215.1 Heptranchias perlo
TCGTGTGTTCTCTCTCTCTCTCTCACTCTCGTGCATGTGTTCTCTCTCTCTCTCTCTCGCGTGTTCTCTCTCTCTCTCTCTCGCGTGTGTTTTCTCTCTCGCGTGTGTTCTCTCTCTCTCGTGTGTTCTCTCTCTCTCTCTCTCACGTGTGTTCTCTCTCTCTCTCTCTCTCTCTCGCGTGTGTTCTCTCTCTCTCTCTCTCTCTCTCGCGTGTGTTCTCTCTCTCGCGTGTGTTCTCTCTCTCTCGCGTGTGTTCTCTCTCTCTCTCTCTCTCGCGTGTGTGTGTTCTCTCTCTCGCGTGTGTGTGTTCTCTCTCTCGTGTGTGTGTGTTCTCTCTCTCGTGCCTGTTCGTTCTCTCTCTCTCGTGCCTGTGTTCGTTCTCTCTCTCTCTCGCGTGTGTTCTCTCTCTCTCTCTCTCTCTCTCGCGTGTGTTCTCTCTCTCTCGCGCGTGTTCTCTCTCTCTCGCGCGTGTTCTCTCTCTCTCTCTCGCGCGTGTTCTCTCTCTCTCTCTCGCGCGTGTTCTCTCTCTCTCTCGCGCGTGTTCTCTCTCTCTCGCGCGTGTTCTCTCTCTCTCTCTCGCGCGCGTGTTCTCTCTCTCTCGCGCGCGTGTTCTCTCTCTCGCGCGTGTTCTCTCTCGCGCGTGTTCTCTCTCGCGCGTGTTCTCTCTCGCGCGTGTTCTCTCTCTCTCGCGTGTTCTCTCTCTCTCGCGTGTTCTCTCTCTCTCGCGTGTTCTCTCTCTCGCGCGTGTTCTCTCGCGCGTGCGTTCTCTCGCGCGCGTGTTCTCTCGCTCTCTCGCGCGTGTTCTCTCCCTCTCTCGCGTGTGTTCTCTCTCTCTCTCTCTCTCTCTCTCTCGCTCGCGTGTGTTCTCTCTCTCTCTCTCTCTCTCGCGTGTGTTCTCTCTCTCTCGCGTGTGTTCTCTCTCTCGCGTGTGTTCTCTCTCTCTCGCGTGTGTTCTCTCTCTCTCGCGTGTGTTCTCTCTCTCTCTCGCGTGTGTTCTCTCTCTCTCCCGCGCGTGTTCTCTCTCCCGCGCGTGTTCTCTCTCCCGCGCGTGTTCTCTCTCCCGCGCGTGTTCTCTCTCCCGCGCGTGTTCTCTCTCCCGCGCGTGTTCTCTCTCCCGCGCGTGTTCTCTCTCCCGCGCGTGTTCTCTCTCCCGCGCGTGTTCTCTCTCCCGCGCGTGTTCTCTCTCCCGCGCGTGTTCTCTCTCCCGCGCGTGTTCTCTCTCTCTCTCTCGCGCGTGTTCTCTCTCTCGCGCGTGTTCTCTCTCTCTCTCTCTCTCTCGCGCGTGTTCTCTCCCTCTCTCTCTCTCGCGCGTGTTCTCTCCCTCTCTCTCTCTCGCGCGTGTTCTCTCTCTCTCTCTCTCGCGTGTGTTCTCTCTCTCACGTGTGTTCTCTCTCTCGCGTGTGTTCTCTCTCTCCCGTGTGTTCTCTCTCTCGCGTGTGTTCTCTCTCTCTCTCTCGCGCGTGTTCTCTCTCTCTCTCGCGCGTGTTCTCTCTCTCTCGCGCGTGTTCTCTCTCTCTCGCGCGTGTTCTCTCTCTCGCGCGTGTTCTCTCTCTCGCGCGTGTTCTCTCTCTCTCTCGCGCGTGTTCTCTCTCTCTCTCGCGCGTGTTCTCTCTCTCTCTCTCGCACGTGTTCTCTCTCTGTCGCGCGTGTTCTCTCTCGCGCGTGTTCTCTCTCTCTCGCGCGTGTTCTCTCTCTCTCTCGCGCGTGTTCTCTCTCTCTCGCGCGTGTTCTCTCTCTCTCGCGCGTGTTCTCTCTCTCTCGTGCGTTCTCCCTCTCTCTCTCGCGCGTGCGTTCTCCCTCTCTCTCTCTCTTGTGCGTGTGTTTCCACACTCTCTCTCTCGCGTGTGTTCTCTCGCTCTCTCTCGCGCGTGTGTTCTCTCGCTCTCTCTCGCGCGTGTGTTCTCTCGCTCTCTCTCGCGCGTGTGTTCTCTCGCTCTCTCTCGCGCGTGTTCTCTCGCTCTCTCTCGCGCGTGTGTTCTCTCGCGCTTTCCATCGCGCGTGTGTTCTCTCGCTCTCTCTCTCGCGCGTGTGTTCTCTCGCTCTCTCTCTCGCGCGTGTGTTCTCTCGCTCTCTCGCGCGTGTGTGTTCTCTCGCTCCCTCGCGCGTGTGTTCTCTCGCTCTCTCTCGCGCGCGCGTGTTCTCTCGCTCTCTCTCGCGCGCGCGTGTTCTCGCTCTCTCTCGCGCGCGCTTGTTCTCTCGCTGTCTCTCGCTCTCGCTCTGTCTCGCGCGCGCGTGTTCTCTCGCGCGCGTGTGTTCTCTCGCTCTCACTCGAGCGCGCGTGTTCTCTCGCTATCTCTCGCGCGTGCGTTCTCTCGCTTTCTCTTGCGCGCGCGTGTTCTCTCGCTCTCTCTCTCTCTCTCTCGTGCGTGTGTTCTCTCTCTCTCTCTCGTGCATGTGTGTTCTCTCTCGTGCGTGTGTGTTCTCTTGTGCGTGTGTGTTCCCTCTCTCTCGTGCGTGTGTGTTCCCTCTCTCTCGTGCGTGTGTGTTCCCTCTCGTGCGTGTGTGTTCTCTCTCTCTCGTGCGTGTGTGTTCTCTCTCTCTCGTGCGTGTGTGTTCTCTCTTTCTCGTGCGTGTGTGTTCTCTCTCTCTCGTGCGTGTGTTCTCTCTCTCTCTCTCTCTCTCGTGCGTGTTCTCTCTCTCTCTCGTGCGTGTGTTCTCTCTCGTGCGCGTGTGTTCTCTCTCTCATGCGCGTGTGTTCTCTCTCTCGTGCGTGTGTGTTCTCTCTCTCGTGCGCGTGTGTTCTCTCTCTCGTGCGCGTGTGTTCTCTGTCTCGCGCGCGTGTTCTCGCTCTCTCGCGCGCGTGTTCTCGCTCTCTCGCGCGCGTGTGTTGACGCTCTCTCTCGCACGCGTGTGTTCTCGCTCTCTCGCGCGCGCGTGTTCTCGCTCTCTCTCGCGCGTGTTCTCTCTCGCGCGTGTTCTCTCTCGCGCGCGTGTTCTCTCTCTCTCGCGCGTGTTCTCTCTCTCTCGCGCGTGTTCTCACTCTCTCGCGCGTGTTCTCTCTCGCGCGTGTTTCTCTCTCTCTCGCGTGTTCTCTCCCTCTCTCGCGCGTGTTCTCTCTCTCTCTCTCTCTCTCTCGCGTGTGTTCTCTCTCTCTCTCTCGCGTGTGTTCTCTCTCTCTCTCTCGCGTGTGTTCTCTCTCTCGCGTGTGTTCTCTCTCGCGTGTGTTCTCTCTCTCTCGCGTGTGTTCTCTCTCTCTCGCGTGTGTTCTCTCTCTCTCTCTCTCGCGTGTGTTCTCTCTCTCTCTCTCGCATGTGTTCTCTCTCTCTCTCGCGTGTGTTCTCTCTCTCTCTCTCTCTCGCGTGTGCTCTCTCCCGCGCGTGTTCTCTCTCCCGCGCGTGTTCTCTCTCCCGCGCGTGTTCTCTCTCCCGCGCGTGTTCTCTCTCTCTCTCTCTCTCTCTCGCGCGTGTTCTCTCTCTCGTGCGTGTTCTCTCTCTCTCTCTCTCTCGCGCGTGTTCTCTCCCTCTCTCTCTCTCGCGCGTGTTCTCTCTCTCTCTCTCTCGCGCGTGTTCTCTCTCTCTCTCTCTCGCGTGTGTTCTCTCTCTCTCTCTCTCGCGTGTGTTCTCTCTCTCGCGTGTGTTCTCTCTCTCTCGCGTGTGTTCTCTCTCTTTCGCGTGTGTTCTCTCTCTCGCGTGTGTTCTCTCTCTCTCGCGTGTGTTCTCTCTCTCTCTCTCTCTCTCGCGTGTGTTCTCTCTCTCTCTCTCGCGTGTGTTCTCTCTCTCTCTCTCGCGCGTGTTCTCTCTCTCTCTCGCGCGTGTTCTCTCTCTCTTTCGCGCGTGTTCTCTCTCTCTCGCGCGTGTTCTCTCTCTCGCGCATGGTCTCTCTCTCTCGCGCGTGTTCTCTCTCTCTCGCGCGTGTTCTCTCTCTCTCGCGCGTGTTCTCTCTCTCGCGCGTGTTCTCTCTCTCGCGCGTGTTCTCTCTCTCTCTCTCTCTCGCGTGTGTTCTCTCTCTCTCTCTCGCGTGTGTTCTCTCTCTCTCTCGCGTGTGTTCTCTCTCTCTCTCGCGTGTGTTCTCTCTCTCGCGTGTGTTCTCTCTCTCTCGCGTGTGTTCTCTCTCTCTCGCGTGTGTTCTCTCTCTCTCGCGTGTGTTCTCTCTCTCTCTCGCGTGTGTTCTCTCTCTCTCTCTCGCGTGTGTTCTCTCTCTCTCTCTCTCTCGCGTGTGTTCTCTCTCTCTCTCTCGCGTGTGTTCTCTCTCTCTCTCTCGCGTGTGTTCTCTCTCTCTCTCACGTGTGTTCTCTCTCCCGCGCGTGTTCTCTCTCCCGCGCGTGTTCTCTCTCCCGCGCGTGTTCTCTCTCCCGCGCGTGTTCTCTCTCCCGCGCGTGTTCTCTCTCCCGCGCGTGTTCTCTCTCTCTCTCTCTCTCGCGCGTGTTCTCTCTCTCGCGCGTGTTCTCTCTCTCTCTCTCGCGCGTGTTCTCTCCCTCTCTCTCTCTCGCGCGTGTTCTCTCTCTCTCTCTCTCTCTCTCGCGCGTGTTCTCTCTCTCTCTCTCTCTCTCTCTCTCTCGCGCGTGTTCTCTCTCTCTCTCTCTCTCTCTCGCGTGTGTTCTCTCTCTCTCTCTCGCGTGTGTTCTCTCTCTCGCGTGTGTTCTCTCTCTCGCGTGTGTTCTCTCTCTCGCGTGTGTTCTCTCTCTCTCTCGCGTGTGTTCTCTCTCTCTCTCTCTCGCGCGTGTTCTCTCTCTCTCTCTCTCGCGCGTGTTATCCTCTCTTGCGCGTGTTCTCTCTCTCTCTCGCGCGTGTTCTCTCTCTCTCTCGCGCGTGTTCTCTCTCTCTCGCGCGTGTTCTCTCTCTCTCGCGCGTGTTCTCTCTCTCTCTCTCTCTCGTGCGTGTGTTTCCACTCTCTCGCGTGTGTTCTCTCGCTCTCTCGCGCGTGTGTTCTCTCGCTCTCTCTCGCGCGTGTGTTCTCTCGCTCTCTCGCGCGTGTGTTCTCTCGCTCTGTCTCGCGCGTGTGTTCTCTCGCTCTCTCTCGCGCGTGTGTTCTCTCGCGCTTTCCATCGCGCGTGTGTTCTCTCGCTCTCTCTCGCGTCTCTCGCTCTCTCGCGCGTGTGTTCTCTCGCTCTCTCGCGCGTGTGTTCTCTCGCTCTCTCGCGCGTGTGTGTTCTCTCGCTCTCTCGCGCGTGTGTTCTCTCGCTCCCTCGCGCGTGTGTTCTCTCGCTCTCTCTCGCGCGTGTGTTCTCTCGCTCTCTCTCGCGCGCGCGTGTTCTCGCTCTCTCTCGCGCGCGCGTGTTCTCTCGCTGTCTCTCGCTCTCGCTCTGTCTCGCGCGCGCGTGTTCTCTCGCGCGCGTGTGTTCTCTCGCTCTCACTCGCGCGCGCGTGTTCTCTCGCTCTCTCTCGCGCGCTGCGTTCTCTCGCTTTCTCTTGCGCGCAGCGTGTTCTCTCGCTCGCTCTCTCTCTCTCTCGTGCGTGTGTTCTCTCTCTCTGTCGTGCATGTGTGTTCTCTCTCGTGCGTGTGTGTTCTCTCGTGCGTGTGTGTTCCCTCTCTCTCGTGCGTGTGTGTTCCCTCTCTCTCGTGCGTGTGTGTTCTCTCTCTCTCGTGCGTGTGTGTTCTCTCTCTCTCGTGCGTGTGTGTTCTCTCTCTCTCGTGCGTGTGTGTTCTCTCTCTCTCTCTCTCGTGCGTGTGTTCTCTCTCTCTCTCGTGCGTGTGTTCTCTCTCGTGCGTGTGTTCTCTCTCGTGCATGTGTTCTCTCTCTCGTGCGCGTGTGTTCTCTCTCTCGTGCGCGTGTGTTCTCTCTCTCGTGCGCGTGTGTTCTCTCTCGTGCGCGTGTGTTCTCTCTCGTGCGCGTGTGTTCTCTGTCTCGCGCGCGTGTTCTCGCTCTCTCGCACGCGTGTGTTGACGCTCTCTCTCGCACGCGTGTGTTCTCGCTCTCTCTCCGCGCGCGCGTGTTCTCGCTCTCTCTCGCGCGCGCGTGTTCTCGCTCTCTCTCGCGCGTGCGTTCTCGCTCTCTCTCTCGCGCGTGTGTTCTCTCGCTCTCTCTCGCGCGTGTGTTCTCTCGCTCTCTCTCGCGCGTGTGTTCTCTCGCTCTCTCTCTCTCTCGCGCGTGTGTTCTCTCGCGCTCTCTCTCCTCTCTCTCGCGCGTGTGTTCTCTCGCGCTCTCTCTCCTCTCTCTCGTGCGTGTGTTCTCGCTCTCTCGCGCGCAGCGTGTTCTCTCGCTGTCTCTCGCTCTCGCTCTGTTTCGCGCGCGCGTGTGTTCTCTCGCTCTCTCTCGCGCGCGCGTGTGCTCTCGCTCTCTCGCGCGCGCAGTGTTCTCTCGCTCTCTCTCGCAGCGCGCGTGTTCTCTCGCTTTCTCTCGCTCTCTCTCGCACGTGTTCTCTCGCTCTCTCTCTCTCGTGCGTGTGTTCTCTCTCGTGCGTATGTTCTCTCTCTCTCTGTCGTGCATGTGTGTTCTCTCTCTCTCGTGCGTGTGTGTTCTCTCTCTCTTGTGCGTGTGTGTTCCCTCTCTCTCGTGCGTGTGTGTTCCCTCTCTCTCGTGCGTGTGTGTTCTCTCTCTCTCGTGCGTGTGTGTTCTCTCTCTCTCGTGCGTGTGTTCTCTCTCTCTCTCTCTCTCATGCGTGTGTTCTCTCTCTCTCTCGTGCGTGTGTTCTCTCTCTCTCTCGTGCGTGTGTTCTCTCTCGTGCGCGTGTGTTCTCTCTCTCGTGCGCGTGTGTTCTCTGTCTCGCGCGCGTGTGTTCACGCTCTCTCTCGCGCGCGTGTTCTCGCTCTCTCTCGCGCGTGCGTTCTCGCTCTCTCTCTCTCGCGCGTGCGTTCTCGCTCTCTCTCGCGCGTGCGTTGTCTCGCTCTCTCTCTCTCTCACGCGTGTGTTCTCTCTCTCTCGTGCGTGTGTTCTCTCTCTCTCGTGCGTGTGTTCTCTCTCTCTCTCGTGCGTGTTCTCTCTCTCTCTCTCTTGTGCGTGTGTTCTCTCTCTCTCGTGCGTGTGTTCTCTCTCTCTCGTGCGTGTTCTCTCTCTCTCGTGCGTGTGTTCTCTCTCTCGTGCGTGTGTTCTCTCTCTCGTGCGTGTGTTCTCTCTCTCTCTCTCTCTCGTGCGTGTGTTCTCTCTCTCTCTCTCTCTCGTGCGTGTGATCTCTCTCCCTCTCTCTCTCTCTCCTCTCTCTCTCGTGCGTGTGTTTCCTCCCACTCCTGCGTGCGTTTCCTCTCTCTCTCTCTCTCTCGTGCGTGTGTTTCCTCTCTCTCTCGTGCGTGTGTTTCCTCTCTCTCTCGTGCGTGTGTTTTCTCTCTCTCTCACCTCTCTCTCTCTCGTGCGTGTGTTTTCTCTTTGTCTCTCTCGTGCATGTGTTCTCTCTCTCTCGTGCGTGTGTTCTCTCTCTCTCTCTCTCTCTCTCTCTCGTGCATGTGTTCTCGCTCTCTCGTGCGTGTGTTCTCTCTCTCTCTCTCTCTCTCGTGCGTGTGTTCTCTCTCGTGCGTGTGTTCTCTCTCGTGCGTGTGTTTCCTTTCTCTCTCGTGCGTGTGTTTCCACTCTCGCTCTCTCGCGCGTGTGTTCTCTCGCTCTCTCGCGCGTGTGTTCTCTCGCTCTCTCTCGCGCGTGTGTTCTCTCGCTCCCTCGCGCGTGTGTTCTCTCGCTCTCTCTCGCGCGTGTGTTCTCTCGCTCTCTCTCGCGCGCAGGCGTGTTCTCGCTCTCTCTCGCGCGCGCGCGTGTTCTCTCGCTGTCTCTCGCTCTCGCTCTGTCTCGCGCGCGCGTGTTCTCTCGCGCGCGTGTGTTCTCTCGCTCTCACTCGCGCGCGCGTGTTCTCTCGCTCTCTCTCGCGCGCGCGTTCTCTCGCTTTCTCTTGCGCGCGCGTGTTCTCTCGCTCGCTCTCTCTCTCTCTCGTGCGTGTGTTCTCTCTCTCTCTGTCGTGCATGTGTGTTCTCTCTCTCTCTGTCGTGCATGTGTGTTCTCTCTCGTGCGTGTGTGTTCTCTCGTGCGTGTGTGTTCCCTCTCTCTCGTGCGTGTGTGTTCCCTCTCTCTCGTGCGTGTGTGTTCTCTCTCTCTCGTGCGTGTGTGTTCTCTCTCTCTCGTGCGTGTGTGTTCTCTCTCTCTCTCTCTCTCTCGTGCGTGTGTTCTCTCTCTCTCTCGTGCGTGTGTTCTCTCTCGTGCGTGTGTTCTCTCTCGTGCATGTGTTCTCTCTCTCGTGCGCGTGTGTTCTCTCTCTCGTGCGCGTGTGTTCTCTCTCTCGTGCGCGTGTGTTCTCTCTCGTGCGCGTGTGTTCTCTCTCGTGCGCGTGTGTTCTCTGTCTCGCGCGCGTGTTCTCGCTCTCTCGCACGCGTGTGTTGACGCTCTCTCTCGCACGCGTGTGTTCTCGCTCTCTCGCGCGCGCGTTCTCTCGCTTTCTCTTGCGCGCGCGTGTTCTCTCGCTCGCTCTCTCTCTCTCTCGTGCGTGTGTTCTCTCTCTCTCTGTCGTGCATGTGTGTTCTCTCTCTCTCTGTCGTGCATGTGTGTTCTCTCTCGTGCGTGTGTGTTCTCTCGTGCGTGTGTGTTCCCTCTCTCTCGTGCGTGTGTGTTCCCTCTCTCTCGTGCGTGTGTGTTCTCTCTCTCTCGTGCGTGTGTGTTCTCTCTCTCTCGTGCGTGTGTGTTCTCTCTCTCTCTCTCTCTCTCGTGCGTGTGTTCTCTCTCTCTCTCGTGCGTGTGTTCTCTCTCGTGCGTGTGTTCTCTCTCGTGCATGTGTTCTCTCTCTCGTGCGCGTGTGTTCTCTCTCTCGTGCGCGTGTGTTCTCTCTCTCGTGCGCGTGTGTTCTCTCTCGTGCGCGTGTGTTCTCTCTCGTGCGCGTGTGTTCTCTGTCTCGCGCGCGTGTTCTCGCTCTCTCGCACGCGTGTGTTGACGCTCTCTCTCGCACGCGTGTGTTCTCTCTCTCTCTCTCGTGCGTGTGTTCTCTCTCTCTCGTGCGTGTGTTCTCTCTCTCTCTCGTGCGTGTTCTCTCTCTCTCTTGTGCGTGTGTTCTCTCTCTCTCGTGCGTGTGTTCTCTCTCGTGCGTGTTCTCTCTCTCTCGTGCGTGTGTTCTCTCTCTCGTGCGTGTGTTCTCTCTCTCGTGCGTGTGTTCTCTCTCTCTCTCTCTCTCGTGCGTGTGTTCTCTCTCTCTCTCTCTCTCGTGCGTGTGATCTCTCTCCCTCTCTCTCTCTCTCCTCTCTCTCTCGTGCGTGTGTTTCCTCCCACTCCTGCGTGCGTTTCCTCTCTCTCTCTCTCTCTCGTGCGTGTGTTTCCTCTCTCTCTCGTGCGTGTGTTTCCTCTCTCTCTCGTGCGTGTGTTTTCTCTCTCTCTCACCTCTCTCTCTCTCGTGCGTGTGTTTTCTCTTTGTCTCTCTCGTGCATGTGTTCTCTCTCTCTCGTGCGTGTGTTCTCTCTCTCTCTCTCTCTCTCGTGCATGTGTTCTCGCTCTCTCGTGCGTGTGTTCTCTCTCTCTCTCTCTCTCTCGTGCGTGTGTTCTCTCTCGTGCGTGTGTTCTCTCTCGTGCGTGTGTTTCCTTTCTCTCTCGTGCGTGTGTTTCCACTCTCTCTCTCTCTCGCGTGTGTTCTCTCGCTCTCTCGCGCGTGTGTTCTCTCGCTCTCTCTCGCGCGTGTGTTCTCTCGCTCTCTCTCGCGCGTGTGTTCTCTCGCTCTCTCTCTCGCGCACGCTTGTTCTCTCGCTCTCTCGCGCGCGCGTGTTCTCTCGCGCGCGCACATGTTCTCTCGCGCTCTCTCTCGATCGCGTGTTCTCTCGCTGTCTCTCGCTCTCTCGCGCGTGCGCGTGTCCTCTCGCTCTCTCGCGCGCGCGCGTGTCCTCTCGCTCTCTCTCGCGCGCGCGTGTCCTCTCGCTCTCTCTCGCGCGCGCGTGTCCTCTCGCTCTCTCTCGCGCGCGCGTGTCCTCTCGCTCTCTCTCGCGCGCGCGTGTCCTCTCGCTCTCTCTCTCTCGCGCGCGCGTGTCCTCTCGCTCTCTCTCGCGCGCGCGTGTTCTCTCGCTCTCTCTCTCTCGCGCGTGTTCTCTCGCTCTCTCTCTCGCGCGTGTTCTCTCGCTCTCTCTCTCGCGCGTGTTCTCTCGCTCTCTCTCTCGCGCGTGTTCTCTCGCTCTCTCTCGCGCGCGTGTTCTCTCGCTCTCTCTCGCGCGCGCGTGTTCTCTCGCTCTCTCTCGCGCGCGTGTTCTCTCGCTCTCTCGCGCGCTCTCTCGCTCTCTCTCGCGCGCTCTCTCGCGCGCGTGTTCTCTCGCTCTCTCGCGCGCGTGTTCTCTCGCTCTCTCGCGCGCGTGTTCTCTCGCTCTCTCGCGCGCGCGTGTTCTCGCTCTCTCTCGCGCGCGTGTTCTCTTGCTCTCTCTCGCGCGCGTGTTCTCTCGCTCTCTCTCGCGCGCGTGTTCTCTCGCTCTCTCGCGCGCTCTCTCGCTCTCTCTCGCGCGCGTGTTCTCTCGCTCTCTCGCGCGCGTGTTCTCTCGCTCTCTCGCGCGCGTGTTCTCTCGCTCTCTCGCGCGTGTGTTCTCTCTCTCGCGCGTGTGTTCTCTCTCTCGCGCGTGTGTTCTCTCTCTCGCGCGTGTGTTCTCTCGTTCTCCCTCTCGTGTGTTCTCTCGCTCTCTCTCTCGTGCGTGTGTTCTCTCTCTCTCTCTCTCTCCCTCCCTCTCGTGCGTGTGTTCTCTCTCTCTCTCTCTCCCTCTCGTGTGTGTGTTCTCTCTCTCTCTCTCGTGCGTGTGTTCTCTCTCTCTCTCGTGCGTGTGTTCTCGCCCTCTCTCTCGTGCGTGTGTTCTCTCCCTCTCTCTCGTGCGTGTGTTCTCTCCCTCTCTCTCGTGCGTGTGTTCTCTCCCTCTCTCTCGTGCGTGTGTTCTCTTCCTCTCTCTCGTGTGTGTGTTCTCTCTCTCTCTCTCGTGCGTGTGTTCTCTCTCTCGCGCGTGTGTTCTCTCGCTCTCTCTCGCGCGTGTGTTCTCTCGCTCTCTCTCGCGCGTGTGTTCTCTCGCTCTCTCTCGCGCGTGTGTTCTCTCGCTCTCTCTCGCGCGTGTGTTCTCTCGCTCTCTCTCGCGCGTGTGTTCTCTCGCTCTCTCTCGCGCGCGTTTTCTCTCGCTCTCGTGCGTGTGTTCTCTCTCTCACTCTCGCGCGTGTGTTCTCGCGCTCTCCCTCTCTCACACGTGTGTTCTCTCGCTCTCTCTCTCGTGCGTGTTCTCTCTCTCTCTCCCCCTCTCTCGTGCGTGTGTTCGCGCTCTCTCTCGTGCGTGTGTTCTCTCTCTCTCTCTCTCTCCCTCTCGTGTGTGTGTTCTCTCTCTCTCCCTCTCGTGCGTGTGTTCTCTCTCTCTCACTCTCGTGCGTGTGTTCTCTCTCTCTCTCTCTCGTGCGTGTGTTCTCTCTCGTGCGTGTGTTCTCTCTCTCTCGTGCGTGTGTTCTCTCTCTCTCTCTCTCTCGCGTGTTTGTTCTCTCTCTCTCGTGCGTGTGTTCTCTCTCTCTCTCGTGCGTGTGTTCTCTCTCGTGCGTGTGTTCTCTCTCTCGTGCGTGTGTTCTCTCTCTCGTGCGTGTGTTCTCTCTCTCTCGTGCGTGCGTTCTCTCTCTCTCGTGCGTGCGTTCTCTCTCTCTCGGGCGTGCGTTCGTTCTCTCGTGCGTGAGCTCTCGCTCTCTCGTGCGTGCGTTCTCGCTCTCTCTCGTGCGTGCGTTCTCGCTCTCTCTTGTGCGTGCGTTCTCGCTCTCGCGCGCGTGCGTTCTCTCTCTCGCGCGCGTGCGTTCTCTCTCTCGCGCTCGTGCGTTCTCTCTCGCCTCGTGCGTTCTCTCTCGCGCGCGCTTTCTCTCTCGCTCTCGCGCCTGTGTTCGGTCTCTCTCTCTCGCGCCTGTGTTCGTTCTCTCTCTCTCGCGCCTGTGTTCGTGTTCTCTCTCTCGTACCTGTGTTCGTTCTCTCTCTCTCTCGTGCGTTCTCTCTCTCTGGTGCGTTCTCTCTCTCTCTCGTGCGTGCGTTCTCTCTCTCTCGTGCGTGCGTTCTCTCTCTCTCGTGCGTGCGTTCTCCCTCTCTCACGCGTGCGTGTTCTCTATCTCTCTCTCGTGCGTGTGTTCTCTCTCTCTCCCTCTCGTGCGTGTGTTCTCTCTCTCTCTCACTCTCGTGCGTGTGTTCTCTCTCTCTCTCACTCTCGTGCGTGTGTTCTCTCTCTCTCTCTCTCTCTCTCTCTCGTGCATGTGTTCTCTCTCTCTCTCTCTCTCCCTCTCGTGCGTGTGTTCTCTCTCTCTCCCACTCTCGTGCGTGTGTTCTCTCTCTCTCGTGCGTGTGTTCTCTCTCTCGTGCGTGTGTTCTCTCTCTCTCTCGTGCGTGTGTTCTCTCTCTCTCTCGTGCGTGTGTTCTCTCTCTCTCTCGTGCGTGTGTTCTCTCTCTCTCTCTCGTGCGTGTGTTCTCTCTCTCTCGTGCGTGTGTTCTCTCTCTCTCTCGTGCGTGTGTTCTCTCTCTCTCTCTCGTGCGTGTGTTCTCTCTCTCGTGCGTGTGTTCTCTCTCTCGTGCGTGTGTTCTCTCTCTCGTGCGTGTGTTCTCTCTCTCGTGCGTGTTCTCTCTCTCGTGCGTGTGTTCTCTCTCTCGTGCGTGCGTTCTCTCTCTCTCGTGCGTGCGTTCTCTCTCTCGTGCGTGCGTTCGTTCTCTCGTGCGTGCGTTCTCGCTCTCTCGTGCGTGAGCTCTCGCTCTCTCGTGCGTGCGTTCTCGCTCTCTCTTGTGCGTGCGTTCTTGCTCTCTCTCGTGCGGTCGTTCTCTCTCTCGCGCGTGCGTTCTCTCTCTCGCGCGCGCGTTCTCTCTCGCGCGCGTGCGTTCTCTCTCTCTCACGCGTGCGTTCTCTCTCTCGCGCTCGTGCGTTCTCTCGCGCGCGCTTTCTCTCTCACTCTCGCGCCTGTGTTCGTTCTCTCTCTCTCGCGCCTGTGTTCGTTCTCTCTCTCTCGCGCCTGTGTTCGTGTTCTCTCTCTCGCGCCTGTGTTCGTTCTCTCTCTCTCTCTCGTGCGTTCTCTCTCTCTCTGGTGCGTTCTCTCTCTCTCTCGTGCGTGCGTTCTCTCTCTCTCGTGCGTGCGTTCTCTCTCTCTCGTGCGTGCGTTCTCGCTCTCGTGCGTGCGTTCTCTCTCGTGCGTGCGTTGTCGCTCTCTCTCGCTCTCGCGCGCGTGTTCCCTCTCTCGCGCGTGTGTTCTCTCTCTCGCGTGCGTTCTCTCTCTCTCGCGTGCGTTCTCTCTCTCTCGCGTGCGTTCTCTCTCTCTCGTGCCTGCGTTCTCTCTCTCGTGCGTGCGTGTGTTCGTTCACTCGTGCGTGCGTTCTCGCTCTCTTGTGCGTGCGTTCTCGCTCTCGTGCGTGCGTTCTCGCTCTCTCGTGCGTGCGTTCTCGCTCTCTCTCGTGCGTGCGTTCTCTCTCTCTCTCTCGTGCGTGCGTTCTCGCTCTCTCTCTCGTGCGTGCATTCTCGCTCTCGCGCGCTGCGCGTTCTCTCTCTCGCGCGCGCGCGTTCTCTCTCGCGCGCGCGTTCCCCCTCGCTCTCGCGTCTGTGTTCGTTCTCTCTCTCTCGCTCCTGTGTTCGTTCTCTCTCTCTCGCGCCTGTGTTCGTTCTCTCTCTCTCGTGCGTTCTCTCTCTCTCGTGCGTGCGTTCTCTCTCTCTCGTGCGTGCGTTCTCTCTCTCGTGCGTGCGTGCGTTCTCTCTCGTGCGTGCCTTCTCTCGCAGGCGTGCGTTCTCTCTCTCGTGCGTGAGCTCTCGCTCTCTCGTGCGTGCGTTCTCGCTCTCGCTCACTCTCGTGCGTGCTCTCTCGTGCATGCGTTCTCTCTCGTGCGTGCGTTCTCGCTCTCTCTCGCGGGCGTGCGTTCTCTCTCTCGCGGGCGTGCGTTCTCTCTCTCGCGGGCGTGCGTTCTCTCTCTCGCGGGCGGGCGTGCGTTCTCTCGCGCGTGTGGGCGTGCGTTCTCTCGCGCGTGCGTTCTCTCTCTCGCGCGCCTGTTCTCTCTCTCTCGCGCGCCTGTTCTCTCTCTCTCTCGTGCGCGTGTTCTCTCTCTCGTGCGCGTGTTCTCTCTCTCGTGCGCGTGTTCTCTCTCTCTCGCGGGCGTGTTCTCTCTCTCTCTCTCTCGCGCGTGTTCTCTCTCTCCCTCGCGCGCGTGTTCTCTCTCTCTCCCTCGCGCGCGTGTTCTCTCTCTCTCCCTCGCGCGCGTGTTCTCTCTCTCTCCCTCGCGCGCGTGTTCTCTCTCTCTCTCCCTCGCGCGCGTGTTCTCTCTCTCCCTCGCGCGCGTGTTCTCTCTCTCCCTCGCGCGCGTGTTCTCTCTCTCCCTCGCGCGCGTGTTCTCTCTCTCCCTCGCGCGCGTGTTCTCTCTCTCTCCCTCGCGCGCGTGTTCTCTCTCTCCCTCGCGCGCGTGTTCTCTCCCTCGCGCGCGTGTTCTCTCTCTCGCGCGCGTGTTCTCTCTCTCGCGCGCGTGTTCTCTCTCTCGCGCGCGTGTTCTCTCTCTCTCGCGCGTGTTCTCTCTCTCACCCTCGCGCACGTGTTCTCTCTCTCTCTTTCGCGCGCGTGTTCTCTCTCTTTCGCGCGCGTGTTCTCTCTCTCTCTCTCTCGCGCGCGTGTTCTCTCGCGCGCAGCGCGCGTTCTCTCTCTCTCGCGCGCGCGTTCTCTCTCTCTCGCGCGCGCGTTCTCTCTCTCTCTCGCGCGCGCGTTCTCTCTCTCTCGCGCGCGCGTTCTCTCTCTCTCTCGCGCGTGTTCTCTCTCTCACCCTCGCGCGCGTGTTCTCTCTCTCTCTCTCTCGCGCGCGTGTTCTCTCGCGCGCGTTCTCTCTCTCGCGCGCGTTCTCTCTCTCTCGCGCGCGCGTTCTCTCTCTCTCTCGCGCGCGCGTTCTCTCGCTCTCGCGCCTGTGTTCGTTCTCTCTCTCTTGCGCCTGTGTTCGTTCTCTCTCTCTCGCGCCTGTGTTCGTGTTCTCTCTCTCGCGCCTGTGTTCGTGTTCTCTCTCTCGTGCCTGTGTTCGTTCTCTCTCTCTCGTGCGTGCGTTCTCTCCCTCGTGCGTGCGTGCGTTCTCTCTCTCTTGCGTGAGCTCTCGCTCTCTCGTGCGTGCGTTCTCGTTCTCGCTCTCGCTCTCTCGTGCGTGCTCTCTCGTGCGTTCTCTCTCTCGTGCGTGCGTTCTCACGCTCTCTCGTGCGTGCGTTCTCGCTCTCTCGTGCGTGCTTTCTCGCTCTCTCTCGTGCGTGCGTTCTCGCTCTCTCTCTCGTGCGTGCGTTCTCGCTCTCTCTCGTGCATGCATTCTCTCTCTCGTGCGTGCGTTCTCGCTCTCTCTCGTGCATGCATTCTCTCTCTCTCGCGCGCGTGCGTTCTCTCTCTCGTGCGCGTGCGTTCTCTCTCTCGTGCGCGTGCGTTCTCTCTCTCGTGCGCGTGCGTTCTCTCTCTCTCGCGCGCGCGCGTTCTCTCTCTCGCGCGCGCGCGTTCTCTCTCTCTCTCGCGCGCAGCGTTCTCTCTCTCTCTCGCGCGCGCGTTCTCTCTCTCTCTCGCGCGCGCGTTCTCTCTCTCTCTCGCGCGCGCGTTCTCTCTCTCTCTCGCGCGCTGCGTTCTCTCTCTCTCTCGCGCGCGTTCTCTCGCTCTCGCGCCTGTGTTCGTTCTCTCTCTCGCGCCTGTGTTCGTTCTCTCTCTCGTGCCTGTGTTCGTTCTCTCTCTCTCTCTCTCGTGCGTGCGTTCTCTCTCTCTCTCTCGTGCGTGCGTTCTCTCTCGTGCGTGCGTTCTCGCTCTCTCTCTCGTGCGTGCATTCTCTCTCTCGTGCGTGCGTTCTCGCTCTCTCTCGTGCATGCATTCTCTCTCTCTCGCGCGCGTGCGTTCTCTCTCTCGTGCGCGTGCGTTCTCTCTCTCGTGCGCGTGTTCTCTCTCTCTCGTGCGCGTGTTCTCTCTCTCGTGCGCGTGTTCTCTCTCTCTCTCGCACGCGTGCGTTCTCTCTCTCGCGCGCGTGCGTTCTCTCTCTCGCGCGCGTGCGTTCTCTCTCTCTCGCGCGTGCGTTCTCGCTCTCTCGTGCGTGCGTTCTCTCTCGCGTGCGTTCTCCCTCTCGACCGCGTGCGTTCTCCCTCTCGCCCGCGTGCGTTCTCCCTCTCGCCCGCGTGCGTTCTCTCTCGCGCGTTCTCTCTCTCTCGCGCGCATGTGTTCGTTCTCTGTCTCTCGCGCGCGTGTGTTCGTTCTCTCTCTCGCGCCTGTTCGTTCTCTCTCTCTCGCGCCTGTGTTCGTTCTCTCTCTCTCGTGCCTGTGTTCGTTCTCTCTCTCTCTCTCGTGCGTGCGTTCTCTCTCTCTCGTGCGTGCGTTCTCTCTCTCTCGTGCGTGCGTTCTCTCTCTCTCGTGCGTGCGTTCTCTCTCATGCGTGCGTGTGTTCGTTCTCTCTCTCGCGCGCGTGTGTTCGTTCTCTCTCTCGCGCCTGTTCGTTCTCTCTCTCTCGCGCCAGTGTTCGTTCTCTCTCTCTCTCGTGCGTGCGTTCTCTCTCTCTCGTGCGTGCGTTCTCTCTCTCTCGTGCGTGCGTTCTCTCTCTCTCGTGCGTGCGTTCTCTCTCTCGTGCGTGCGTTCTCTCTCATGCGTGCGTTCTCTCTTGTGCGTGCGTTCGTTCTCTCTTGCGTGCGTTCTCGCTCTCTCGTGCGTGAGCTCTCGCTCTCTCGTGCGTGCGTTCTCACTCTCGCTCTCTCTCGTGCGTGCGTTCTTGCTCACGTGCGTGCGTTTTCGCGCTCTCTCTCGTGCGTGCGTTCTCGCTCTCTCTTATGCGTGCGTTCTCGCTCTCTCTCTCGTGCGTGCGTTCTCGCTCTCTCTCGTGCGTGCGTTCTCGCTCTCTCTCTCGTGCGTGCGTTCTCGCTCTCTCTCGTGCGTGCGTTCTCTCTCGCGCGCGTGCGTTCTCTCTCTCTCGCGCGTGCGTTCTCTCTCTCGTGCGTGCGTGCGTTCTCTCTCTCTCCCTCGAGCGCGTGTTCTCTCTCTCTCTCTCTCGAGCGCGTGTTCTCTGTCTCTCCCTCGCACGCGTGTTCTCTGTCTCTCCCTCGCACGCGTGTTCTCTTTCTCTCCCTCGCGCGCGTGTTCTCTCTCACTCCCTCGCGCGCGTGTTCTCTCTCTCTCCCTCGCGTGCGTGTTCTCTCTCTCTCCCTCGCGTGCGTGTTCTCTCTCTCTCTCGCGCGCGCGCGTTCTCTCTCTCTCTCGCGCGCGCGTTCTCGCTCTCTCTCCCTCTCGCGCGCGTGCGTTCTCCCTCTCGCGCGCGTGCGTTCTCCCTCTCGCGCGCGTGCGTTCTCCCTCTCGCGCGCGTGCGTTCTCCCTCTCGCGCGCGTGCGTTCTCCCTCTCGCGCGTTCTCTCTCTCTCGTGCGTGCGTTCTCGCTCTCTCTCGTGCGTGCGTTCTCGCTCTCGCGCGCGTTCTCTCTCTCTCGCGCGCGTTCTCTCTCGCGCGCGCGTTCTCTCTCGCGCGTGCGTTCTCTCTCTCTCTCGCGTGCGTTCTCTCTCTCTCGCGTGCGTTCTCCCTCTCGCCCGCGTGCGTTCTCCCTCTCGCCCGCGTGCGTTCTCCCTCTCGCCCGCGTGCGTTCTCCCTCTCGCGCGCGCGTTCTCTCGCGCGCGTTCTCTCTCTCTCTCGCGCGCGCGCGTTCTCTCTCTCTCTCGCGCGCGCGCGTTCGTTCTCTCTCTCACGCGCGCGCGTTCGTTCTCTCTCTCACGCGCGCGCGTTCGTTCTCTCTCTCACGCGCGTGTGTTCGTTCTCTCTCTCACGCGCGTGTGTTCGTTCTCTCTCTCTCGCGCCTGTTCGTTCTCTCTCTCTCGCGCCTGTGTTCGTTCTCTCTCTCGTGCCTGTGTTCGTTCTCTCTCTCTCTCTCTCGTGCGTGCGTTCTCTCTCTCTCTCTCGTGCGTGCGTTCTCTCTCGTGCGTGCGTTCTCTCTCATGCGTGCGTTCGTTCTCTCGTGCGTGCGTTCTCGCTCTCTCGTGCGTGCGTTCTCGCTCTCTCGTGCGTGAGCTCTCGGTCTCTTGTGCGTGCGTTCTCGCTCTCGCTCGTGCGTGCGTTCTTGCTCTCGTGCGTGCGTTTTCGCGCTCTCTCTCGTGCGTGCGTTCTCGCTCTCTCTTATGCGTGCGTTCTCTCTCTCTCGCGCACGTGCGTTCTCTCTCTCTCGCGCGTGCGTTCTCTCGTGCGTGCGTGCGTTCTCTCTCTCTCCCTCGAGCGCGTGTTCTCTCTCTCTCTCGAGCGCGTGTTCTCTGTCTCTCCCTCGCACGCGTATTCTCTCTCTCTCCCTCGCGCGCGTGTTCTCTCTCTCTCCCTCGCGCGCGTGTTCTCTCTCTCTCCCTCGCGCGCGTGTTCTCTCTCTCTCCCTCGCGCGCGTGTTCTCTCTCTCTCCCTCGCGCGCGTGTTCTCTCTCTCTCGCGCGCGCGTTCTCTCTCTCTCGCGCGCGCGCGCTTTCTCTCTCTCTCGCGCGCACGCGTTCTCTCTCTCTCGCGCGCGCGCGTTCTCGCTCTCTCTCCCTCTCGCGCGCGTGCGTTCTCCCCCTCGCGCGCGTGCGTTCTCCCTCTCGCGCGCGTGTTCTCTCTCTCTCCCTCGCGCGCGTGTTCTCTCTCTCTCCCTCGCGCGCGTGTTCTCTCTCTCTCCCTCGCGCGCGTGTTCTCTCTCTCTCCCTCGCGCGCGTGTTCTCTCTCTCTCCCTCGCGCGCGTGTTCTCTCTCTCTCCCTCGTGCGTGCGTTCTCTCTCTCTCGTGCGTGCGTTCTCTCTCTCTCGTGCGTGCGTTCTCTCTCTCTCTCGTGCGTGCGTTCTCTCTCGTGCGTGCGTTCTCTCTCGTGCGTGCGTTCGTTCTCTCGTGCGTGCGTTCTCGCTCTCTCGTGCGTGCGTTCTCGCTCTCTCGTGCGTGCGTTCTCGCTCTCTCGTGCGTGCGTTCTCGCTCTCTCGTGCGTGCGTTCTCGCTCTCTCGTGCGTGAGCTCTCGGTCTCTTGTGCGTGCGTTCTCGCTCTCGCTCGTGCGTGCGTTCTTGCTCTCGTGCGTGCGTTTTCGCTCTCTCTTATGCGTGCGTTCTCTCTCGCGCGCGTGCGTTCTCTCTCTCTCGCGCGTGCGTTCTCTCGTGCGTGCGTGCGTTCTCTCTCTCTCCCTCGAGCGCGTGTTCTCTCTCTCTCTCGAGCGCGTGTTCTCTGTCTCTCCCTCGCACGCGTATTCTCTCTCTCTCCCTCGCGCGCGTGTTCTCTCTCTCTCCCTCGCGCGCGTGTTCTCTCTCTCTCCCTCGCGCGCGTGTTCTCTCTCTCTCCCTCGCGCGCGTGTTCTCTCTCTCTCCCTCGCGCGCGTGTTCTCTCTCTCTCGCGCGCGCGTTCTCTCTCTCTCGCGCGCGCGCGCTTTCTCTCTCTCGCGCGCGCACGCGTTCTCTCTCTCGCGCGCGCGCGTTCTCGCTCTCTCTCCCTCTCGCGCGCGTGCGTTCTCCCCCTCGCGCGCGTGCGTTCTCCCTCTCGCGCGCGTGTTCTCTCTCTCTCCCTCGCGCGCGTGTTCTCTCTCTCTCCCTCGCGCGCGTGTTCTCTCTCTCTCCCTCGCGCGCGTGTTCTCTCTCTCTCCCTCGCGCGCGTGTTCTCTCTCTCTCCCTCGCGCGCGTGTTCTCTCTCTCTCCCTCGCGCGCGTGTTCTCTCTCTCTCCCTCGCGCGCGTGTTCTCTCTCTCTCCCTCGCGCGCGTGTTCTCTCTCTCTCCCTCGCGCGCGTGTTCTCTCTCTCGCCCTCGCGCGCGTGTTCTCTCTCTCTCTCTCGCGCGCGTGTTCTCTCTCTCTCTCGCGCGCGTGTTCTCTCTCTCTCTCGCGCGCGTGTTCTCTCTCTCTCGCGCGCGCGTGTTCTCTCTCTCTCGCGCGCGTGTTCTCTCTCTCTCGCGCGCGTGTTCTCGCTCTCTTTAGCGTGTGTTCTCGCTCTCTTTAGCGTGTGTTCTCGCTCTCTTTAGCGCGTGTTCTCGCTCTCTCTCTCGCGCGCGTGCGTTCTCTCGCGCACGTTCTCTCTCTCTCGCGCGCGTGTGTTCGTTCTCTCTCTCGCGCGCGTGTGTTCGTTCTCTCTCTCGCGCGCGTGTGTTCGTTCTCTCTCTCGCGCCTGTTCGTTCTCTCTCTCTCGCGCCTGTGTTCGTTCTCTCTCTCTCGCGCCTGTGTTCATTCTCTCTCTCTCGTGCCTGTGTTCGTTCTCTCTCTCTCTCTCGTGCGTGCGTTCTCTCTCTCTCGTGCGTGCGTTCTCTCTCTCTCGTGCGTGCGTTCTCTCTCGTGCGTGCGTTCTCTCTCGTGCGTGCGTTCGTTCTCTCGTGCGTGCGTTCTGGCTCTCTCGTGCGTGAGCTCTCGCTCTCTCGTGCGTGCGTTCTCGCTCTCGCTCTCTCGTGCGTGCGTTCTTGCTCTCGTGCGTGCGTTTTCGCGCTCTCTCTCGTGCGTGCGTTCTCGCTCTCTCTTATGCGTGCGTTCTCGCTCTCTCTCGTGCGTGCGTTCTCGCTATCTCTCGTGCGTGCGTTCTCGCTCTCTCTCGCGCGCGCGCGTTTTCTTTCTCGCGCGCGCGTGTTCTCTCTCTCTCGCGCGCGAGTGTTCTCTTTCACGCGCGCGTGTTCTCTCTCTCTCGCACGCGTGTTCTCTCTCTCTCGCGCGCGCGTGTTCTCTCGCGCGCGCGCGTGTTCTCTCTCGCACGCGTGTTCTCTCTCGCGCGTGTTCTCACTCGCGCGCGTGTTCTCTCTCTCGCGCGCTCGTTCTCTCTCTCTCGCTCGCGCGTGTTCTCTCTCTCGCTCGCGCGTGTTCTCTCTCTCGCGCGCGCGTTTTTTCTCTCTCTCGCGCGTGTTCTCTCTCTCTCGCGCGCGTGTTCTCTCTCTCTCGCGCGCGTGTTCTCTCTCGCGCGCGTGTTCTCTATCTCTCGCGCGCGTGTTCGCTCTCTCCCTCGCGCGCGCGTGTTCGCTCTCTCCCTCGCGCGCGTGTTCGCTCTCTCCCTCGCGCGCGTGTTCGCTCTCTCCCTCGCGCGCGTGTTCGCTCTCTCCCTCGCGCGCGTGTTCGCTCTCTCGCGCGCGCGTGTTCGCTCTCTCTCGCGCGCAGCGTGTTCTCTGTCTCTCTCGCTCGCGTGTTCTCTCGCTCTCTCGCTCGCGTGTTCTCTCGCTCTCTCGCGCGCGTGTTCTCTCGCTCTCTCTTGCGTGTGTTCTCTCTCTTGCGTGCGTTCTCTCTCTTGCGTGCGTTCTCTCTCTTGCCTGTGTTGTCGTTCTCTCTTGCGTGTGTTCTATCCCTCTCTCTCTTGCGTGTGTTTTCGTTCTCTCTTGCGTGTGTTCTCTCCCTCTCTCTCGCGTGTTCTTGTTCTCTCTTGCGTGTGTTCTCTCACTCTCTCTCGCGTGTGTTCTCTCTCTCTCGCGTGTGTTCTCTCTCTCTCGCGTGTGTTCTCTCTCTCTCGCGTGTGTTCTCTCTCTCGCGCGTGTGTTCTCTCTCTCTCCCTCGCGCGTGTGTTCTCTCTCTCTCCCTCGCGCGTGTGTTCTCTCTCTCCCCCTCGCGCGCGTGTCCTCTCTCTCCCCCTCGCGCGCGTGTGCTCTCTCTCTCCCTCGCGCGCGTGTCCTCTCTCTCTCCCTCGCGCGCGTGTCCTCTCTCTCTCCCTCGCGCGCGTGTCCTCTCTCTCTCCCTCGCGCGCGTGTCCTCTCTCTCTCCCTCGCGCGCGTGTCCTCTCTCTCTCCCTCGCGCGCGTGTCCTCTCTCTCTCTCCCTCGCGCGCGTGTTCTCTCTCTCTCGCGCGTGTTCACTCTCTCTCTCGCGCGCGCGTGTTTTCTCTCTCGCGCGCGCGTGTTCTCTCTCTCTCGCGCGTGTTCTCTCTCTCTCGCGCGCAGTGTTCTCTCTCTCTCGCGCGCGTGTTCGCTCTCTCCCTCGCGCGCGTGTTCGCTCTCTCTCTCGCGCGCGTGTTCGCCCTCTCTCGCGCGCGTGTTCGCTCTCCTCGCGCGCGCGTGTTCGCTCTCTCTCGCGCGCGCGTGTTCTCTGTCTCTCTTGCTCGCGTGTTCTCTCGCTCTCTCGCGCGCGTGTTCTCTCGCTCTCTCTTGCGTGTGTTCTCTCTCTTGCGTGCGTTCTCTCTCTTGCGTGCGTTCTCTCTCTTGCCTGTGTTGTCGTTCTCTCTTGCGTGTGTTCTATCCCTCTCTCTCTTGCGTGTGTTTTCGTTCTCTCTTGCGTGTGTTCTCTCCCTCTCTCTCGCGTGTTCTTGTTCTCTCTTGCGTGTGTTCTCTCACTCTCTCTCGCGTGTGTTCTCTCTCTCTCGCGTGTGTTCTCTCTCTCTCTCGCGTGTGTTCTCTCTCTCGCGTGTGTTCTCTCTCTCGCGTGTGTTCTCTCTCTTGCGTGTGTTCTCTCCCTCTCTCTCGCGTGTTCTTGTTCTCTCTTGCGTGTGTTCTCTCACTCTCTCTCGCGTGTGTTCTCTCTCTCTCGCGTGTGTTCTCTCTCTCGCGTGTGTTCTCTCTCTCTCGCGTGTGTTCTCTCTCTCTCGCATGTGTTCTCTCTCTCTCGCGTGTGTTCTCTCTCTCTCGCGTGTGTTCTCTCTCTCGCGCGTGTGTTCTCTCGCTCTCTCCCTCGCGCGTGTGTTCTCTCTCTCTCCCTCGCGCGTGTGTTCTCTCTCTCTCCCTCGCGCGCGTGTTCTCTCTCTCCCCCTCGCGCGCGTGTCCTCTCTCTCTCCCTCGCGCGCGTGTCCTCTCTCTCTCCCTCGCGCGCGTGTCCTCTCTCTCTCCCTCGCGCGCGTGTCCTCTCTCTCTCCCTCGCGCGCGTGTCCTCTCTCTCTCCCTCGCGCGCGTGTCCTCTCTCTCTCCCTCGCGCGCGTGTCCTCTCTCTCTCGCGCGTGTTCACTCTCCCTCTCGCGCGCGCGCGTGTTTTCTCTCTCGCGCGCGCGTGTTCTCTCTCTCTCACGCGCGTTCTCTCGCTCGCGCGCGCGTGTTCTCTCTCGCGCGCGTGTTCTCTCTCTCGCGCGCGTGTTCTCTCTCTCGCGCGCTCGTTCTCTCTCTCTCGCTCGCGCGTGTTCTCTCTCTCTCGCGCGCGTGTTCTCGCTCTCTCTCTTGCGTGCGTTCTCGCTCTCGCTCTCTCTCGTGCATGCGTTCTCGCTCTCGTTCTCTCTCGTGCGTGCGTTCACGCTCTCGTGCGTGCGTTTTCGCTCTCTCTCGTCCGTGCATTCTCGCTCTCTCTCGTCCGTGCGTTCTCGCTCTCTCTCTCATGCGTGTGTTCGCGCTCTCTCTCTCGCTCTTTCTCATGCGTGTGTTCTCTCTCCCTCTCCGTCTCGTGCATGTGTTCTCTCTCTCTCGTGCGTGTGTTCTCCCTCTCTCGTGCGTGTGTTCTCTCTCGTGCGTGTTTTCTCTCTCTCGTGCATGTGCTCTCTCTCCTCTCTCTCTCTCTCTCTCTCTCCCGTGCGTGAATTTTCTCACTCCCTCTCGTGCGCGTGCTCCCTCTCTCCCTCTCGTGCGTGTGCTTGCTCTCTCCCTCTCGTGCGTGTGCTCGCTCTCCCTCTCGTGCGCGTGCTCGATCTCTCTCTCGTGCGCGTGCTCTCTCTGTCCCTCTCGTGCGCGTGCTCGCTCTCTCCCTCTCGTGCGCGTGCTCGCTCTCTCCCTCTCGTGCGTGTGCTCTCTCTCCCTCTCGTGCGTGTGCTCGCTCTCCCTCTCGTGCGTGTGCTCTCTCCCCCCCTCTCGTGCGTTTGTTCTCTCTCTCCCTCCCTCTCGTGCGTGTGTTCTCTCTCTCTCGTGCATGTGTTCTCCCTCTCTCGTGCGTGTGTTCTCTCTCTCTCGTGCGTGTTTTCTCTCTCTCGTGCATGTGCTCTCTCTCCTCTCTCTCTCTCTCTCCCGTGCGTGAATTTTCTCACTCCCTCTCGTGCGCGTGCTCTCTCTCTCCCTCTCGTGCGTGTGCTCGCTCTCCCTCTCGTGCGTGTGCTCGCTCTCCCTCTCGTGCATGCGTTCTCTCTCTCTCTCCCGTGCGTGCGTTCTCGCTCTCGCTCTCTCTCGTGCGTGCTTTCTCGCTCTCGCTGTCTCTCGTGCGTGCGTGCGTTCTCGCTCTCGCTCTCTCTCGTGCGTGCGTTCTCGCTCTCTCTCTCGTGCCTGCGTTCTCGCTCTCGTGCGTGTTCGCGCTCTCTCTCGCTCTCGTGCGTGCGCTCGCTCTCTCTCCCCCTCGTGCATGCGCTCGCTCTCTCTCCCCCTCGTGCATGCGCTCTCCCCTTCGTGCGTGCGCTCTCCCCCTTGTGCGTGCGCTCTCCCTCTCGTGCGTGCGCTCCCTCTCTCGTGCGCGTGCTCTCTCTCTCGTGCGCGTGCTCTCTCTCTCTCGTGCGCGTGCTCTCTCTCTCTCGTGCGCGTGCTCTCTCTCTCTCGTGCGCGTGCTCTCTCTCTCTCGTGCGCGTTCTCTCTCTCCCTCTCGTGCGCGTGCTCTCTCTCTCTCTCGTGCGCGTGCTCTCTCTCTCTCGTGCGCGTGCTCTCTCTCTCTCGTGCGCGTGCTCTCTCTCTCTCGTGCGCGTGCTCTCTCTCTCTTGTGCGCGTGCTCTCTCTCTCTCTCTCATGCGCGTGCTCTCTCTCTCGTGCGTGTGCTCGCTCTCTCGTGCGTGTGCTCGCTCTCTCGCACGTGTGCTCGCACGCGCTCTCTCTCGTGCGTGTGCTCTCTCCCCCCCCTCTCGTGCGTGTGTTCTCTCTCTCCCTCCCTCTCGTGCGTGTGTTCTCTCTCTCCCTCGCTCTCGTGCGTGTGTTCTCTCTCTCCCTCGCTCTCGTGCATGTGTTCTCTCACTCTCTCTCTCTCTCTCTCGTGCGTGTGCTCGCTCTCTCGTGCGTGTGCTCGCTCTCTCTCTCGTGCGTGTGCTCTCTCTTGTGCATGTGCTCGCTCGCGCTCTCTCGTGCGTGTTCTCTCTCTCTCTCGTGCATGTTCTCTCTCGTGCGTGTTCTCTCTCGTGCGTGTTCTCTCTCTCCCTCTCGTGCGTGTGCTCTCTCTCCCTCTCGTGCGCGTGCTCTCTCACTCCCTCTCATGCGCGTGCTCTCTCACTCCCTCTCGTGCGCGTGCTCTCTCACTCCCTCTCGTGCGCGTGCTCTCTCTCTCCCTCTCGTGCGCGTGCTTGCTCTCTCCCTCTCGTGCGTGTGCTCGCTCTCTCTCTCATGCGCGTGCTCTCTCTCTCCCTCTCATGCACGTGCTCGCTCTCTCCCTCTCGTGCGCGTGCTCGCTCTCTCCCTCTCGTGCGTGTGCTCGCTCTCCCTCTCGTGCATGTGCTCGCTCTCCCTCTCGTGCGTGTCCTCGCTCTCCCTCTCGTGCGTGCGTTCTCTCTCTCTCTCCCGTGCGTGCGTTCTCTCTCTCTCTCCCGTGCGTGCGTTCTCTCTCTTTCTCCCGTGCGTGCGTTCTCTCTCTCTCTCTCCCGTGCGTGCGTTCTCGCTCTCGTTCTCACTCGTGCGTGCGTTCTCGCTCTTGCTCTCTCTCGTGCGTGCGTGCGTTCTCGCTCTCGCTCTCTCTCGTGCGTGCGTTCTCGCTCTCGTGCGTGTTCGCGCTCTCTCTCTCGCTCTCGTGCGTGCGTTCGCGCTCTCTCTCGTGCGTTCGTTCTCTCGTGCGTGCGTTCGTTCTCTCGTGCGTGCGTTTGTCCTCTCTCGTGCGTGCGTTCTCTCTCTCGTGCGTGCGTTCTCGCTCTCACGTGCGTGCGTTACTCGCTCTCTCTATTGCGTGCGTTCTCGCTCCCTATTGCGTGCGTTCTCGCTCTCGCTCTCTTGCGTGCGCTCTCGCTCTCTCTCGTGCGTGCGTTCTCGCTCTCGCTCTCTTTCGTGCGTGCGTTCTCGCTCTCGCTCTCTCTCGTGCGTGCGTTCTCGCTCTCGCTCTCGTGCGTGCGTTCTCGCTCTCTCGTCCGTGCGTTCTCGCTCTCTCGTCCGTGCGTTCTCGCTCTCTCGTGCGTGCGTTCTCGCTCTCTCGTGCGTGCGTTCTCGCTCTCTCTCATGCGTGCATTCGCGCTCTCTCTCCCTCTTGTGCGTGCGTTCGCGCGCGCGCTCTCTCTCTCGTGCGTGCGTTCTCGCTCTCTCATGCGTGCGTTCTCGCTCTCTCGTGCGTGCGTTCTCGCTCGCTCTTTTGCGTGCGTTCTCGCTCTCTTGCGTGCGTTCTCGCTCGCTCTCTTGCGTGCGTTCTCGCTCTCTCTTGCGTGCGTTCTCGCTCTCTCTCTTGCGTGCGTTCTCGCTCTCGCTCTCTCTCTTGCGTGCGTTCTCGCTCTCGCTCTCTCTCGTGCGTGTGTTCTCGCTCTCGTTCTCTCTCGTGCGTGCGTTCTCGCTCTCGTGCGTGCGTTTTCGCTCTCTCTCGTCCGTGCATTCTCGCTCTCTCTCGTCCGTGCGTTCTTGCTCTCTCTCTCATGCGTGTGTTCGCGCTCTCTCTCTCGCTCTTTCTCATGCGTGTGTTCTCTCTCCCTCTCCGTCTCGTGCATGTGTTCTCTCTCTCTCGTGCGTGTGTTCTCCCTCTCTCGTGCGTGTGTTCTCTCTCGTGCGTGTTTTCTCTCTCTCGTGCATGTGCTCTCTCTCCTCTCTCTCTCTCCCGTGCGTGAATTTTCTCACTCCCTCTCGTGCGCGTGCTCTCTCTCTCCCTCTCGTGCGTGTGCTTGCTCTCTCCCTCTCGTGCGTGTGCTCGCTCTCCCTCTCGTGCGTGTGCTCGCTCTCCCTCTCGTGCGCGTGCTCGATCTCTCTCTTGTGCGCGTGCTCTCTCTCTCCCTCTCGTGCGCGTGCTCGCTCTCTCCCTCTCGTGCATGTGCTCGCTCTCTCCCTCTCGTGCGTGTGCTCTCTCTCCCTCTCGTGCGTGTGCTCGCTCTCCCTCTCGTGCGTGTGCTCGCTCTCCCTCTCATGCGTGTGCTCGCTCTCCCTCTCGTGCATGCGTTCTCTCTCTCTCTCCCGTGCGTGCGTTCTCTCTCTCTCTCCCGTTAGTGCGTTCTCTCTCTCTCTCCCGTGCGTGCGTTCTCGCTCTCGCTCTCTCTCGTGCGTGCTTTCTCGCTCTCGCTGTCTCTCGTGCGTGCGTGCGTTCTCGCTCTCGCTCGCTCTCGTGCGTGCGTTCTCGCTCTCTCTCTCTCTCTCGTGCGTGCGTTCTCGCTCTCGTGCGTGTTCGCGCTCTCTCTCTCTCGCTCTCGTGCGTGCGCTCGCTCTCTCTCCCCCTCGTGCATGCGCTCTCCCCTTCGTGCGTGCACTCTCCCCCTTGTGCGTGCGCTCTCCCTCTCGTGCGTGCGCTCTCCCTCTCGTGCGTGCGCTCCCTCTCTCGTGCGCGTGCTCTCTCTCTCTCGTGCGCGTGCTCTCTCTCTCTCGTGCGCGTTCTCTCTCTCCCTCTCGTGCGCGTGCTCTCTCTCTCTCTCGTGCGCGTGCTCTCTCTCTCTCGTGCGCGTGCTCTCTCTCTCTCGTGCGCATGCTCTCTCTCTCTCTCGTGCGCGTGCTCTCTCTCTCTCTCTCGTGCGCGTGCTCTCTCTCTCTCGTGCGCGTGCTCTCTCTCGTGCGCGTGCTCTCTCTCTCGTGCGTGTGCTTGCTCTCTCGCACGTGTGCTCGCACGCGCTCTCTCTCGTGCGTGTGCTCTCTCCCCCCCCTCTCGTGCGTGTGTTCTCTCTCTCCCTCCCTCTCGTGCGTGTGTTCTCTCTCTCCCTCGCTCTCGTGCGTGTGTTCTCTCTCTCCCTCGCTCTCGTGCGTGTGTTCTCTCTCTCCCTCGCTCTCGTGCGTGTGTTCTCTCACTCTCTCTCTCTCTCTCTCTCTCTCTCTCGTGCGTGTGCTCTCTTTCTCTCTCGTGCGTGTGCTCTCTCTCGTGCGTGTGTTCTCTCTCTCTCGTGCATGTCCTCGCTCTCCCTCTCGTGCGTGCGTTCTCTCTCTCTCTCCCGTGCGTGCGTTCTCTCTCTCTCTCCCGTGCGTGCGTTCTCTCTCTTTCTCCCGTGCGTGCGTTCTCTCTCTCTCTCTCCCGTGCGTGCGTTCTCGCTCTCGTTCTCACTCGTGCGTGCGTTCTCGCTCTTGCTCTCTCTCGTGCGTGCGTGCGTTCTCGCTCTCGCTCTCTCTCGTGCGTGCGTTCTCGCTCTCGTGCGTGTTCGCGCTCTCTCTCTCGCTCTCGTGCGTGCGTTTGCGCTCTCTCTCGTGCGTTCGTTCTCTCGTGCGTGCGTTCGTTCTCTCGTGCGTGCGTTTGTCCTCTCTCGTGCGTGCGTTCTCTCTCTCGTGCGTGCGTTCTCGCTCTCTCGTGCGTGCGTTACTCGCTCTCTCTATTGCGTGCGTTCTCGCTCTCTATTGCGTGCGTTCTCGCTCTCGCTCTCTATTGCGTGCGCTCTCGCTCTCTCTCGTGCGTGCGCTCTCGCTCTCTTTCGTGCGTGCGTTCTCGCTCTCGCTCTCTCTCGTGCGTGCGTTCTCGCTCTCGCTCTCGTGCGTGCGTTCTCGCTCTCTCGTCCGTGCGTTCTCGCTCTCTCGTGCGTGCGTTCTCGCTCTCTCTCATGCGTGCATTCGCGCTCTCTCTCCCTCTTGTGCGTGCGTTCGCGCGCGCGCTCTCTCTCTCGTGCGTGCGTTCTCGCTCTCTCATGCGTGCGTTCTCGCTCTCTCGTGCGTGCGTTCTCGCTCTCTCGTGCGTGCGTTCTCGCTCTCTCGTGCGTGCGTCCTCGCTCGCTCTTTTGCGTGCATTCTCGCTCTCTTGCGTGCGTTCTCGCTCGCTCTCTTGCGTGCGTTCTCGCTCTCTTGCGTGCGTTCTCGCTCTCTCTCTTGCGTGCGTTCTCGCTCTCGCTCTCTCTCTTGCGTGCGTTCTCGCTCTCGCTCTCTCTCTTGCGTGCGTTCTCGCTCTCGCTCTTGCTCTCTCTCGTGCGTGCGTTCTCGCTCGCTCTTTTGCGTGCATTCTCGCTCTCTTGCGTGCGTTCTCGCTCGCTCTCTTGCGTGCGTTCTCGCTCTCTTGCGTGCGTTCTCGCTCTCTCTCTTGCGTGTGCTCTCTCCCCCCCCTCTCGTGCGTGCGTTCTCGCTCTCGTGCGTGCGTTTTCGCTCTCTCTCGTCCGTGCATTCTCGCTCTCTCTCGTCCGTGCGTTCTCGCTCTCTCTCTCATGCGTGTGTTCGCGCTCTCTCTCTCGCTCTTTCTCATGCGTGTGTTCTCTCTCCCTCTCCGTCTCGTGCATGTGTTCTCTCTCTCTCGTGCGTGTGTTCTCCCTCTCTCGTGCGTGTGTTCTCTCTCGTGCGTGTTTTCTCTCTCTCGTGCATGTGCTCTCTCTCCTCTCTCTCTCTCTCTCTCTCTCCCGTGCGTGAATTTTCTCACTCCCTCTCGTGCGCGTGCTCTCTCTCTCCCTCTCGTGCGTGTGCTTGCTCTCTCCCTCTCGTGCGTGTGCTCGCTCTCCCTCTCATGCGTGTGCTCGCTCTCCCTCTCGTGCGCGTGCTCGATCTCTCTCTCGTGCGCGTGCTCTCTCTCTCCCTCTCGTGCGCGTGCTCGCTCTCTCCCTCTCGTGCATGTGCTCGCTCTCTCCCTCTCGTGCGTGTGCTCTCTCTCCCTCTCGTGCGTGTGCTCGCTCTCCCTCTCGTGCGTGTGCTCGCTCTCCCTCTCATGCGTGTGCTCGCTCTCCCTCTCGTGCATGCGTTCTCTCTCTCTCTCCCGTGCGTGCGTTCTCTCTCTCTCTCCCGTTAGTGCGTTCTCTCTCTCTCTCCCGTGCGTGCGTTCTCGCTCTCGCTCTCTCTCGTGCGTGCTTTCTCGCTCTCGCTCTCTCTCGTGCGTGCGTGCGTTCTCGCTCTCGCTCGCTCTCGTGCGTGCGTTCTCGCTCTCTCTCTCTCTCTCGTGCGTGCGTTCTCGCTCTCGTGCGTGTTCGCGCTCTCTCTCTCGCTCTCGTGCGTGCGCTCGCTCTCTCTCCCCCTCGTGCATGCGCTCTCCCCTTCGTGCGTGCACTCTCCCCCTTGTGCGTGCGCTCTCCCTCTCGTGCGTGCGCTCCCTCTCTCGTGCGCGTGCTCTCTCTCTCTCGTGCGCGTGCTCTCTCTCTCTCGTGCGCGTTCTCTCTCTCCCTCTCGTGCGCGTGCTCTCTCTCTCTCTCGTGCGCGTGCTCTCTCTCTCTCGTGCGCGTGCTCTCTCTCTCTCTCGTGCGCGTGCTCTCTCTCTCTCTCTCGTGCGCGTGCTCTCTCTCTCTCGTGCGCGTGCTCTCTCTCGTGCGCGTGCTCTCTCTCTCGTGCGTGTGCTTGCTCTCTCGCACGTGTGCTCGCACGCGCTCTCTCTCGTGCGTGTGCTCTCTCCCCCCCCTCTCGTGCGTGTGTTCTCTCTCTCCCTCCCTCTCGTGCGTGTGTTCTCTCTCTCCCTCGCTCTCGTGCGTGTGTTCTCTCTCTCCCTCGCTTTCGTGCGTGTGTTCTCTCTCTCCCTCGCTCTCGTGCGTGTGTTCTCTCACTCTCTCTCTCTCTCTCTCTCTCTCTCGTGCGTGTGCTCTCTTTCTCTCTCGTGCGTGTGCTCTCTCTCGTGCGTGTGTTCTCTCTCTCGTGCGTGTGCTCGCTCTCTCTCTCGTGCGTGTGCTCGCTCTCTCTCTCGTGCATGTGCTCGCTCTCTCGTGCGTGTGCTCGCTCTCTCTCTCGTGCGTGTGCTCACTCTCTCGTGCGTGTGCTCGCTCTCTCTCTCGTGCGTGTGCTCGCTCTCTCTCTCGTGCATGTGCTCGCTCTCACTCTCGTGCGTGTGCTCGCTCTCTCGTGCGTGTGCTCGCTCTCTCTCTCGTGCGTGTGCTCGCTCTCTCTCTCGTGCGTGTGCTTGCTCTCTCTCTCGTGCATGTGCTCGCTCGCGCTCTCTCTCTCGTCCGTGTGCTCGCTCGCGCTCTCTCTCTCGTGCGCGTTCTCTCTCTCTCTCTCATGCGTGTTCTCTCTCTCTCTCGTGCATGTTCTCTCTCGTGCGTGTTCTCTCTCTCTCTCCCTCTCGTGCGTGTGCTCTCTCTCTCCCTCTCGTGCGCGTGCCCTCTCTCTCCCTCTCGTGCGTGTGCTTGCTCTCTCCCTCTCGTGCGTGTGCTCGCTCTCTCCCTCTCGTGCGTGTGCTCGCTCTCCCTCTCGTGCGTGTGCTCGCTCTCCCTCTCGTGCGTGTGCTCGCTCTCCCTCTCGTGCGCGTGCTCGCTCTCCCTCTCGTGCGTGTGCTCGCTCTCTCCCTCTCGTGCGTGTGCTCTCTCTCTCCCTCTCGTGCGTGTGCTCGCTCTCCCTCTCGTGCGTGTGCTCGCTCTCCCTCTCGTGCGTGTGCTCGCTCTCCCTCTCGTGCGTGTGCTCGCTCTCCCTCTCGTGCGTGTGCTCGCTCTCCCTCTCGTGCGTGTGCTTGCTCTCTCTCTCGTGCATGTGCTCGCTCGCGCTCTCTCTCTCGTCCGTGTGCTCGCTCGCGCTCTCTCTCTCGTGCGTGTTCTCTCTCTCTCTCATGCGTGTTCTCTCTCTCTCTCGTGCATGTTCTCTCTCGTGCGTGTTCTCTCTCTCTCTCCCTCTCGTGCGTGTGCTCTCTCTCTCCCTCTCGTGCGCGTGCTCTCTCACTCCCTCTCGTGCGCGTGCTCTCTCTCTCCCTCTCGTGCGTGTGCTTGCTCTCTCCCTCTCGTGCGTGTGCTCGCTCTCTCCCTCTCGTGCGTGTGCTCGCTCTCCCTCTCGTGCGTGTGCTCGCTCTCCCTCTCGTGCGTGTGCTCGCTCTCTCTCGTGCGCGTGCTCGCTCTCCCTCTCGTGCGTGTGCTCGCTCTCTCCCTCTCGTGCATGTGCTCTCTCTCTCCCTCTCGTGCGTGTGCTCGCTCTCCCTCTCGTGCGTGTGCTCGCTCTCCCTCTCGTGCGTGTGCTCGCTCTCCCGCTCGTGCGTGCGTTCTCTCTCTCGTGCGTGCGTTCTCTCTCTCTCTCCCGTGCGTGCGTTCTCTCTCTCTCTCCCGAGTGTGCGCTCTCGCTCTCGCTCTCTCTCGTGCGTGCGTTCTCGCTCTCGCTCTCTCTCGTGCGTGCGTGCGTTCTCGCTCTCGCTCTCTCTCGTGCGTGCGTTCTCGCTCTCGCTCTCTCGTGCGTGCGTTCTCGCTCTCGTGCGTGTTCGCACTCTCTCTCTCTCGCTCTCGTGCGTGTGTTCGCGCTCTCTCTCGTGCGTTCGTTCTCTCGTGCGTGCGTTTGTCCTCTCTCGTGCGTGCGTTCTCGCTCTCTCGTGCGTGCGTTCTCGCTCTCTCGTGCGTGCGTTACTCGCTCTCTCTATTGCGTGCGTTCTCGCTCTCTATTGCGTGCGTTCTCGCTCTCGCTCTCTCTATTACGTGCGCTCTCGCTCTCTCTCGTGCGTGCGTTCTCGCTCTCGCTCTCTCTCGTGCGTGCGTTCTCGCTCTCTCGTGCGTGCGTTCTTGCTCTCTCGTCCGTGCGTTCTCGCTCTCTCTCCCTCTCTCTCATGCGTGCGTTCGCGCTCTCTCTCCCTCTCTCTCGTGCGTGCGTTCGCGCGCGCGCTCTCCCTCTCGTGCGTGTGCTCGCTCTCCCTCTCGTGCGTGTGCTCGCTCTCCCTCTCATGCGTGTGCTCGCTCTCCCTCTCGTGCGTGTCCTCGCTCGCCCTCTCGTGCGTGCGTTCTCTCTCTCGTGCGTGCGTTCTCTCTCTCTCTCCCGTGCGTGCGTTCTCTCTCTCTCCCGAGTGTGCGCTCTCGCTCTCGCTCTCTCTCGTGCGTGCGTTCTCGCTCTCGCTCTCTCTCGTGCGTGCGTGCGTTCTCGCTCTCGCTCTCTCTCGTGCGTGCGTTCTCGCTCTCGCTCTCTCGTGCGTGCGTTCTCGCTCTCGTGCGTGTTCGCGCTCTCTCTCTCGCTCTCGTGCGTGTGTTCGCGCTCTCTCTCGTGCGTTCGTTCTCTCGTGCGTGCGTTTGTCCTCTCTCGTGCGTGCGTTCTCGCTCTCTCGTGCGTGCGTTCTCGCTCTCTCGTGCGTGCGTTACTCGCTCTCTCTATTGCGTGCGTTCTCGCTCTCTATTGCGTGCGTTCTCGCTCTCGCTCTCTCTATTGCGTGCGCTCTCGCTCTCTCTCGTGCGTGCGTTCTCGCTCTCGCTCTCTCTCGTGCGTGCGTTCTCGCTCTCTCGTGCGTGCGTTCTTGCTCTCTCGTCCGTGCGTTCTCGCTCTCTCTCCCTCTCTCTCATGCGTGCGTTCGCGCTCTCTCTCCCTCTCTCTCGTGCGTGCGTTCGCGCGCGCGCTCTCTCTCTCGTGCGTGCGTTCTCGCTCTCTCTCGTGCGTGCGTTCTCGCTCGCTCTTTTGCGTGGGTTCTCGCTCTCTTGCGTGCGTTCTCGCTCTCTTTCTTGCGTGCGTTCTCGCTCTCTCTCTTGCGTGCGTTCTCGCTCTCGCTCTCTCTCGTGCATGCGTTCTCGCTCTCGTTCTCTCTCGTGCGTGCGTTCTCACTCTCGTGCGTGCGTTTTCGCTCTCTCTCGTCCGTGCATTCTCGCTCTCTCTCGTCCGTGCGTTCTCGCTCTCTCTCTCGTGCGTGTGTTCGCGCTCTCTCTCGCTCTTTCTCATGCGTGTGTTCTCTCTCCCTCTCCCTCTCGTGCATGTGTTCTCTCTCTCTCGTGCGTGTGTTCTCCCTCTCTCGTGCGTGTGTTCTCTCTCTCTCGTGCGTGTTTTCTCTCTCACTCTTGTGCATGTGCTCTCTCTCCTCTCTCTCTCTCTCCCGTGCGTGAATTCTCTCTCTCCCTCTCTCTCATGCGTGCGTTCGCGCTCTCTCTCCCTCTCTCTCGTGCGTGCGTTCGCGCGCGCGCTCTCTCTCTCTCGTGCGTGCGTTCTCGCTCTCTCTCGTGCGTGCGTTCTCGCTCTCTCTCGTGCGTGCGTTCTCGCTCGCTCTTTTGCGTGGGTTCTCGCTCTCTTGCGTGCGTTCTCGCTCTCTCTCTTGCGTGCGTTCTCGCTCTCTCTCTTGCGTGCGTTCTCGCTCTCTCTCTTGCGTGCGTTCTCGCTCTCGCTCTCTCTCGTGCATGCGTTCTCGCTCTCGTTCGTGCGTTTTCGCTCTCTCTCGTCCGTGCATTCTCGCTCTCTCTCGTCCGTGCGTTCTCGCTCTCTCTCTCGTGCGTGTGTTCGCGCTCTCTCTCGCTCTTTCTCATGCGTGTGTTCTCTCTCCCTCTCCCTCTCGTGCATGTGTTCTCTCTCTCTCGTGCGTGTGTTCTCCCTCTCTCGTGCGTGTGTTCTCTCTCTCTCGTGCGTGTTTTCTCTCTCTCTCTTGTGCATGTGCTCTCTCTCCTCTCTCTCTCTCTCCCGTGCGTGAATTCTCTCTCTCCCTCTCTCGTGCGTGTGTTCTCTCCCTCCCTCTCTCTCGTGCGTGTGTTCTCTCCCTCCCTCTCTCTCGTGCGTGTGTTCTCTCTCTCCCTCGCTCTCGTGCGTGTGTTCTCTCTCTCCCACTCTCTCCTGTGCGTGTGTTCTCTCTCTCTCTCCCGTGCGTGTGTTCTCTCTCTCTCTCTCTCGCTCTCGTGCGTGTGTTCTCTCTCTCTCCCTCTCTCTCTCTCTCTCTCCATCTCTCTCTCTCGTGCGTGTGTTCTCTCTCTCTCTCTTTTTCTCAAGCGTGTGTTTGTTCTCTCGTGCGTGTGTTTGTTCTCTCTCTCTCTCTCTCTCTCTCTCTCTCGTGCGTGTGTTCTCTCTCTCCCTCTCTCTCGTGCGTGTGTTCTCTCTCTCCCTCTCTCTCGTGCGTGTGTTCTCTCTCTCCCCCTCTCTCGTGCGTGTGTTCTCTCTCTCCCTCTCTCTCGTGCGTGTGTTCTCACTCTCGCTCTCTCGCTCTCGTGCATGTGTTCTCTCTCTCTCTCGCGCGTGTTCTCTCTCTCTCTCGCGTGTTCTCTCTCTCTCTCGCGTGTTCTCTCTCTCTCGTGCGTGTGTTCTCTCTCTCGCTCTCTCGCTCTCGTGCGTGTGTTCTCTCTCTCTCGTGCATGTGTTCTCTCTCTCTTTTTCTCATGCGTGTGTTTGTTCTCTCGTGCGTGTGTTTGTTCTCTCTCTCTCTCTCTCTCTCTCTCTCGTGCGTGTGTTCTCTCCCTCTCTCTCGTGCGTGTGTTCTCTCTCTCCCTCTCTCTCGTGCGTGTGTTCTCTCTCTCCCTCTCTCTCGTGCATGTGTTCTCTCTCTCTCTCTCGTGCGTGTGTTCTCTCTCTCGCTCTCGTGCATGTGTTCACTCTCTCTCTCTCGCGTGTTCTCTCTCTCTCTCTCTCTCTCATGCGTGTGTTCTCTCTCTCTCTCTCTTGCGTGTGCTCTCCCTCGCTCTCGTGCGTGTGTTCTCTCTCTCGTGCGTGCGTTCTCTCTCTCTCTCCCGTGCGTGCGTTCTCTCTCTCTCTCCCGAGTGTGCGCTCTCGCTCTCGCTCTCTCTCGTGCGTGCGTTCTCGCTCTCGCTCTCTCTCGTGCGTGCGTGCGTTCTCGCTCTCGCTCTCTCTCGTGCGTGCGTTCTCGCTCTCGCTCTCTCGTGCGTGCGTTCTCGCTCTCGTGCGTGTTCGCGCTCTCTCTCTCTCTCGCTCTCGTGCGTGTGTTCGCGCTCTCTCTCGTGCGTTCGTTCTCTCGTGCGTGCGTTTGTCCTCTCTCGTGCGTGCGTTCTCGCTCTCTCGTGCGTGCGTTCTCGCTCTCTCGTGCGTGCGTTACTCGCTCTCTCTATTGCGTGCGTTCTCGCTCTCTATTGCGTGCGTTCTCGCTCTCGCTCTCTCTATTACGTGCGCTCTCGCTCTCTCTCGTGCGTGCGTTCTCGCTCTCGCTCTCTCTCGTGCGTGCGTTCTCGCTCTCTCGTGCGTGCGTTCTTGCTCTCTCGTCCGTGCGTTCTCGCTCTCTCTCCCTCTCTCTCATGCGTGCGTTCGCGCTCTCTCTCCCTCTCTCTCGTGCGTGCGTTCGCGCGCGCGCTCTCCCTCTCGTGCGTGTGCTCGCTCTCCCTCTCGTGCGTGTGCTCGCTCTCCCTCTCATGCGTGTGCTCGCTCTCCCTCTCGTGCGTGTCCTCGCTCGCCCTCTCGTGCGTGCGTTCTCTCTCTCGTGCGTGCGTTCTCTCTCTCTCTCCCGTGCGTGCGTTCTCTCTCTCTCTCCCGAGTGTGCGCTCTCGCTCTCGCTCTCTCTCGTGCGTGCGTTCTCGCTCTCGCTCTCTCTCGTGCGTGCGTGCGTTCTCGCTCTCGCTCTCTCGTGCGTGCGTGCGTTCTCGCTCTCGCTCTCTCTCGTGCGTGCGTTCTCGCTCTCGCTCTCTCGTGCGTGCGTTCTCGCTCTCGTGCGTGTTCGCGCTCTCTCTCTCGCTCTCGTGCGTGTGTTCGCGCTCTCTCTCGTGCGTTCGTTCTCTCGTGCGTGCGTTTGTCCTCTCTCGTGCGTGCGTTCTCGCTCTCTCGTGCGTGCGTTCTCGCTCTCTATTGCGTGCGTTCTCGCTCTCTATTGCGTGCGTTCTCGCTCTCTATTGCGTGCGTTCTCGCTCTCGCTCTCTCTATTGCGTGCGCTCTCGCTCTCTCTCGTGCGTGCGTTCTCGCTCTCGCTCTCTCTCGTGCGTGCGTTCTCGCTCTCTCGTGCGTGCGTTCTTGCTCTCTCGTCCGTGCGTTCTCGCTCTCTCTCCCTCTCTCTCATGCGTGCGTTCGCGCTCTCTCTCCCTCTCTCTCGTGCGTGCGTTCGCGCGCGCGCTCTCTCTCTCGTGCGTGCGTTCTCGCTCTCTCTCGTGCGTGCGTTCTCGCTCGCTCTTTTGCGTGGGTTCTCGCTCTCTTGCGTGCGTTCTCGCTCTCTTGCGTGCGTTCTCGCTCTCTCTCTTGCGTGCGTTCTCGCTCTCGCTCTCTCTCGTGCATGCGTTCTCGCTCTCGTTCTCTCTCGTGCGTGCGTTCTCGCTCTCGTGCGTGCGTTTTCGCTCTCTCTCGTGCGTGCATTCTCGCTCTCTCTCGTCCGTGCGTTCTCGCTCTCTCTCTCGTGCGTGTGTTCGCGCTCTCTCTCGCTCTTTCTCATGCGTGTGTTCTCTCTCCCTCTCCCTCTCGTGCATGTGTTCTCTCTCTCTCGTGCGTGTGTTCTCCCTCTCTCGTGCGTGTGTTCTCTCTCTCTCGTGCGTGTTTTCTCTCTCACTCTTGTGCATGTGCTCTCTCTCCTCTCTCTCTCTCTCCCGTGCGTGAATTCTCTCTCTCCCTCTCTCTCATGCGTGCGTTCGCGCTCTCTCTCCCTCTCTCTCGTGCGTGCGTTCGCGCGCGCGCTCTCTCTCTCGTGCGTGCGTTCTCGCTCTCTCTCGTGCGTGCGTTCTCGCTCTCTCTCGTGCGTGCGTTCTCGCTCGCTCTTTTGCGTGGGTTCTCGCTCTCTTGCGTGCGTTCTCGCTCTCTCTCTTGCGTGCGTTCTCGCTCTCTCTCTTGCGTGCGTTCTCGCTCTCGCTCTCTCTCGTGCATGCGTTCTCGCTCTCGTTCTCTCTCGTGCGTGCGTTCTCGCTCTCGTGCGTGCGTTTTCGCTCTCTCTCGTCCGTGCATTCTCGCTCTCTCTCGTCCGTGCGTTCTCGCTCTCTCTCTCGTGCGTGTGTTCGCGCTCTCTCTCGCTCTTTCTCATGCGTGTGTTCTCTCTCCCTCTCCCTCTCGTGCATGTGTTCTCTCTCTCTCGTGCGTGTGTTCTCCCTCTCTCGTGCGTGTGTTCTCTCTCTCTCGTGCGTGTTTTCTCTCTCTCTCTTGTGCATGTGCTCTCTCTCCTCTCTCTCTCTCTCCCGTGCGTGAATTCTCTCTCTCCCTCTCTCGTGCGTGTGTTCTCTCCCTCCCTCTCTCTCGTGCGTGTGTTCTCTCCCTCCCTCTCTCTCGTGCGTGTGTTCTCTCTCTCCCTCGCTCTCGTGCGTGTGTTCTCTCTCTCCCCCTCTCTCCTGTGCGTGTGTTCTCTCTCTCTCTCCCGTGCGTGTGTTCTCTCTCTCTCTCTCTCGCTCTCGTGCGTGTGTTCTCTCTCTCTCCCTCTCTCTCTCTCTCTCTATCTCTCTCTCTCGTGCGTGTGTTCTCTCTCTCTTTTTCTCATGCGTGTGTTTGTTCTCTCGTGCGTGTGTTTGTTCTCTCTCTCTCTCTCTCTCTCTCTCTCGTGCGTGTGTTCTCTCTCTCCCTCTCTCTCGTGCGTGTGTTCTCTCTCTCCCTCTCTCTCGTGCGTGTGTTCTCTCTCTCCCCCTCTCTCGTGCGTGTGTTCTCTCTCTCCCTCTCTCTCGTGCGTGTGTTCTCACTCTCGCTCTCTCGCTCTCGTGCATGTGTTCTCTCTCTCGCGCGTGTTCTCTCTCTCTCTCGCGTGTTCTCTCTCTCTCTCTCGCGTGTTCTCTCTCTCTCGTGCGTGTGTTCTCTCTCTCGCTCTCTCGCTCTCGTGCGTGTGTTCTCTCTCTCTCGTGCATGTGTTCTCTCTCTCTTTTTCTCATGCGTGTGTTTGTTCTCTCGTGCGTGTGTTTGTTCTCTCTCTCTCTCTCTCTCTCTCTCGTGCGTGTGTTCTCTCCCTCTCTCTCGTGCGTGTGTTCTCTCTCTCCCTCTCTCTCGTGCGTGTGTTCTCTCTCTCCCTCTCTCTCGTGCATGTGTTCTCTCTCTCTCTCTCTCGTGCGTGTGTTCTCTCTCTCGCTCTCTCGCTCTCGTGCATGTGTTCACTCTCTCTCTCTCGCGTGTTCTCTCTCTCTCTCTCTCTCTCATGCGTGTGTTCTCTCTCTCTCTCATGCGTGTGTTCTCTCTCTCTCTCTCTTGCGTGTGCTCTCCCTCGCTCTCGTGCGTGTGTTCTCTCTCTCTCGCTCTCGTGCGTGTGTTCTCTCTCTCGCGTGTTCTCTCTCTCTCTCGTGCGTGTGTTCTCCCTCTCTCGTGCGCGTGCTCTCTCTCTCTCTCGTGCGCGTGCTCTCTCTCTCTCTCGTGCGCGTGCTCTCTCTCTCTCTCGTGCGCGTTCTCTCTCTCCCTCTCGTGCGCGTGCTCTCTCTCTCTCGTGCGCGTGCTCTCTCTCTCTCGTGCGCGTGCTCTCTCTCTCTCTCGTGCGCGTGCTCTCTCTCTCTTGTGCGCGTGCTCTCTCTCTCTCTCGTGCGCGTGTTCTCTCTCTCGTGCGTGTGCTCGCTCTCTCGTGCGTGTGCTCGCTCTCTCGCACGTGTGCTCGCACGCGCTCTCTCTCGTGCGTGTGCTCTCTCCCCCCCCTCGTGCGTGTGTTCTCTCCCCCCCCTCGTGCGTGTGTTCTCTCTCTCCCTCCCTCTCGTGCGTGTGTTCTCTCCCTCCCTCTCGTGCGTGTGTTCTCTCACTCTCTCTCTCTCTCTCGTGCGTGTGCTCTCTTTCTCTCTCGTGCGTGTGCTCTCTCTCGTGCGTGTGCTCGCTCTCTCTTGCGTGTGCTCGCTCTCTCTTGCGTGTGCTCGCTCTCTCTTGCGTGTGCTCGCTCTCTCGTGCGTGTGCTCGCTCTCTCTCTCGTGCGTGTGCTCGCTCTCTCGTGCGTGTGCTCGCTCTCTCTCTCGTGCGTGTGCTCGCTCTCTCGTGCGTGTGCTCGCTCTCTCTCTCGTGCGTGTGCTCGCTCTCTCGTGCGTGTGCTCGCTCTCTCTCGTGCGTGTGCTCGCTCTCTCTCTCGTGCGCGTGCTCGCTCTCCCTCTCGTGCGTGTGCTCGCTCTCTCCCTCTCGTGCGTGTGCTCTCTCTCTCCCTCTCGTGCGTGTGCTCGCTCTCCCTCTCGTGCGTGTGCTCGCTCTCCCTCTCGTGCGTGTGCTCGCTCTCCCTCTCGTGCGTGTGCTCGCTCTCCCTCTCGTGCGTGTGCTCGCTCTCCCTCTCGTGCGTGTGCTCGCTCTCCCGCTCGTGCGTGTCCTCGCTCGCCCTCTCGTGCGTGCGTTCTCTCTCTCGTGCGTGCGTTCTCTCTCTCTCCCGTGCGTGCGTTCTCTCTCTCTCTCCCGAGTGTGCGCTCTCGCTCTCGCTCTCTCTCGTGCGTGCGTGCGTTCTCGCTCTCGCTCTCTCTCGTGCGTGCGTTCTCACTCTCGCTCTCTCGTGCGTGCGTTCTCGCTCTCGTGCGTGTTCGCGCTCTCTCTCTCTCTCGCTCTCGTGCGTGTGTTCGCGCTCTCTCTCGTGCGTTCGTTCTCTCGTGTGTGCGTTTGTCCTCTCTCGTGCGTGCGTTCTCGCTCTCTCGTGCGTGCGTTACTCGCTCTCTCTATTGCGTGCGTTCTCGCTCTCTATTGCGTGCGTTCTCGCTCTCGCTCTCTATTACGTGCGCTCTCGCTCTCTCTCGTGCGTGCATTCTCGCTCTCGCTCTCTCTCGTGCGTGCGTTCTCGCTCTCTCGTGCGTGCGTTCTTGCTCTCTCGTCCGTGCGTTCTCGCTCTCTCTCCCTCTCTCTCATGCGTGCGTTCGCGCTCTCTCTCCCTCTCTCTCGTGCGTGCGTTCGCGCGCGCGCTCTCCCTCTCGTGCGTGTGCTCGCTCTCCCTCTCGTGCGTGTGCTCGCTCTCCCTCTCATGCGTGTGCTCGCTCTCCCTCTCGTGCGTGTCCTCGCTCGCCCTCTCGTGCGTGCGTTCTCTCTCTCGTGCGTGCGTTCTCTCTCTCTCTCCCGTGCGTGCGTTCTCTCTCTCTCTCCCGAGTGTGCGCTCTCGCTCTCGCTCTCTCTCGTGCGTGCGTTCTCGCTCTCGCTCTCTCTCGTGCGTGCGTGCGTTCTCGCTCTCGCTCTCTCTCGTGCGTGCGTTCTCGCTCTCGCTCTCTCGTGCATGCGTTCTCGCTCTCGTGCGTGTTCGCGCTCTCTCTCTCTCTCGCTCTCGTGCGTGTGTTCGCGCTCTCTCTCGTGCGTTCGTTCTCTCGTGCGTGCGTTTGTCCTCTCTCGTGCGTGCGTTCTCGCTCTCTCGTGCGTGCGTTCTCGCTCTCTCGTGCGTGCGTTACTCGCTCTCTCTATTGCGTGCGTTCTCGCTCTCTATTGCGTGCGTTCTCGCTCTCGCTCTCTCTATTGCGTGCGCTCTCGCTCTCTCTCGTGCGTGCGTTCTCGCTCTCGCTCTCTCTCGTGCGTGCGTTCTCGCTCTCTCGTGCATGCGTTCTTGCTCTCTCGTCCGTGCGTTCTCGCTCTCTCTCCCTCTCTCTCATGCGTGCGTTCGCGCTCTCTCTCCCTCTCTCTCGTGCGTGCGTTCGCGCGCGCGCTCTCTCTCTCGTGCGTGCGTTCTCGCTCTCTCGTGCGTGCGTTCTCGCTCTCTCTCGTGCGTGCGTTCTCGCTCGCTCTTTTGCGTGGGTTCTCGCTCTCTTGCGTGCGTTCTCGCTCTCTCTCTTGCGTGCGTTCTCGCTCTCTCTCTTGCGTGCGTTCTCGCTCTCGCTCTCTCTCGTGCATGCGTTCTCGCTCTCGTTCTCTCTCGTGCGTGCGTTCTCGCTCTCGTGCGTGCGTTTTCGCTCTCTCTCGTCCGTGCATTCTCGCTCTCTCTCGTCCGTGCGTTCTCGCTCTCTCTCTCGTGCGTGTGTTCGCGCTCTCTCTCGCTCTTTCTCATGCGTGTGTTCTCTCTCCCTCTCCCTCTCGTGCATGTGTTCTCTCTCTCTCGTGCGTGTGTTCTCCCTCTCTCGTGCGTGTGTTCTCTCTCTCGTGCGTGTTTTCTCTCTCTCTCTCGTGCATGTGCTCTCTCTCCCTCTCTCGTGCGTGTGTTCTCTCCCTCCCTCTCTCTCGTGCGTGTGTTCTCTCCCTCCCTCTCTCTCGTGCGTGTGTTCTCTCTCTCCCTCGCTCTCGTGCGTGTGTTCTCTCTCTCCCCCTCTCTCCCGTGCATGTGTTCTCTCTCTCTCTCCCGTGCGTGTGTTCTCTCTCTCTCTCTCGCTCTCGTGCGTGTGTTCTCTCTCTCTCCCTCTCTCTCTCTCTCTCTATCTCTCTCTCTCGTGCGTGTGTTCTCTCTCTCTCTCTTTTTCTCATGCGTGTGTTTGTTCTCTCGTGCGTGTGTTTGTTCTCTCTCTCTCTCTCTCTCGTGCGTGTGTTCTCTCTCTCCCTCTCTCTCGTGCGTGTGTTCTCTCTCTCCCTCTCTCTCGTGCGTGTGTTCTCTCTCTCCCCCTCTCTCGTGCGTGTGTTCTCTCTCTCCCTCTCTCTCGTGCGTGTGTTCTCACTCTCGCTCTCTCGCTCTCGTGCATGTGTTCTCTCTCTCTCTCGCGCGTGTTCTCTCTCTCTCTCGCGTGTTCTCTCTCTCTCTCTTGCGTGTGTTCTCTCTCTCGCTCTCTCGCTCTCGTGCGTGTGTTCTCTCTCTCTCGTGCATGTGTTCTCTCTCTCTTTTTCTCATGCGTGTGTTTGTTCTCTCGTGCGTGTGTTTGTTCTCTCTCTCTCTCTCTCTCTCTCTCTCGTGCGTGTGTTCTCTCCCTCCCTCTCGTGCGTGTGTTCTCTCTCTCCCTCTCGTGCGTGTGTTCTCTCTCTCCCTCTCTCTCGTGCATGTGTTCTCTCTCTCCCTCTCTCTCGTGCGTGTGTTCTCTCTCTCGCTCTCTCGCATGTGTTCACTCTCTCTCTCTCGCGTGTTCTCTCTCTCTCTCTCTCTCTCATGCGTGTGTTCTCTCTCTCTCTCTCTTGCGTGTGCTCTCTCTCGCTCTCGTGCGTGTGTTCTCTCTCTCTCGCTCTCGTGCGTGTGTTCTCTCTCTCGCGTGTTCTCTCTCTCTCGTGCGTGTGTTCTCCCTCTCTCGTGCGCGTGCTCTCTCTCTCTCTCGTGCGCGTGCTCTCTCTCTCGTGCGCGTTCTCTCTATTCCCTCTCGTGCGCGTGCTCTCTCTCTCTCGTGCGCGTGCTCTCTCTCTCTCGTGCGCGTGCTCTCTCTCTCTCTCTCGTGCGCGTGCTCTCTCTCTCTCGTGCGCGTGCTCTCTCTCTCTCGTGTGTGTGCTCGCTCTCTCGTGCGTGTGCTCGCTCTCTCGCACGTGTGCTCGCACGCGCTCTCTCTCGTGCGTGTGCTCTCTCCCCCCCTCGTGCGTGTGTTCTCTCCCCCCCCTCGTGCGTGTGTTCTCTCTCTCCCTCCCTCTCGTGCGTGTGTTCTCTCTCTCCCTCGCTCTCGTGCGTGTGTTCTCTCACTCTCTCTCTATCTCTCTCTCGTGCGTGTGCTCTCCTTCTCTCTCGTGCGTGTGCTCTCTCTCGTGCGTGTGCTCGCTCTCTCTTGCGTGTGCTCGCTCTCTCTTGCGTGTGCTCGCTCTCTCTCTCGTGCGTGTGCTCGCTCTCTCTCTCGTGCGTGTGCTCGCTCTCTCTCTCGTGCGTGTGCTCGCTCTCTCGTGCGTGTGCTCGCTCTCTCGTGCGTGTGCTCGCTCTCTCTCGTGCGTGTGCTCGCTCTCTCGTGCGTGTGCTCGCTCTCTCTCGTGCGTGTGCTCGCTCTCTCTCGTGCGTGTGCTCGCTCTCTCGTGCGTGTGCTCGCTCTCTCTCTCGTGCGTGTGCTCGCTCTCTCTCTCGTGCGTGTGCTCGCTCTCTCTCTCGTGCGTGTGCTCGCTCTCTCTCTCGTGCGTGTGCTCGCTCTCTCTCGTGCATGTGCTCGCTCGCGCTCTCTCTCTCGTGCGTGTGCTCGCTCGCGCTCTCTCTCTCCGTGTGCTCGCTCGCGCTCTCTCTCTCGTGCGTGTTCTCTCTCTCTCTCGTGCATGTTCTCTCTCTCTCGTGCATGTTCTCTCTCGTGCGTGTTCTCTCTCTCTCCCTCTCGTGCGTGTGCTCTCTCTCTCTCGTGCGCGTGCTCTCTCACTCCCTCTCGTGCGCATGCTCTCTCACTCCCTCTCGTGCGCGTGCTCTCTCTCTCCCTCTCGTGCGTGTGCTTGCTCTCTCCCTCTCGTGCATGTGCTCGCTCTCTCCCTCTCGTGCGTGTGCTCGCTCTCCCTCTCGTGCTTGTGCTCGCTCTCTCTCGTGCGCGTGCTTGCTCTCTCTCTCGTGCGCATGCTCTCTCTCTCCCTCTCGTGCGCGTGCTCTCTCTCTCCCTCTTGTGCGCGTGCTCGCTCTCTCCCTCTCGTGCGTGTGCTCGCTCTCTCCCTCTCGTGCGTGTGCTCGCTCTCTCCCTCTCGTGCGTGTGCTCGCTCTCTCCCTCTCGTGCGTGTGCTCTCTCTTCCTCTCGTGCGTGTGCTCGCTCTCCCTCTCGTGCGTGTGCTCGCTCTCCCTCTCGTGCGTGTGCTCTCTCTCTCCCTCTCGTGCGTGTGCTCGCTCTCCCTCTCGTGCGTGTGCTCGCTCTCCCTCTCGTGCGTGTCCTCGCTCGCCCTCTCGTGCGTACGTTCTCTCTCTCTCTCCCGTGCGTGCGTTCTCTCTCTCCCGTGCGTGCGTTCTCTCTCTCTCTCCCGTGCGTGCGCTCTCGCTCTCGCTCTCTCTCGTGCGTGCGTTCTCGCTCTCGTTCTCTCTCGTGCGTGCGTGCGTTCTCGCTCTCGCTCTCTCTCGTGCGTGCGTTCTCGCTCTCGCTCTCTCTCGTGCGTGCGTTCTCGCTCTCGCTCTCTCTCGTGCGTGCGTTCTCGCTCTCGTGCGTGTTCGCGCTCTCTCTCTCTCTCGCTCTCGTGCGTGTGTTCGCGCTCTCTCTCGTGCGTTCGTTCTCTCGTGCGTGCGTTTGTCCTCTCGTGCGTGCGTTCTCGCTCTCTCGTGCGTGCGTTCTCGCTCTCTCGTGCGTGCGTTACTCGCTCTCTCTATTGCGTGCGTTCTCGCTCTATTGCGTGCGTTCTCGCTCTCGCTCTCTCTATTGCGTGCGCTCTCGCTCTCTCTCGTGCGTGCGTTCTCGCTCTCGCTCTCTCTCGTGCGTGCGTTCTCGCTCTCGCTCTCGTGCGTGCGTTCTTGCTCTCTCGTCCGTGCGTTCTCGCTCTCTCGTCCGTGCGTTCTCGCTCTCTCGTGCGTGCGTTCTCGCTCTCTCTCCCTCTCTCTCATGCGTGCGTTCGCTCCCTCTCTCTCGTGCGTGCGTTCGCGCGTGCGCTCTCTCTCTCGTGCGTGCGTTCTCGCTCTCTCTCGTGCGTGCGTTCTCGCTCTCTCTCGTGCGTGCGTTCTCGCTCTCTCTCGTGCGTGCGTTCTCGCTCGCTCTTTTGCGTGGGTTCTCGCTCTCTTGCGTGCGTTCTCGCTCTCTCTCTTGCGTGCGTTCTCGCTCTCTCTCTTGCGTGCGTTCTCGCTCTCGCTCTCTCTCGTGCATGCGTTCTCGCTCTCGTTCTCTCTCGTGCGTGCGTTCTCGCTCTTGTGCGTGCATTCTCGCTCTCTCTCGTCCGTGCGTTCTCGCTCTCTCGTGCGTGTGTTCGCGCTCTCTCTCTCGCTCTTTCTCATGCGTGTGTTCTCTCTCCCTCTCCCTCTCGTGCATGTGTTCTCTCTCTCTCGTGCATGTGTTCTCCCTCTCTCGTGCGTGTGTTCTCTCTCTCTCGTGCGTGTTTTCTCTCTCTCTCTCGTGCATGTGCTCTCTCTCCTCTCTCTCTCTCTCTCTCTCTCCCCCGTGCGTGAATTCTCTCTCTCCCTCTCTCGTGCGTGTGTTCTCTCCCTCCCTCTCTCTCGTGCGTGTGTTCTCTCTCTCCCTCGCTCTCGTGCGTGTGTTCTCTCTCTCCCTCTCTCTCCCGTGCGTGTGTTCTCTCTCTCGCTCTCGTGCGTGTGTTCTCTCTCTCTCCCTCTCTCTCTATCTCTCTCTCTCGTGCGTGTGTTCTCTCTCTCTCTTTTTCTCATGCGTGTGTTTGTTCTCTCGTGCGTGTGTTTGTTCTCTCTCTCTCTCTCGTGCGTGTGTTCTCTCTCTCCCTCTCTCGTGCATGTGTTCTCTCTCTCCCTCTCTCTCGTGCGTGTGTTCTCTCTCTCGTGCGTGTGTTCTCTCTCTCCCTCTCTCTCGTGCGTGTGTTCTCACTCTCGCTCTCTCGCTCTCGTGCATGTGTTCTCTCTCTCTCTCTCTCTCGCGTGTTCTCTCTCTCTCGCGTGTTCTCTCTCTCTCTCTCGTGCGTGTGTTCTCTCTCTTGCGTGTGTTCGCTCTCTCGCTCTCGTGCGTGTGTTCTCTCTCTCTCGTGCATGTGTTCTCTCTCTCTTTTTCTCATGCGTGTGTTTGTTCTCTCGTGCGTGTGTTTGTTCTCTCTCTCTCTCTCTCTCTCGTGCGTGTGTTCTCTCCCTCTCTCTCGTGCGTGTGTTCTCTCTCTCCCTCTCTCTCGTGCATGTGTTCTCTCTCTCCCTCTCTCTCGTGCGTGTGTTCTCTCTCTCGCTCTCGTGCATGTGTTCTCTCTCTCGCGTGTTCTCTCTCTCTCTCTCTCGTGCGTGTGTTCTCTCTCTCTCTCTTGCGTGTGTTCTCTCTCTCGCTCTCGTGCGTGTGTTCTCTCTCTCCCTCTCTCTCGTGCATGTGTTCTCTCTCTCCCTCTCTCTCGTGCGTGTGTTCTCTCTCTCGCTCTCTCGCTCTCGTGCATGTGTTCTCTCTCTCTCTCCCGTGCGTGCGCTCTCGCTCTCGCTCTCTCTCGTGCGTGCGTTCTCGCTCTCGTTCTCTCTCGTGCGTGCGTGCGTTCTCGCTCTCGCTCTCTCTCGTGCGTGCGTTCTCGCTCTCGCTCTCTCTCGTGCGTGCGTTCTCGCTCTCGTGCGTGTTCGCGCTCTCTCTCTCTCTCTCGCTCTCGTGCGTGTGTTCGCGCTCTCTCTCGTGCGTTCGTTCTCTCGTGCGTGCGTTTGTCCTCTCGTGCGTGCGTTCTCGCTCTCTCGTGCGTGCGTTCTCGCTCTCTCGTGCGTGCGTTACTCGCTCTCTCTATTGCGTGCGTTCTCGCTCTATTGCGTGCGTTCTCGCTCTCGCTCTCTCTATTGCGTGCGCTCTCGCTCTCTCTCGTGCGTGCGTTCTCGCTCTCGCTCTCTCTCGTGCGTGCGTTCTCGCTCTCGCTCTCGTGCGTGCGTTCTTGCTCTCTCGTCCGTGCGTTCTCGCTCTCTCGTGCGTGCGTTCTCGCTCTCTCTCCCTCTCTCTCATGCGTGCGTTCGCTCCCTCTCTCTCGTGCGTGCGTTCGCGCGTGCGCTCTCTCTCTCGTGCGTGCGTTCTCGCTCTCTCTCGTGCGTGCGTTCTCGCTCTCTCTCGTGCGTGCGTTCTCGCTCTCTCTCGTGCGTGCGTTCTCGCTCGCTCTTTTGCGTGGGTTCTCGCTCTCTTGCGTGCGTTCTCGCTCTCTCTCTTGCGTGCGTTCTCGCTCTCTCTCTTGCGTGCGTTCTCGCTCTCGCTCTCTCTCGTGCATGCGTTCTCGCTCTCGTTCTCTCTCGTGCGTGCGTTCTCGCTCTTGTGCGTGCATTCTCGCTCTCTCTCGTCCGTGCGTTCTCGCTCTCTCGTGCGTGTGTTCGCGCTCTCTCTCTCGCTCTTTCTCATGCGTGTGTTCTCTCTCCCTCTCCCTCTCGTGCATGTGTTCTCTCTCTCTCGTGCATGTGTTCTCCCTCTCTCGTGCGTGTGTTCTCTCTCTCTCGTGCGTGTTTTCTCTCTCTCTCTCGTGCATGTGCTCTCTCTCCTCTCTCTCTCTCTCTCTCCCCCGTGCGTGAATTCTCTCTCTCCCTCTCTCGTGCGTGTGTTCTCTCCCTCCCTCTCTCTCGTGCGTGTGTTCTCTCTCTCCCTCGCTCTCGTGCGTGTGTTCTCTCTCTCCCTCTCTCTCCCGTGCGTGTGTTCTCTCTCTCTCTCCCGTGCGTGTGTTCTCTCTCTCTCGCTCTCGTGCGTGTGTTCTCTCTCTCTCCCTCTCTCTCTATCTCTCTCTCTCGTGCGTGTGTTCTCTCTCTCTCTTTTTCTCATGCGTGTGTTTGTTCTCTCGTGCGTGTGTTTGTTCTCTCTCTCTCTCTCGTGCGTGTGTTCTCTCTCTCCCTCTCTCGTGCATGTGTTCTCTCTCTCCCTCTCTCTCGTGCGTGTGTTCTCTCTCTCGTGCGTGTGTTCTCTCTCTCCCTCTCTCTCGTGCGTGTGTTCTCACTCTCGCTCTCTCGCTCTCGTGCATGTGTTCTCTCTCTCTCTCTCTCTCGCGTGTTCTCTCTCTCTCGCGTGTTCTCTCTCTCTCTCTCGTGCGTGTGTTCTCTCTCTTGCGTGTGTTCGCTCTCTCGCTCTCGTGCGTGTGTTCTCTCTCTCTCGTGCATGTGTTCTCTCTCTCTTTTTCTCATGCGTGTGTTTGTTCTCTCGTGCGTGTGTTTGTTCTCTCTCTCTCTCTCTCTCTCGTGCATGTGTTCTCTCCCTCTCTCTCGTGCGTGTGTTCTCTCTCTCCCTCTCTCTCGTGCATGTGTTCTCTCTCTCCCTCTCTCTCGTGCGTGTGTTCTCTCTCTCGCTCTCGTGCGTGTGTTCTCTCTCTCGCTCTCTCGCTCTCGTGCATGTGTTCACTCTCTCTCTCTCGCGTGTTCTCTCTCTCTCTCTCTCTCTCATGCGTGTGTTCTCTCTCTCTCTCTCTTGCGTGTGCTCTCCCTCGCTCTCGTGCGTGTGTTCTCTCTCTCGTGCGTGCGTTCTCTCTCTCTCTCCCGTGCGTGCGTTCTCTCTCTCTCTCCCGAGTGTGCGCTCTCGCTCTCGCTCTCTCTCGTGCGTGCGTTCTCGCTCTCGCTCTCTCTCGTGCGTGCGTGCGTTCTCGCTCTCGCTCTCTCTCGTGCGTGCGTTCTCTCTCTCTCTCGTGCGTGTGTTCTATCTCTCTCTCGTGCGTGTGTTCTCTCTCTCTCTCTCTCTCTCGTGCGTGTGTTTGTTCTCTCTCTCGTGCGTGTGTTTGTTCTCTCTCTCGTGCATGTGTTTGTTCCCTCTCTCCCTCTCTCTCGTGCGTGTGTTTGTTCTCTCTCTCCCTCTCTCTCGTGCGCGTGTTCTCTCTCTCCCTCTCGTGCGCGTGTTCTCTCTCTCCCTCTCTCTCGTGCGTGTTCTCTCTCTCCCTCTCGTGCGTGTGTTCTCTCTCTCTCTCTCGTGCGTGTGTTCTCTCTTTCTCACTCTCTCTCTCTTGCGTGTGTTCTCTCTCTCCTGCGTGTGTTCTCTCTCTCCCTCGCTCTCGTGCGTGTGTTCTCTCTCTCTCTCTCCCGTGCGTGTGTTCTCTCTCTCTCTCGCTCTCGTGCGTGTGTTCTCTCTCTCTCTCGTGCGTGTGTTTGTTCTCTCTCTCTCTCTCCCTCTCTCTCATGCGTGTGTTCTCTCTCTCCCTCTCTCTCGTGCGTGTGTTCTCTCTCTCCCTCTCTCTCTTGTGTGTGTTCTCTCTCTCACTCTCGCGCGCGCGTCCTCTCTCTCTCACTCTCGCGCGCGCGTCCTCTCTCTCTCACTCTCTCGCGCGCGTCCTCTCTCTCTCACTCTCTCGCGCGCGAGAGTGAGAGAGAGGACGCGCGCGCGAGAGTGAGAGAGAGAGGACGCGCGCGCGAGAGTGAGAGAGAGAGGACGCGCGCGCGAGAGTGAGAGAGAGGACGCGCGCGCGAGAGTGAGAGAGAGGACGCGCGCGCGAGAGTGAGAGAGAGAGGACGCGCGCGCGAGAGTGAGAGAGAGGACGCGCGCGCGAGAGTGAGAGAGAGAGGACGCGCGCGAGAGTGAGAGAGAGAGGACGCGCGCGCGAGAGTGAGAGAGAGAGGACGCGCGCGCGAGAGTGAGAGAGAGAGGACGCGCGCGCGAGAGTGAGAGAGAGAGGACGCGCGCGCGAGAGTGAGAGAGAGAGAGGGCGCGCGCGCGCGAGAGTGAGAGAGAGAGGACGCGCGCGCGAGAGTGAGAGAGAGGACGCGCGCGCGAGAGTGAGAGAGAGAGGACGCGCGCGCGAGAGTGAGAGAGAGAGGACGCGCGCGCGTCCTCTCTCTCACTCTCGCGCACGCGTCCTCTCTCTCTCACTCTCGCGCGCGCGCCCTCTCTCTCTCTCACTCTCGCGCGCGCGTCCTCTCTCTCTCACTCTCGCGCGCGCGTCCTCTCTCTCTCACTCTCGCGCGCGCGTCCTCTCTCTCTCACTCTCGCGCGCGCGTCCTCTCTCTCTCACTCTCGCGCGCGCGTCCTCTCTCTCTCACTCTCGCGCGCGCGTCCTCTCTCTCTCACTCTCGCGCGCGCGTCCTCTCTCTCACTCTCACGCGCGCGTCCTCTCTCTCTCACTCTCGCGCGCGCGCCCTCTCTCTCTCTCACTCTCGCGCGCGCGTCCTCTCTCTCTCACTCTCGCGCGCGCGTCCTCTCTCTCTCACTCTCGTGCGCGCGTCCTCTCTCTCTCACTCTCGCGCGCGCGTCCTCTCTCTCTCACTCTCGCGCGCGCGTCCTCTCTCTCACTCTCGCGCGCGCGTCCTCTCTCTCTCACTCTCGCGCGCGCGTCCTCTCTCTCACTCTCGCGCGCGCGTCCTCTCTCTCACTCTCGCGCGCGCGTCCTCTCTCTCTCACTCTCGCGCGCGCGTCCTCTCTCTCTCACTCTCGCGCGCGCGTCCTCTCTCTCTCACTCTCGCGCGCGCGTCCTCTCTCTCACTCTCGCGCGCGCGTCCTCTCTCTCTCACTCTCGCGCGCGCGTCCTCTCTCTCTCTCACTCTCGCGCGCGCGTCCTCTCTCTCTCACTCTCGCGCGCGCGTCCTCTCTCTCTCACTCTCGCGCGCGCGTCCTCTCTCTCTCACTCTCGCGCGCGCGTCCTCTCTCTCTCACTCTCGCGCGCGCGTCCTCTCTCTCACTCTCGCGCGCGCGTCCTCTCTCTCTCACTCTCGCGCGCGCGTCCTCTCTCTCTCACTCTCGCGCGCGCGTCCTCTCACTCTCTCACTCTCGCGCGCGCATTCTCTCTCTCTCACTGTCGCGCGCGCGTTCTCTCACTCTCGCGCGCGCGTTCTCACTCTCTCACTCTCGCGCGCGCGTTCTCACTCTCTCACTCTCGCGCGCGCGTTCTCCCTCTCTCACTCTCGCGCGCGCGTTCTCCCTCTCTCACTCTCGCGCGCGCGTTCTCCCTCTCTCACTCTCGCGCGCGCGTTCTCCCTCCCTCACTCTCGCGCGCGCGTTCTCCCTCCCTCACTCTCGCGCGCGCGTTCTCTCTCCCTCACTCTCGCGCGCGCGTTCTCTCTCCCTCACTCTCGCGCGCGCGTTCTCTCTCTCGTCCGCTCTCGCGCGCGCGTTCTCTCTCTCGTCCGCTCTCGCGCGCGCGTTCTCTCTCTCGTCCGCTCTCGCGCGCGCGTTCTCTCTCTCGTCCGCTCTCGCGCGCGCGTTCTCTCTCTCGTCCGCTCTCGCGCGCGCGTTCTCTCTCTCGTCCGCTCTCGCGCGCGCGTTCTCTCTCTCTCTCTCGTCCGCTCTCGCGCGCGCGTTCTCTCTCTCGTCCGCTCTCGCGCGCGCGTTCTCTCTCTCTCTCTCGTGCCCTCCCTCTCTCGTGCCCTCCCTCTCTCTCGTTCCCTCCCTCTCTCGTGCCCTCCCTCTCTCTCGTGCCCTCCCTCTCTCTCTCGTGCCCTCCCTCTCACTCTCTCTCTCTCGTTCTCTCTGTCTCCGATTTTTCCTTTTTTATCTCTGTAGCTCTTTATCGTGCATTTTTTGCGAAAGGAAGGATATTTTTACTGCCAAAATTAGTTTACTCTAGTAAATAAAAGAACTATCAGCTATATTTGGTATCGCTCAGATCACGCATTCGTGATCTCAGGCAGAAGGTCAGATGTCAAATCCCAACCTCAATAGTTGGGTGGGATGCCTTTACTCATGAAAAGACCTTGTTAGCTGAATTGAGCCTCCGAGGACAGACATTTTCATTGTTCAGTCTTCGTATCCCTCTTGCACCAATGCACTAAGGTAATGCTGCCAGCACACTACTTGGGTCTTTATTCTAAACTTCCATTGGCCTAGGAGGGACTTTCGGATAACTCATTGATCATTTAACCGGTACTGATTTGCCCTACCAGTGACAAAATTTCATTTGCCACTTCTCCTGACATTGATCTCTATCCATCGTAGGCCACAGTTCATTAAGTGAGTGGGCGGAACAGTGGCAAATGCAGTTCAATGTGGGGAAGTGTGAGGTCATCCATTTTGTCTTAAAGACAAATCAAAGTATTTTTTGTCTTGGTGGAAAACCAGGAAATGTGGAGGAGCAAGAGATTTGAGTGTCCATTTACACAGGTCGTTAAAAGCTAGTGGACAAGTACAAAAAGGCTAATGAATGTTGGCCTTTATCTCAAGGGGGCTGGAATATAAAGGGGAGGAAATTGTATCGAGCATTCGTCAGACCTCATCTGGAGTACTGCGTTCACTTTTGGGCACCACACCTCAGGAAGAATATATTGGCCTTGGAGGGGGTACAATGCAGATTCACCAGAATGATACCAGGGCTTAAAGGATTAAATTATACGGCCATGTTGCATAAACTTGCCTTGAATGTAGAAGATTGGGGAGTGACCTAATTGAGGAGTTTAAAATGACAAAAGGATTCGATAGGCTAGATACGGAGAAACTGTTTCTGCAAGTGGGGGAATCCAGAACAAGGGGCCACAATCTTAAAATTAGAGCTTGGCGGTTCAGAAGAGAAATCGGGAGGCACTTTTTCACACGAAGGGTAGTAGAAATCTGGAACTCTCTTCCCCAAAAGGCTGTGGTTGGTGGTTCAATTGAAATTTTCAAGATTGAGATCAATAGAGTTTTGTTAGGTAAGGTTATCAATGGCGGGTAAATGGAGTTGAGGTACAGATCAGCCATGATCTGATTGAATGGTCGAACAGGCTCGAGGGGCTGAATGGCCTACACCTGTTCCTATGTTCAGATACAGGGTAAACTATCACTTACTAAACTTGGATTGTTACAGCATAGATGGGAAACCTCTGGCTTTCTTGTTGAGAGTTCAGTTCAATTTCTCCAATTATTTTTGTGCCCCCAGCAACCATCATGACCAATTTTTTGACTTGTGATTGTTAGAGTTGCTGATATTGGACATCGAACGTATTCAAAACATGCAACCCTAGAATCTACTGTACTTCTTGAGATGACTTTTATTGGTTAATTTTAAATACAACTATTTGGATTTGCTGGAGGCAGCTTGAGGTGGGATTAACTTTTATTTTTAGCCATTTAGAGAAATTGTGAGCTGCTTTCAAATTTCAGTGCTTGGCTTACATACTGCCAGGTTATCAGATTACAACGCATGTTATATTGCAACTTTATTTCAGATAGTTGTAATTTTAATGCATAGATCATTTAACTCTGTACCTGAGGTTATTTCCTAACTTAAAACTTGATATTGCCAAGCAACTGAATTCTCTTCTAGTTCCTGAGGACATTGGGTAACCCTTGCTATGGTACAGCTCTTTGTGCACCTGTAGCCTTCCAGTATCTTATCCATTTGGCTGTTCATATGTAAACCTGGATAATTAGTGTCAGGAAGCTAATAGGATCATAGTTGAGCCGAGTCCTGTTCCTGGCATCACCCGATGTGTATATGGACACGCACTTGCAAGAGGGAATTTATTGATTTTTCTCTTTTGAGGCCACTTGAAGCATCCCAGTACTGCTGTGGCTGAGATCAGCATTGACAAGGGATCGAATTTGGGAATATTTTAGTCGACTTAATACCATGCCATGTGGTGCATTTACCCACTGAGCCATCAGGAGTACCCTTGCAATTTGTTCGTGTATAGAATTTGTTTCAGCTTACAGTAACACTGAACAATTACAGACAATCCTCCTCTACTATGATCAACTATTAAAATCATTTTTCTCTTTGAAGGGCATCCATCATGTTTAAAATTCTCTCCAGAGTTAACAGCCCATGTGAAGACCTTAAGATGGCAGTGTATTGAGTGCAAGACTTGCAGTGCCTGTCGAGATCAAGGAAAAAATGCAGTAAGTATTTGTTCAGTGATTTGTAATGTAACATTTCTCTTTCCCCGCCCAGCCAAAAAATATTTTCTTCTTACAGTTCCACATATTTAAATAACACAAATAATTTTCTTGTACAGAAAAAAGTTACAGAAATATTATCCTCCCCTCCCCCCTCCAACTTCTTTCAAAACGTTTGTAACCAGCGAGGAGAATCATACGGATGACATCTGCTGAAAATGTTTTTTGCCATTAACCATATGACTCTGTCTTCTGACACTATGAATAAAGGATGCCCCTCTAGGTATTGTTGTCCCTTTTGCTCCATTACAGGCTTCAGACATTTCTGTTTAGCTTCTTACATTGATCAAGAAAGAAATGAAGAACTTGCATTTAAAAAGCATCTTTCACAATCTCAGGCTGTCCCAAAGCGCTTCACAGGCAATGAACTACTTTTGAAGTATAGACACTGTTGTATTATAGGAAAACACTGCAGCCAATTTGTACACAGCAAAATCCCACAAACAGGAATGAGATAAATGACCTGATCTGTTTTAGTGATCTTGGTTGAGGGATAAATGTTGGCCAGAGCATTAGGAGAACTCCCCTGTCATCATATTTAATTTTGACCTGTTTCTGGCATCAGGTGCCGTTTAAGCGATCACGTCCCTGGAATTTTTTACGTTTCCGCCTCCACAGAATTTTCTTGCAGCCTTCTCGCTCCCTCTCGTGTTCGCTCGCTCCCTCGCGTGTTCGCTCGCTCCCTCTCTCTCGTGATCTCCCTCTCGTTCTCTCCCTCCCCCTCTCTAGTGCGCGCGCTCTCTCCCTCCCCCTCTCTCGTGCGCGAGCGCGCTCTCTCTCACTCCCCCTCTCCCGTGTGCGCTCTCGCGCGCTCTCTCTCGCTCCCCCTCTCCCGTGTGCGCTCGCGCGCGCTCTCTCTCGCTCCCCCTCTCCCGTGTGCGCTCGCGCGCGCTCTCTCTCGCTCCCCCTCTCCCGTGTGTGCTCGCGCGCGCTCTCTCTCGCTCCCCCTCTCCCGTGTGCGCTCGCACGCGCTCTATCTCGCTCCCCCTCTCCCGAGTGCGCTTGCGCGCCCTCCCCCTCTCCCCTGCGCGCTCGCGGGCTCTCCCCCTCTCCCCTGCGCGCTCGCGGGCCCTCCCCCTCTCCCCTGCGCGCTCGCGGGCCCTCCCCCTCTCCCCTGTGCGCTCGCGGGCCCTCCCCCTCTCCCCTGTGCGCTCGCGGGCCCTCCCCCTCTCCCCTGCGCGCTCGCGGGCCCTCTCCCTCTCCCCTGCGCGCTCGCGGGCCCTCCCCCTCTCCCGTGCGCGCTCGCGGGCCCTCCCCCTCTCCCGTGCGCGCTCGCGGGCCCTCCCCCTCTCCCGTGCGCGCTCGCGGGCCCTCCCCCTCTCCCGTGCGCGCTCGCGGGCCCTCCCCCTCTCCCGTGCGCGCTCGCGGGCCCTCCCCCTCTCCCGTGCGCGCTCGCGGGCCCTCCCCCTCTCCCGTGCGCGCTCGCGGGCCCTCCCCCTCTCCCGTGCGCGCTCGCGGGCCCTCCCCCTCTCCCGTGCGCGCTCGCGGGCCCTCCCCCTCTCCCGTGCGCGCTCGCGGGCCCTCCCCCTCTCCCGTGCGCGCTCGCGGGCCCTCCCCCTCTCCCGTGCGCGCTCGCGGGCCCTCCCCCTCTCTTTATGGCTCCATCATCAGCAATGCAGGTGTTGTCAGAAGTAGAGCTTTTTTTTTGCAAGTCTGAGTCAAAGTACTTTTATGCATCTCCGAGCTATGAAACCCACTCTCACCTAATGTGACCAAGCCCTTCTCTGAAGGCTCTTGTTGGGTACATATCAAAACTGAGAGAGATTTTTGTTAGGTAAGGGTATTAAGGGATATGGAGCAACGGCGGATAAATGGAGTTGAGGTACAGATCAGCCATGATCTAATTGAATGGTAGAACAGTTCGAGGGGCTGAATGGCCTACTGTTCCTCTGAGGAGAATAGATTTTTCAGGCTAGCCAGTGTCTGATCCTTCAGCCAATTTGGTACCAAAGTGGCTAGAGTCTTGAACATTCAGACCACTTAAACTCCTGTTGAGGGAGTGGTTCAGCAGTGTCACTTCTTCAAAACCCAGTGCTGCCAATCTTATCAGGATTGCTCATGCTGAATCGGTGAGTTGCAATACAGGAGGTGTGGAATGGCCTGAGTCAGCAATTTTTGGATCCTTTTGCTGAAGAAGATTTGTGTTTTGGTTGATTTTTGATTCAGGTGCCTTATCTCATCCAAAAGGCTCACTATCCTTTATTGAAGGCAATGCATAAAATCTTAGTCGTTTGTATAATAAAGAAAAATGCTTAATGCTCCATTCTTAAAATGGAGAACTTCTCAAATTACCATGTGTTTTACTGGCAAAAGAACTGACTAGTACAGAGAGGTGTCCTTTTATATATGGGGCAGAAATAATATCTTAAGGGTGATGCTCTGATGTCATCAAGTACCTCTCTTGGTGTTGCCACTCTCTGATTGTTACTCCTGGTAGCGTGTGCAAGGTGTTTTGAAAACTGTAAGGTAGGTAATCGCGTTTTCAACACCTGCTTTGGTACTTCAGCTTTTAATGTTGTCATTAGCAGGGTCTGTAGTATTTTGTACAGCATTGCACATCTCTAACAAAAACATCCGAAGGGTTTTAAGATGACATTTTAATGGTGTCCAGGATCACTTAATATAGTTCAGAAAGGACAATTGAAGTTGCTGATAAGTGAGAGGTTGCCATAACTGCAGAGTGGTTATTGGGATTTCCTTTCCAGCTTGTAGTTTCGTTCAATATTTGTCATAAGTGTATAAATTACTTGATGTTTTTAAATGAGCAAAATGTATTGGTGTGATACCAAAAAGATTGAGTTGAGTTAGCAAATGGATAAAAGTTCACAGTCATTATACTTCTCCTTTTATACAGAAGCAGATTCAAATTGATCACTTTGTAATTTTAGCACTTGGTGATACTTGAGTATAATTTAAAAACCTAAGTGAATTTATGTATTGAAGCACTTTTCACTTTTTTCTCTCTCTAGGACAACATGCTTTTTTGTGATTCCTGTGACCGAGGGTTTCACATGGAATGTTGTAACCCACCACTCTCCAGAATGCCAAAAGGTATCACTGAACCAAATGTGTTGATGAGTTTCATATTTGTTTTTTTCAAAATGTACTTGTCTACAGTTACTTTGTACATAGCCATTAGATTTGAAGATGCAATCAAAACTGATGCAAATTGGTATGTTTTGGATTTGTTTTAACTCCAAACTGTTCTATAAACCTTTCTCCTCCCAAGGAAATATTGCTCCACGTGTGCAGAAGGACAGAATGCCCCTTTGTGTATAGATGGTGCTATTATGTTTGGAGCCAAAATTATCTCCTAATGGTGGATTGTGTTAGCTGAAAGATATATAAGAAAAAGCATTGAAGAAAAGGCAATTTGTCCCATCAAACTGTTCCTTACACAGATCATGTACAATCTATCTTATTGTGAGCTTTACCCCTCTTAAAATATTAGGAACCAATTATTAATTTGTTCTCGCAGTCTCAATTGTTACACGTCCTTGCACCTGACCCTAACAGTACAAGAACTATTGAAGCCTCTTGAAGTATTTGATCATCTCAGTTTATACCAATGTGTATAACCTCTAATCCTGTCCCAACCAGGTAATTATTTGGCAACTTTTTGAAGGAGTTAACTAATACAATATTAACTGCTTTTGCTGCGAGTCTAATAGCTTTGTCTACTAATATGTAATTTCATTTTGGGTTTGTTAATTTTATGGCCATACCTGTCGATCTCCTGTATTATTGCTCGTGAGCAGTAGAGCATAATTCTAGTGTTTACTGTGACCCCATTCTAAGGTCCAGGATAGGAATTTACCCCTTTCTGTTTTCGCTCTCTAAATTCCAGAGCCTGCGCTGATTAACAGAATCATGGGTTGAACTGACACGATGCAACCACTCAGGAATTGCAGTCGTATGGCTGGTCCCTGACACTCAGGTTGGAGAGCAGAGGCCTGCAGGAGTGAGGGAAACCAGAATGCTGCGCATTGGAGGCGGGGGAGGGGGGGGGGTGGAGCTATGGAATAAGGTGTACCAATTTTTACTATATAAAGTGAGGAGAACCTGACTTTAGAGAATTTTTGCTTCCTTTCTAACTTCTAAGAAATGTTATTTTTAAGAGTGCATATGTAATGGGTTGGATGAGGCACTTTAACGGTGACTGTATGCCACAGAAAATTATTTTGATCTCGTGAAAAGTTCACCATTCAAGTTGACAGGTGGAATGAATGGTGACTTCTTGAATCTGATTGGATAATGTTCTGGGATATCATTTGATGTAGGGACAGTGACCTTTGGTTTTGCTATCTGATAGATGGTAGGAAAAATATGCAGTAATGCAACGACGCTGCCTTCACACATTTTAATAATGAATAGATAAATTGATCCTCTAATTCTCTGCTTACCAAGTCAAAGTCAAATAACCTGCTTACTTATACATCAGTTATATGTCTCAACGTTTTGAAGACCTAGGTCATGATCGCCCTTCAATTTTCTCTTCTCTAATAAAAACAAGTTCTGCAAGCCTTTCCTCACAATTAGCAGCCTTAAGTTCCAAAACCATATTTGTTGCTGTTCTCTAACCCTCTTACTGCATCAATGCCCTTTTCAAGATTGGGTGCCCGATATTTCTGACAGTCCTTGAAATATGGCCTCACCAATGATCTGTACAAGATCACAATAACTTCTGTCAAATATTCGTGAGATGTAAATTAGTATTTAGTTGTGTTGATAATTGTTTCAGCACTAGAAACTGTCATTGAATGGTGAAACATCACACCGAATTGTAGAGTGTGTAAGTTTCTGTTTCCTGTTCCTATATGCAGTGCCTTTCATTTATAAATATTTACAGTAAAATTCATCAGTTATTCTTCAGCCATCTCTTTATTTGGTGCAGATCTCTGAATGTAGTTTATATTTGTCTTCTGGTCATAGTTAGATGATAACAAATTTAATATTAAAATAAGTATTTTTCTCCAAATTATTGTGAAATCTCTGACTAGTATGGGACATGCACTAGTCATTAAAACTTAAACTCTTTAATTTATCATTACAATCTGCTTTCTATTGCCAAGCTAGCTTTCAATCCAGCTCGCTAATTTGCTGTTAATCCATGAGTCTTAACTTTTTTTAAAGTCTCATGTAAAACTTTCTCAAATGCCTTTTGAAAATCGAAGTAAATTAATTGAGTGAATAACCCTAATTCACTATCTCCTCAAATAATTCCAGCAGATTAGTGACCCATGATCTATATTTCTAAATTCATGTATATGGTCTCTGCTCTTCAGATGAGTATTGACTGCACCCTACCAAATGTTCTCAATACATTGTATTGGAGAAAATGTTAAACTAGTTGGTCTATAGTTTTTTGGTTCCTGTTCTATTCCTTTTTGAATTTTGAGATGTTTACTATCACCCAGTCCTTTGAGGATTCCAGTGTTCATGGATCTTTTACAATCATTAACCAGAGTTTGTTCAATTTTCTTTCTCATTTCCTTAAGTATTCTAGGGTGTGTCCCATCAGGTCCAGGTGTTAATTGTATCCATGTGATTTATGTCAATTAGTGTTAACTGCATTCAGGTGGTGGGTATCAATTGGGAACTCGCTTGTATCCATTTATAGGAGAGTGTGTAATAGGATCTCTGTGAATAAAGGCTTGGAAGCAACGGAAGACCAAGCTCCAGTATTCTATCCTTCACCAAGCTATCCAGTTATAACACCTTGCAGTTATCCATGTCCTGAAATTTCTCTCGATAATTAATAAACAAGAAAATGCCTGTATCACCATAATTAGCAACCCCCCTATTAAAATCATTTTCTAAGAAATCACAAGTTTTCAGCTGCATATTCTTGCCGATTATTAAGGGGGGGGGTCACTGAACGGGCACTCCTTTTTTAAATGAGCGAGGTATTTTGGACCATAATTCCTTAGAATTTCTTCATAATCTATGCTTCTGTTATTCTTTCTGGGCCCAAAATTACTTTATCTGGATTTGACCGTCGTCTTTTGTTTAAAGTATTCTGAAGAATCTGTTCAATGCACTTGTTATTTCCTGTTTCTCCAGGTCTTTTCCCAACTTATCTCTTAAAGACCAATTTTGTTTAACATGTTGTCTGTAGCTAATGTAGCTGAGAACTTTCTTTTGGTTCCTTTTACTGCTACATTCTTCTTTTCTATAGCCCTCTTTTTCCTTCTAAAATACTCATGGTTATCATCCATAAATTCTCAGATCTTACTGCTTTCTGTATTTTTTTTGTATATTTTAAATGTTTCTGTTTGGCCTTAGTTAGCTTGGTGTTAACTTACCCATCATGGTTTCGGTCTTGCGATTTCCTTATGCGGTACATCCATTTTTCTTCAGCTGTTTTTTATTTTCTAATTTTGTTTCTCACTCAGCCCTCTGTGCAATTTTCCTATAGTTCTGAATTTTGCTTTCTTAAAGCTGTGCCTCTGTGTGCTATTGCCTGCTCTCTTCCCCCCCCCCCCACCCCCCCCACCAGCTGCTTAATCTTCCGTACTTGTCTTGTCTCCTGGGACATTGACTCTTTACTGGGGTATAGTTTGGCAGACCACAGCGGTGGAGTTCATGAGGCTATTTTACGTTGGGGAATCACAGCTGAGTCCAATCTTCTCCCCAGACATCCACAGACATTTCAGTTAGAATATGACCAGGAAAAGGAGTCTTGATGATTTTCCCCTTCATAAACCAGGGTACTGCAGCTAGTTGTAGCATCTCTATAGTTATCCTGGCTGAGAAAAACTAACTCAGCACAAACTGGGAATGGGACTTTCCTGGTCTGTCTGGCTCAGCTGCTGACCAGCTTTTGCAGCTGAGCCATCAGAGTAGTGGACTTAATCTTTCAATAAATTTTCAATTTTAACTCTACAGTGATCACCAGAGCCCAAATGTTCACCCCACTTCCAGGTCATCAGTTCCAGTGGACTGCTAAGCACCGAATCCACTTTCAACTTTGCTTCACACGATGCTTCTATGAAATTGCTTGTACATTCACAACTCCTTCCTGTCGCCCCTCATCTAACCACTTCTGAGATATTGAAATCCTCCACAGTTATCACATTATGATTTCCTGCTTTTTTTCTTGCCCAAACAAGTCTATCTTACCGATTTAAGCTGAGCTGATGGTGGATATCAGTTAAAAATTACTATTTTGTTGCCACTATCATATATTGCTAATTTTCACCCAGATTGCTTCTTCCATCTCCTTTTATTTTATTATATCCTCCTTCACCAGTAATGTCACTCCTCAGCTTTGCTTCACATGTCTATTCTGGAAAAATGTCCTATACCCTCAGCTCCACCTCATGCTCAGATGCTCAAAGCCATGTATCATTTTTTGCACATGACTTGTAGCTATTTTATAGTTTTCTATTATGTTTTTGTTAGTGATCTGTGTGGGGTAGGGAAGAATGAGGAAGTGTCTGAACCTCTAGCATTCTAGTAAAGGGAGATTATGCATCAGAGTTGGAATGGAAAAATCATCACCTGCTGCCCTAAGGAGAGTTAATTTCTAGCTGCAGCTCATTAGCTTGCAGTTAACATCATTATGTTATCTTTCCATCTCCAGTTCATTCTGTTTTTCTGTGTTCTTTGTGGACTGCTGCAGCTGTTTTCTAGTTCACTGGCTCGCTCCTTCTTCTTCTGTGAGATTTATGTCCTATAATTCAGTAAAAGCTAATTTTTATCCTAGTTAGAGATGAGCTGTTTATCAAGTGGGTTTAAAAAAAATCTTCCATCACTGTACAGTGGTGGTTGTGGGAAAAGGGGCCATCTAAGCCTCTGATGATATGACGGAACCTCTTCTGTACTTGTGCACTAGCATTATTAAATAATTGCTTCTGGATTTGGAGCATTCTAATTGTGAACTATCTGAGATGCAAATTTAACAAAATTCTTATTTCCTGTAATGTTTTCTAACTGGTATATTTCAGTTGCAGGACTTGATTCTAACTCTTATCTTACTGTAAACATAAATGGAATACATGGCACAGATTGGAAACTTTGTTGAGAAAGCTAATGGCTGTATTCTTTACAACAGGAATGTGGATCTGTCAAATATGCAGACCAAAGAAAAAGGGAAGAAAACTACTGCATGAGAAAGCTGCACAGATCAAACGTCGTTATGCAAAACCAATAGGACGTCCCAAAAATAAACTAAAGCAAAGCACCATGTACGTTTATCCTTTTCTTTGGAACGAGTATAACAAATGATTAAAGATATTTACAGTGCAATATTTTGAAGAAGTGGAAGTTTGGTTAGTTTCCCACTATTTGTCATGCCTTCAAATCCAGATGCCGTCTCTTAAGCTCAAAGGGAGCCTTGACACAGGAGGTCATTTAAAACAACAGTGTAGCTTTTTAAAATGGATGCTCCACCTTTAGAAAAAAAAAATTCAAAATTATCAATAAATATTAAACAGCAGCAAAAATTAAAATGTCTACCTCATTATTGCAGCCTCTCATTATAACATACTTCCTCCTATGTCTGGTTGAAGCTAAAATACTTTGTGTTAAAGGACTTGGGGTCATGGTAACAATCAAGACTGAAAAAGACCATTGGCCAGTTCTGGTATCTAGGAAATATTATATCTTGAGATACCTATCATATACCCCTCAATCAACATCAATAAATACTGCTGTTTTGCTCATTCCCATGGGTTCTGTAACAGTTTTATGCTAACTTGTTGAGAACTATCAATTCAGAGGGATTTTATTTATAACTAAAGCACAAGTTGTGTGATCATGTAGAAATATTATTGCAGTCCCCAAATAGAAAGGAACCAGAGTCCCATAAAGGTCGTCAGTGCACTGTTCTGAAATGCTTTACTTGTGTTCTCCAATTTTGTATGGAAGTGGATACCCACTTAACTTTGTCCTTCACTTTTTAATATTTTTCCCATTAACCAGTGGAACTTTAGCTATACAAACTTAAACATTATTTTTATGTTCTGTTCTTTTAACAGATTTTGCAGCTTGTTGATAGAGTAACATTTGAAAGTTCTGTGTTTGAGTGTCTTATTTAACACAAAACTTTTGCTGAAGTATATCTTATGCTCCTAAATTGGAAACCTACAATTGTCTTTAAATGTGACATCTGAACTTGAAGCTGAATCAACACCAAATATGCTGTTTCCACCAGTTTCTTTGCCTTTAATCTGTACTTTATTACTTTCCTAAGGTGTGCTCACAACTTAGCCCGAGAAAAAGATAATTATGTTTCTCTTCCTATTTGTCTTTCATATTGTGCCAGATGTTGATAACATTTCTTTGATCATAATCATTTATTATGGCAACTGAGCACAATCCTATCTTTACTTGACATGCATATTCCAACAGGGTGTTGCTGAATAATAAAGAGCAGGAACCCTAGCAGACTTTTTCATTTCCCCTCCCTATCCCAGGGATGCAGGGCCAATCATAGTGCCCCTATTGTTGCCCACCTCTGAAACTAGCTAACTGAGCACAAACTGTGGATCAAACATGGGACCTTCCTTATTTTTGGTTCAGTACCTCACTGGGTGGTATATTCACCCACTGTTATTGAGGAGCTGCAGGTTCCTTTCATTAAAATAATTCAGTCTCACCATATAAGGGCCTTGTGAAGAATACATTACCTTTGTCTTATTGATGGAGGTACCACCTGTGCTAACTTCAACAAAAAACAGGCTAGGGACAATCAGCCAGAGCACCACTGGGCTGTTTCTCTTGAAACCAACCTTTACTGCATTTCTATGCTTGAAAACACTATAGAAGAAAAATGTTTCTGGTTTTGTGTTTTTAATCCTGAACTAGGCATCCAGCCCTCAAGAAGAAACATTTTTTTTCATTTAAAGCCGAAAAACCTGTAGAGACTTGTGGCATTGAAAGGTCTATTTAGTGGTGACTGCCCCCAAAATTCTCATTGTCACCTTGTCAGTAAAGTAATCGAGTACAGACAGCTTCTCCTCCAATGTTCAAGAACTGACTTCTGTCAAACTGGGTAAAGAGACTTGAAAATTCACATTAATGTCAAAGTTGATGGATGTTGCCCTTTTGTAGTTGAAGCAAATACTGTACCAATGTTCACTTCTCCTTCATGACACACGTTTTCAGAGAAAATCTGTCACTGCACATCCACAGCCAGGGCAGGTTCATCAGACGGTGCTCTCATCCTTCAACTGAACTGAATTCTGAATTTAATACAAATGATTTTCTCATGACCAGCAGATTCTATTTCAGATGTCACATGTGAATAAAAGGAATAAATATGAGTTTTCCATATCCCCATATACACACACATCCCTTCCAGTTCTACTTGAAATGCATAGCTCCTTACAGTTCACTGATTTATTTTTTTTTAACTGTTTGTCAGTCTTTAATAGTTGATTGCTCTGAACTTCCAGCCATTAAGGTCATCTATGATCCAGTTGAGAATTGTGTACCCATTGTGACTGCTTACCAGATCCTAAGAATTGCATCCTCTAATCGTGTCTACAAACACTGCCAGGAGCATTGTGCAAATCACCCTAATATTTTGTCTGGAATTGCTTTCCCACAGGTTAGAAAGTTAATGTATGGGATTGACATTTCTTTGAGTGCAATGGGAGGGCATCTGAATATTCACGTAGTGCAAGGTTGTGAACCATGACCAGAGACACAACATCACATAAAAATCTCTGGTATTTATATGTTGCTTATAAAAGTACTTAAGAACGTTGAACACACTTCCTAAAGCAATGTTCTCCAAGCAAACAACATGATGATCTGGATATTGGAATCAAGTCTGTTGTCCTTTGCAAGCTTGCAATCGAGTTCCATCTAAAAAGAAGCCAGTTTAGAGCTGTTCATTTGGCAAGCAAGGACTATGCCCTGGCAGATCTCGGTAAACTAGATCAATCCTTACGATGGTTAGATGGAATTGGTGAATTACATATGCGTATGTGTGCCCACATTCATTTCCTGGTAGCTAATGGTAGAGGCATTTGCATATAGAAACTCAAACAATGAGAGATTTCATAAATATTTAATTCATACCCTAACCTGCTATTTTGCATAAACTATGTAAAGATTTTTTTGATGGTTTTGGGGAATTTGCTATTTTGTGAAAAAAGTAGTTCTCTAAGAATAAGGTAGTTGTACATGGTTACTCTTGACAATGAAGAGCATTCATTGTGATACCATGGGTACAACACAGCGGATGCCAAATGGAAGAGATGCAAAAGTATTTTTTAAATGTACACATTCTTACCTAATAAATCATAGGGATGTAATTTTCCAAATGTCGGTGGATAGGTAAGAACAAGGAACACTTCTACTAAACTGTTCAAACTTATTCAACTGAAAATCTTTGGTAGTTATTAGAGGAGACTTTATCCCATCTCTCTGGGCTGGATTTTGCACCTCCTCCATTTGCGAAAGGACAACTATGACACTCAGTCCCCATTGAAAATATTGAAACAAATTGGAGAAAAAATATGAGGGATACTTCATGGCTAGAAGTGTGACATGTTCAATGCTTCCATTTGGGAGGCTATCTGAGTTTTCTCGTCAACAACAGCAACTTGCATTTATGTAGTGCCTTTAATAGAAAATATCCCAAGAAATTTTATAATGCTGTTGGGGGGAATAAATATGCTACATAAAGGAACAGATACTGAACCTTGAAGGGAAAGTTAGGTGAGATGACTGACCGCTCGGTTGAAAAGATGGGTCTTGAGAAGGTTTTTAAGGGTGGCGAGGCAAAGGGAATTTGAGAGTATAGCTAAGACGGCTGAAGACTCTGCCACCAATGGTGGTGCGAAGGGAGATAAAAGGCCAGAGTTGGAGGATTGAAGCCATGCAGTGATTTTGAAGAGGAGGACAAGGTATTTAAATTTAATGTATTGGGAGACAATGTAGATCAGTGAGGACTAGTATGATAAGCAAGCAGGATGTCGTGCGGGACAGGATGTGGGCAGAATTGAAACTGAGAGGGACAGTGATGGTGCAAAGGGAGCAACTAACAATGTTGACTTCCTTTGATGTCCTCATTCCAAACATCAACGTCAAGATGATATTGACCATGTGAAATATTTTGCCATAACATCATCTGTTGATAACAGTTGTTCAGAGAATTTTTATAGTCTGGAAAATCAGTTGAGGTCACTTTGTAATTACAATGTCACATCCGTGAGCAATGTGATTTTTATTTTTGATGTTACTTTTCCACACACAATATAAGTTATAAGAATGTAATCTGTGATATGAGAAAAGGCAATTCGGCTTAAGTTTAAACCAATCTGTTTATTGGATCGATGTATCAAGCAGGCCCCTCTTGTTCTGAAAGTTTCTAATTTCCAAGTCTGTCCATCATATTATTCTATACTTAATTGATATTCTATGAAAAAGAAGTCAACCAGCAAATACTACAGTAGAAGTGAACTAAACAGGGTAGCAATTATTCTGCAATTTCATAACATTATGCATGTAGTTTCTTATAAACTTCAATTTACTCAGTGGCTTCTTAATTTTGAAAGCATGTCCTCTTGTCCCACATTCCCAATCAATTTAAAATAATTTAGTGATTAAAACTGACATCTCCACTCACCTTCATTTGGCTCAAGAAAGCAATCTTCATTTCCTCTAGCCTGTCATCATACTACAATGATCTTTTCCTAAATCCTTTGTTTCTGTCCTCTGCATCCTTTCTGATGCCACAGAGCTCTTTTGGAAGGCTGATGATCAAAGCCAGGCACAATATTCTGTTGTGATTTCACTAATATATTTTAAAGAGCTACTACCATATCTTTGGACTTGTACTCCATGCTTCTGCCAAAGCAATCTAACATTCTGTTTGCCTTTGATTAATCTCAACCTCTCACTAGTTTTAAAGACTAGGCCTATATCTGCTCACAAGTCATTGTTCTTTACCAAGATACGACCGTTCATCTTGCTGCTATATATATGCTTTACTTTACATTTAGCCATATTAAACATGAAGTGCCAGTTACTTTGTAAAGCCTTTCTAAATCTCTTTTGAAAATGATCCCTTTTTGCCATGCATCTTGTAATCTCTGCCATGTAATTGTGGCATGTAAATTTAGAAATTCAAATTTTTAAACCCCATCTGTATTATCCTGTTAAGTATAATTCGAAGGGCACATACTTCAGAGTAAATGATCATTTCTATCAGCTTGAACAATTATATTCAGTTTCTTGATCTATTCAGTTTTCAGTCAATTTTCCTACTTCACCCCTAATTATGGGAGCTGTCCCTTTCAATGCAGCCCCTCATGAGGCATTTCTTCAAATGATTTTTGAAAGAATATATAATAGATATCTGTCAATATCCACCAACTCCGTCATATTACCACAGTCAATTAAATTTATAAAATACTTGGTTCACTTCATAATTTAATGCTGGCATTTGTAAATCATACTAAACCTAAGTTGTGGATTACAAAAACTTGTGGGTGAATAAATGCAAAACACAAATATATGAAATATAAATACATAGACAATGCCACAAGGAACGTGTGAACAATTGAGGTGATGTCAATGAGACGTACTGAAAGTTTTCTTTTGTACTTATTTAATAAATTACCTGCGATTGATGGGTGTTCACATATTCATTATGCTGAATTGTTGCATTAAAATTAGTTTGAAGGATGGTCCAGTCACACTGCATGTTGGTTTATTGAGAGACACTGTACCACAAACTAGTAGAATGCAATTTTACATATGTGATTTCCATGTGAGAATTCTGATTTTCAGCCAGGCTTATTTGGAGAAGATGTAGAGAGGTGGAGGGGCATTTCCTTTGAGAGAGGCCAAGTCGACCTATACTACACTTGTGCATTTTATAGTGACTAATTAAGCAGGTTAGTTGCTTTACCCCTTCCACTGGAGAATGGTTTGAGGTGTGGGAATGTAAATGATGAGGTGGAAATAACTCAGTACGATATGGAGCAAAGTAACAAAAAAAAATAAAGGTCACTGACATCAAATGGAATTGCAATCTAATAGTGCAATTTGTGAATTCTGCATTTGTAAATCCAATATTCCCCATTTATTTTTCTCCCCCCTCTAATTTTCCTAATTTTAGAAACACTCCTAGTAATAGTGCATATTCTTAGTAGTAATGTTTTGCTTTGCACTTTTCCACAGATCTGCAGACAATGATGAAGGATCTATGACAAAGGACACAGGAAGGGGGTCACCTGGTAGGGGTCAAAAGACTAAAATCTCTACCACACCTTCATCTGGTCATGCTGCGTCTCTGAAGGACTCAAGCAGCAGATTGGCTTTTACAGACCCAACCCTGGCTGGTGCTGCCACCTCCACATTCACAGATAACCAAACAATTAACAGTCTCGTTGATGGCCTAACTAAATTTTTTACACCCTCACCTGATGGCCGAAAGGCACGAGGTGAAATAGTAGACTTTGCAAAGTGCTATTTGCTGAAGAAAAACTGCGCTCTGAAACAATCAGCCACTTCTAACTCCTGCATATGGTCTGCAGGTATCACTCAAAAGTTAATCCCATTCTTTCGACCCCCACTTCCTAATCAAAGCCCCAGTTCGCACAAATCCAGCACTTCCACTAACTCCCCTGAAAGTTCTTTAAGCCAATCAAGCATACCCTCTCTTAGCAGCATTCCTAACAGTAGCCATCCAAAGGGACTCTTTGATGGACTATCTCATATTTATACCATTCAGAGAGAGTCTCGTAAAAAGGGACATCCCAGTTATGCAGCACCTAGGCGTTTGCGGCATAAGCCTGAGTTGCCTCCCACGCCAAAAGCCTATCCTCATTTCCGAAAAAAGAAAGGTGTTGCAAGTAGCTTTAAGCTCCCTGCCTTTTCCCATGGATGGAGGGCTTCCAGGGCATGCTCATTGAAATCAGTTGCTCACTTCGGACAAAGTTTTTTCCTTATAAAGCACAAGATATTGGGCAGATTAAAATATAGAGTGACCCCTCAAATGGGGACCCCCTCACCAGGGATGGGGAGCTTGGCACACGGAAGGATTAAACGTGATCGGGACGATGGTAAGCAAAGGTCCAAACCAACCTGCGTCCTGTCCAGTAAAAGTTTCCTCTATTTTGTCACGTCGTTCTTGGCTTCTCTTGTTCCTTCTTCACTTTTGTAGGAAAGTAAACAAACAAAACATCTTGTCCCTTTTTCTGATACTAACTAAATATCTTAACATTGTTTTTCAAATAAACTTGCATCACAGATCAAACATCTTGTTTAATTTGCATCTGTTGTAGTACTAGGAATCCCAAATGCCTGCATAGCACTGCTTACAGCTTTGTAGTATCGCATGACCATCCAACTTCCCACACTACTCCTCTCACTCTCTTCCAGACCTTTCCAAACAGTGGCTCAGCCATTTTGATTGATTCTTCCATTGTTTTCAATGAGAAGTGGCAGATGTGTTAACTGTAGACCTTTCTATTCTGCATTTTATCCAAGTTTTTTCCTCTGCTGTATTTCTTTGCATAAAGTAATTTTGGCAACAAATCAAATGCTGCTGTTGAATTACTTTGTGCTACAACCTGCCTTCATTGCATGTCTTGGTTACTTCTTGTGTCATTATTAGTATTTAGAATTGTTAGATGAAGAATGCTAATTTATCTCACATGAGTAATAAAAGCACCAGGAGACATTGTGTGCTTTTTATGGAACTGTTAATAGAGCATGTAATTAAATTCACGTGATGGTGAGTTTTGTACATGTACATTTTGAGTCATGTACATGAACATTTTTCCTCTGCTGCTTTGGTGAACTGCAGACAATGAAGAAATAAAAAAGATCAAAAAAGAAAGTGCAGATGAAGGTGTAGGCTGCCACCAGGACAATGTAACGGAGGAGGACTTGAAGATGTTCAAGCAAGCACGGGATCTGTCACTCCAGGTGAGACATTTTATTTGACCAGTGAAACAAATTCTAGATGTGTGACCTGTGTTACAATTCACACATATGCATTCATGTAGTCTGTAAGTCTTAAAATTAGTTACATAATGAATAAATACAGCATAGACAAAATTTAACTGCATCTTACCTATTGTCAAAAAATCCTGTTACATACATCTTTGCTGTTTAGCTGATGATGCATACATCACAATGCTTAGTACAAGAAAGTCACAGTCAGCAAACCATGCAAAAAAGAATAAGTTTAACAGTTTAAAAAAAAAACTTCCATGTATTTAATATACCTGTATGTATAGGTATAGAAAAATAATAGTCTTCAATTTGGCGTTTAAAACCAGGATAACATAGCGAGCAATTTGTTACAAAAGATTAGTACAGTAAGGGGCTTAAACATGCTTCTACCTTTGGTGATCATTTTAATGGGTTATCATTGTCTTTACGATTGGAAAACCTAGGCCTATGTATAAATTAGCAAAAATAAAGCACTATTTACCATTTTCACGAACCTATCTTTGAGTGTAATGAATCAGTTTGAACGTAGTTCCATTTGAATGGATGGCATGCTCCTATGATTATATTGTGTTCTTAAAATGTTGCATATGTGACATACTAAAATTATATTTAGTTTTAATTCACCAAAAGGTTGTCGAAAATTGTGTACCTCAGTATACAAGGTTGAAATGCATTTGTGATTCGAATAACTTTCTGAACTATTCAAATTTTGTCTGTGGGGTATGTGGTGTCTTTTGACCTCACATATGTTGTAGCCTCAAAGGCTACATTTTATTCTCTTTGTTCCTATTCAGTGGAACCTTCAGATTGTGTATACTTTGCCATCCAAGTATGCTGTATTAGTGTACATTCGCATTTAAATGGATGATGAGGACAGAAACGGGACATAAAATGAAATAGAAAAGAAAAACAACTTTGAAGAAATATTGATGTAATGTCGGATTTTTTTTTAAAAATAATAGAAGGAATTGAAGAACTAACTTGTGCCATTTTTACATTTGGGCTTGGTGTGAATGGTTTAAGTGCACTTTTCTGTTAAATTCAGATCAGTTGTGGCCAGCTTAGATGGATGCTTCAATCCTGAAAGGCTCTCTTCTGATATATATCATGAAAATTGCTAGAAAGTTTTATTATGTGCAGATTATGATTGATTGATTCATTCTTCATTTGAATTCTCCACACAGTATCCATATAGTCCAGAATCAAGTTTATCTATGGAGAAACCAGACAGAGTGCTCTTTAAAATTATTTTTTTCCAAACTTAGATGATAAGCATCTGACTCTTCTTGTTATGCTGATACTGCATTAATCTTACTTAAATTGTGTTGCTGGTCATTATAAAGTTTTAAAAAGTTCAAGAACTAGAAAAAATCAGTAACAGTGTAAAATTTACCAAAAAAACTTAATATGTCCACTATGGTTGAATTTGGATAAGGAAGGATTTCAAATCATTATATTAATTTTGGTTATAATTGGGCTGAACTGGTATCTTTGCTGCACAGGCCTCGGCCATGACAAGAAGTGTGTATACTGTCATCACTGAAGACATACCAAAGGAAGCAGCAAGGCTCCTGTGACGAGTCAGCAAATTTATCCAGAGTAGCTGGGTTGTAAGGACGAGGAAGGCCCTGGATTTGATCTTAGTCTGTGCTGAGTTAACTGATCCCAGCAGGGAATGGGTGGGTTGTTATAATTAGCCTCAGATCCTGGGTGAGAGAGGGAAAAATCAGCTATCGCTCTCACTGGGGTGGACATTAGGTGAGAATGGGATTGAGTTTGGCTATGATAGCTAAATGGGCAAATAGTAGGTAACACTCATTGGTGAAGGCTTACACGTGGGTGAGGTATCTGACACTGACCATCACTGTGGAATTGAATCCCAGCAAGGTGTGAAGAGGAGAGGAGAAAATTGGCGGGGAAATATAATATATATATCCCTTTTTATATAAAAAGAAGTTGGGAGAAAATATAGAGTAAAGTGCATCTTTCTCCCATTGGCTCCAAGAAAGAAAAAAGAGAAATGCAGGTGCCTAGATCCTAAATTGGGAGGAAAAATATGTTGTATATTTGCAATATTGTTGTCTCCATTAATACTACCTTCAGACCTTGATCTCCCATTTATCATGTTGGTGTTGATGCAGCAACTGTTTGTTGGTAACTCTAGAGCGAAAGGACTTAGAGTATGATGCTCTTAACTCTTGACAACTTCGAAGAAGACGAGATTATCTGGCTAGGGTCTATTATTAGAGCAAGTGACAAAGGTGCTCAGAGTCCCCCTACTCTTATATTTCTGACCCAAGAATAATCCATTCTGAAAAATACTGAGGGTTTTTACCTCATACAACGCTTGCTGCATATTACATTTCATAACTACAAGACAAATCTTTTCACTATTCAAAAACAACCATCTTCACGCACGGCCTTTGTGACTTCATTTGCAATTGCTGACTATACTCCTCAGATCAGTGTCACAGTAATTATAACCTATCCAAATTATCAGCCATGGAAGCTAGCCATTTTTAAATTAATTTTTTGTGCTCATTGATAAAATATTGCAAAATCTAAGAGAACTTTGCTTTCGGACCTTGTTACTTCTGACTGACTAGCATTGTTTGCACTGTCATCCAGCTCTCAGGTCAACTAGTTAGCTTTTGTCCCATAAGAAACACAGTTTTTACTAGTTAAAGAGATGAGGGTATTTGCATCACCTTGATGCAGACATTGCAACTTTCTGCATTATATACTGGTATCAACAGGACAAATGAGATTGATGTACTGTGGGTGCCTGACAGGTCCTCTCAACGCAAGTACTATAAGTGACCTAGCAAATTATTTTCATTTTGTTATTGCAAACTAAAGAAAGTGATGAAAGGCCTGCGTTTCAGAGGTCATTTGAATAGATGTCTTGTCAGATCAATGAGGAGGACTACGAGCTCTTCACAGCCGAGAGTTGCATTTAATGCCAAAGACACAGCAGCCACATTGTTAGCATGTTGAGTGCCAATAGGGCTTCATTAATAAGTGTGGCCCATCATACACAGAAAGGGTAGCATGCTTTTTTGAGCACAAGGGTAGCATGATTTTTTGAGCACAAGGTAGTCATGCTATCTGAATTCAGAGAGGTTTGATGGGCCACAAACACAGTTGCAAGGAACTCAACCCCAATCTCCATTCATTTGCAGTAGTGAGCTGGTGAGGACTAGTGAGTTTATTCTATTCATTTTTTCCAACTCCTAAAGCTGGAGCTTTCAGTAGAATTAGAGCCATATCGGCGTAAAGCCAATCCCTGCATAGGTACAATAAGAATTATGACCATTTCAGTTCACCAGTTCACTATGGCTAATCAGTTTCTCGGGGTACGATACAAGTAAATCATTTGTTGAAAGTTGTGGAATAAGTTGGCGAAGATCAAGCCTACCACTTTTTTGGTAACTGTAGAGAAATTGCTTGCCTGGAGCTGACCTTGGAATGGTGGGATGCAAGTTCTTCCCCGTGAATCCCTGCTTAATGAGTTAAGCAATACCTGTGATGTCATTGTGGGAGGCACTTGGTAGAGGCTAGGTATTTCTTCACCAGGCGATGGGGTGAAAAGAGAAAGTCACCACATGTGTTTTTCACAAAGTTTCCAGCTAATTTTAGAATGATATAGGCAGGTACCTGGACACTCATTTTGTGAGCCATAGATAACGTAGAGAAATCCAAAAAAGGGGGTGAATAACAATTAAAAAGGGAGGGGATCTTACTCTGGCTTGCATCCAAAACAAATCTATTTGGATAGTAACACAAGTGCTGTTGGCTTACACGGTTGCACAGGTTAAAAGTGCACTTTGGATGAGACCTTCATGTGGGACTTGTGAAATTAAAAAAAGGAACAAGTGATAATGTGCTGCTAGTACTCACATTTAAGAGTAGCCATATAAACCAAGAGTATTTATAAAAAGCATGCCAGTATTGGTAGCCCATATTTGGACAATTTGCGCCTTTGGGGACCCTAGTAGAATAGGTCTCATTAGATCCATTTATGATGTGGAGATGCCGGTGATGGACTGGGGTGGACAAATGTAAGGAATCTTACAACACCAGGTTATAGTCCAACAAATTTATTTTAAAATCACAAGCTTTCGGAGATTATCCCCTTCGTCAGGTCATTCACCTGACGAAGGGGATAATCTCCGAAAGCTTGTGATTTTAAAATAAATTTGTTGGACTATAACCTGGTGTTGTAAGATTCCTTACATCGATCCATTTAGGCAGTTGAGTCACCAAACGAATTTGGAGAAGAACCAGTTGTTTTGTGCTCGGGCTTTGATATTTATTGGAGGCTGTTTATAGACATCTTCAGTACTGTTTTATTCATGGTAGAATAGTTTGAGAACATTGTGGTCTGGGCCTTTCATCAGAGATGGGATATTTAGGTAACATTATTTCTGCTGTCTTGTTAGCATAAGACAGTATTTATTTGCATTGCCTCTTTACTAATCATCTGTATTCTCCAACCCTAGGTGGATCGTGCCTTACAGCCACAGTCAGTTAGGGGGACGGGGTGGGGGGCAACTCACCTATATTCAAAAGAATTATGATGGTTGACCTCCATGATCCCTTGTTCTTAATTTGTGTACCAGTCTTTGATGTTTCCTCAGCAGTCATGGGTCTTGTTTTTCGCCACACCTGTCCTGCTGTTCTTTTACGTTATTTCCTTCACTGTGAAGAAGAGAAGTTAGGGAGAGAACTACAATATGTATTTGCTCCAAAGCAATTATCTATAGAAGACAATTTTTTATCTTCCACCAGTGCCAGAAAGTTATCGAAATGGTAGATGGATATTTTTGTATTCACCTTAATGCACCTTATTTTTCAAGATTTGGAGCAGGGGTTTGCTAAACCGGTCTTTAATGCATGAATTGACCTCTGAGGTTCACAACATAAGAACATAAGAAATAGGAGCAGGAGTAGGCAATACAGCTTCTCGAGCCTGCTCTGCCATTCAATAAGATCATGGCTGACCTTTGGCCTCAACTCCACTTTCCTGCCCGATCCCCATATCCCTTGATTCTCTTTGAGTTCAAAAATCTGTCTATCTCAGTCTTGAACATATTCAACGACTCAGCATCCACAGCCCTCTAGGGTAGAGAATTCCGAAGATTCACAACCCTCTGAGTGAAGAAATTCCTCCTCATCTCAGTCTTGAATGGCCGACCTCTTTTCCTGAGACTATTCCCCCTAGTTCTAGACTCGCCAGCCAGGGGAAACAACATCAGTATCTACCCGCCAAGCCCCCTCAGAATCTTATGCTTCAGTATGATCACCTCTCATTCTTCTAAACTCCAGAGAGTCTAGGCCCATTCAACTTAATCTCTCTTCATAGGACAACCCTCTCATCTGAGGAATCAATCTAGTGAATGTTTGTTGCACTGCCTCCAAGGCAAGTATATCCTTCCTTAGGTAAGGAGACCATAACTGTACACAGTACTCCAGGTGTGGTCTCACCAAAGCCCTGTACAATTGTAGCAAGATTTCCTTACTCTTGTACTCCAATCCCCTTGCAATAAAAGCCAACATGCCATTTGCCTTCCTAATTGCTTGCTTGTACCTGCATGCTAACTTTCTTGTATGAGGACACCCAGATCTCTCCAAACACGATGTGGAGATGCCGGTGATGGACTGGGGTTGACAATTGTAAACAATTTTACAACACCAAGTTATAGTCCAGCAATTTTATTTTAAATTCACAAGCATTCGGAGGCTTCCCCCTTCGTCGTGACGAAGGGGGAAGCCTCCGAAAGCTTGTGAATTTAAAATAAAATTGCTGGACTATAACTTGGTGTTGTAAAATTGTCTCCAAACACCAACATTTAATACCATTGACATGGTAATTTCTCCCATCTGATGCACAAGCCACCAGACATAATTGCACAAACCCTAGGATCATCTGACCGTGGGACATCAACAATGAGATTTCAAGCACCTCATCTTCTAGAGGTGGTAGACTTTCACAGGCATTTTACAAAGCATGCGTGAAGCACAGGACTGACCTGATCCTTCTATATTAAAGGGAAGTCTGAACTTAGGACTGAATTCTTCCATCGTAATGCGTAAAACTGTTAAACAAATTCAAAATCCAAATGGCTCCAGCAATATGTATAAACTCTGTCTCAAACAGAACAGAGAATGCTATACACAGCCATTCCCTCACCTATCAGTGTAGATGCCAACTGAAGACATGTATGACGAATAACCTGATATGACTAGAACTAGCTGCACCTCCAGCCAAGCTGTTCTAGTACAGCTACAACACTGGCATCTACCCGACAATGTGGAAAATTGCCCAGGTATGTCCTGTCCACAAAAAGCAGGACAAATCCAATCCGGCCAATTACTGCCCCATCAGTCTACTCTCAATCATCAGCAAAGTGATGGAAGGTGTCATCGACAGTGCTATCAAGCGGCACTTACTCACCAATAACCTGCACACCGATGCTCAGTTTGGATTCCGCCAGGACCACTAGGCGCCAGACCTCATTACAGCCTTGGTCCAAACATGGACAAAAGAGCTGAATTCCAGAGGTGAGGTGAGAGTGACTGCCCTTGACATCAAGGCAGCATTTGACCGATTGTGGCACCAAGGAGCCCTAGTAAAATTGAAGTCACTGGGAATCAGGGAAAAACTCTCCAGTGGCTGGAGTCATACCTAGCACAAAGGAAGATGGTAGTGGTTGTTGGATGCCAATCATCTCAGCCCCAGGGCATTGCTGCAGGAGTTCCTCAGGGCAGTGTCCTAGGCCCAACCATCTTCAGCTGCTTCATCAATGACCTTCCCTTCATCATAAGGTCAGAAATGGGGATGTTCGCTGACGATTGCACAGTGTTCAGTTCCATTCGCACCCCCTCAAATAATGAAGCAGTCCGAGTCCGCATGCAGCAAGACCTGGACAACATCCAGGCTTGGGCTCGTAAGTGGCAAGTAACGTTCGTGCCAGGCAATGACCATCTCCAACAAGAGAGAGTCTAACCACCTCCCCTTGACATTCAGCGGCATTACCATCGCCGAATCCCCCACCATCAACATCCTGGGGGTCACCATTGACCAGAAACTTAACTGGACCAGCCATATAAATACTGTGGCTACAAGAGCAGGTCAGAGGCTGGTTATTCTGCGGCGAGTGACTCACCTCCTGACTCCCCAAAGCCTTTCCACCATCTACAAGGCACAAGTCAGGATTGTGATGGAATACTCTCCACTTGCCTGGATGAGTGCAGCTCCAACAACACTCAAGAAGCTCGACACCATCCAGGACAAAGCAGCCCGCTTGATTGGCACCCCATCCACCATCCTAAACATTCACTCCCTTCACCACCGGCGCACTGTGGCTGCAGTGTGTACCATCCACAGGATGCACTGCAGCAACTCGCCAAGGCTTCTTCGACAGCACCTCCCAAACCCGCGACCTCTACCACCTAGAAGGACAAGAGCAGCAGGCATATGGGAACAACACCACCTGCATGTTCCCCTCCAAGTCACACACCATCCCGACTTGGAAATATATTGCCGTTCCTTCATCGTCGCTGGATCAAAATCCTGGAACTCCCTTCCTAACAGCACTGTGAGAGAACCGTCACCACACGGACTGCAGCGGTTCAAGAAGGCAGCTCACCACCACCTTCTCAAGGGCAATTAGGGATGGGCAATAAATGCCGGCCTCGCCAGTGATGCCCACATCCCATGAACGAATAAAAAAAAAGACACTAGTTCAAAGGTGGTAAAGTTTTTCCTGGGAACTTGGTTAAGTATTAATTAGAACACCCTTCTGCAGAATTGGTAATTTTTTTTAGTAGCTGTAATCCCTGAATAGAAAAGTACTACAAATAGATTTCACTAACCCAATGCTACATGGCATTATTTTCCTATTGTTTTTCTCCCCTTTGTCCCAAAGCAATGATTCATAGTGGTACAGGTCCTGGGTTGCTAGTAGCCCTTTGGTACGCCAACCAAATCATTGTCCTTCATTTGCGAGTCTGGATAGCGTATTTGACTGTAAGGACCATTACAGCTCAACTTGATTCTGTCCTATCCTGACATCCACGTGCACACAATTTCCAGTAAAAGTCCGAGAGGTCACCTAGAATGGGACCTCTAAAATTTTCTCTTCTGAGCTTGGGCAGAGCGAAGCCAATTGTTGTACACCCACCACTACTCTAGGCGAGATCAACCAACTTCTTACAAAAAAAAACATAAAGCATGGAGCTGAGAAAAATGCATTTGGCCTGATAGAACATGTAGAATCACCTCGACCATGGACTCTTCTCAATGCAGCTAATCCTCTGAACAAAGGTTCTACAAAGTTTTTCTCTGCCCCAAAGATACATGATTTGAAATTCCAGAATACCTATTTAGCTGTAAATTCTTGGTGTGTCATTTTCATTTTCCCAACAACTTGATGCAGTATTCAATTTCTTCTTCTGTACTAAGGCTTATAATCTGCCATCCTATTACTAACTAATTATTTGACCAGCTCTTCTTTAAAGGTATTACTTAACAGCATGAGCTGCTTCGCCTAGAAATACATTCTACGCATCCACAACTCTGTTTTGGGGTCCTTCTCACCTCAGGTTTTGCTGAGGCTTCTTAAATTTAAATTCCTTCCCTCTGGTTGTGAACTCATAGTGCAAGTTAAATACCCTAGTTTGCATCAGTGGTATTCATTCCTCTCTGCATTTTAAATATCTGGTTCATGGGCTATATTATATCCATTCACAATTAACTTTTCTCAACTCTTGTGTCATCAAAAGTACTCCAGGGAGTCAGATGGGAGAAGACTGATTCTAATAGCTCCATGCTGGCCCCACAGACCTCTGCTGTCAAATCTAATAGAAAGTTGAGGAATTAAACCAATTTCTCTGTGATGCAAGAGAGAAGAACTTCTTCTTAAAGGATATAGTACTATGCAGAGATGTGGATTAACTGACAACCTAGCTGTAAAAAAGGGGGATGGGAATTAAAATAATTAGATATTTACAGAGATGGTGAGCCAGCTTAAGTTTGAAGAATTTTTCTTTTCAGTTTAGAGAAGGGTAAATATAAATACAGTGTACTAAGGACAAGAAATATATCTAAACAAAGTAATACGTATTTAACTTGCTATAGTAGAGGGTTCAGGAAAGTCTGTATTGTAAGCATTTTTGTGTGAATAGATATGATTACATTTTTAGCAGATATTGGTGCTTCACATTAATCTTTCCAGGTTCTTCAGCATCATCTCGTTAAGTTGGTTAGTGAGCAATCTATTTGTTGACCAATGGAATCCTAATATTGCCCTCAGAGTTTTTGAAAAAGGGGTAGAAGTAACAGCATGCTTCTTCAACTGTGGAAACTCAGTGCTTTTCTCATCAAACTATCTTCTCAAATAGGTGAATTTGTTGGCCAAATATCCTTGCCTTCAGACTCTTCCTACACTAATTTTATTCTCCCATAGATAAAGATGTGTTCTGGGTAAGGAGTTAGCTGAGTACCCTAATTTTGCTCTCTCTTTTCATTGGTTTCTAACCACCAATGGTGTAAGAACATAAAGGATTAGTGAAGACACAGTTCAGATGGAGGGTGTTTCTCAGAGTATTCCTGTTTACTAATTATATGAGCTCCATCCCTTCAATCCTACCGGCTAGCTTTCGTTATTTTTCCATTTTTTCTTTCTGAATAGGTCACTAAAGTCTAGTTACTTCATAAGTACTCCTGACTGGTCTGCAAACTTGGGTACAGAGGTTTACTATAGGTTCAATGGCACCATTTTTTCAGTATTCATAAGTTACCTCCTACTTCTGTTTATAGAGCATCATCCACCTAGGGTATAAGAATATAAATAATTAGTGAAGAGGAATACTCTGAAAACAGCTTTAAAGGTAGGTAAACATTCCTCCAAGGTGTGTTGGAGCATACCAGGAAGTTATATCAACTCTTTCTAACGTCTCCCAAAGGTTGTTATCAAATGGGAATCATAGCAGCTTTTTCAGTTATGGATAGAATGAGATAGATTGATATTCGCATCTCTGGAGGAAAATTGACCTCATCTGCACTCTGTGATAGATATGTACAATTGTGGGGTTTACTATGAATACTTGTTCTCAAGACATCGTGGTCTGTTCATTGTTAGAGTGGCATCGAAGTCTTTTTGAATTTAAGACACTGCCCGCGATGTTATAACATTTGAAATCTGAAATCAAGTGAGGTACAAAAACAAGAATGAACAAAAGTCTTCAATGACGTGTTGGGATGCTGTTTATGTGTGGAAGTCAGCCAGTAGATTTGCCAGCCTCCTATTTGCTAGGAAAGATCATACTGGCATGTTTTCATATTAGGAATATAAAGTAACCATTGGAAGCAATCTCCCCAGCAAGCATTTAAAGGCACAATCTGAAAATGGGACAACTTTAATTAGAGATTTCCTCACAGTGCTAGGTACTAACATCATAATCATGGAAACAAAACTCTTTCAGGTGGAGAGTAACTATATGCATTCTCTCCCTCATTCATTTCATTCCAGTGTTCTTTCAGGAAAAGAAGAGAGGCAGTTCTGGTCACCCCAGTCACAATCCTAATTTTTATATTTCCATGAAGACAAAATCCTTAGCAAGCCAATTGGGTCTTTCTGACCTTTTCTGGAGGAAATTCTACCATCTGACCCTGTCCCATTCAAGCTTGAAAACTATGGCTGTTAAATTAGAGAGTAGGGTATTTAAGATGAGTTGGTAGGCATAGTTATAGCCTCAAGAAGCCCCAGAATATATGTTTCTTGCCTGAGTTGAAGGGGTTTTCCTTGGGCTGTAGGAGCGTGACGTAGAGCGCATTAAATGTGTAAATTTTTCGTTGTCTGCTTTGTATGTTTTTAATTTACTAGTTAATTTGAACTCAACCATCGAGGCTTGCTTGGTAATAAGCTCAACTTTTTATTTGCCCATTCAGATTATTTTGATCAAAGCACCAAGGATGTCACATTTAATGAATGAGTTATGTCAGTACCCTCTCACAATGCAATAGCCCCACAGTTGAAGTTTAATCTTTGATGCAGCAGTATTAAGCCAGTAGTTTTTTTTCCCCCAGTGTCCAGCAGCTTCAGGTCAGCTCCTGGGCCATTCCTAAGTGCAAGGCCCTATTGAAATGAACATGCATTCTCCATATCTAAGGCTGAAATAGCTCATTGCCATGAGGCAACGTATTCATTGATAATTTGTAAGAGCTGACATGTTTATTGACTATCTGAATTTCCATTCACTCCATCTCCTCACCATAAAAATAGTGGCTGCTCTGTTGTTAATCATTTGAGGATTTCTTCCATCACCAGTTTAAACTTCTCCAGCTGCTTTGGATTTCAGTAATTGGAGGGAAAGAACTTATAAAGAGCCTTATCACGCTCTCGGGACATCCCAAAGTGCTTCATATCCAATGAATTATTTTTGAAATGTCTCTGTTATGTAGGTAAACTCAGCAGCCAATTTGTGTACAGGGAGTGAGATGAATGACCAGTTTATTGGATTTTAGTGGTGTTGGTTGAGGAAGGAAGGCAAAGACACTGGGAAAATCCTTGCTGTTCTTTGAATAGTGCTACATGATTTTTTTTATATCCACCTGAACAGGCAGACTTGTTTAAATATCTTGGTTTAATGTGTCATTTGAAAGATGTAATTCTCGCAATGCAACAGATTATGTGCTGAAGTCTTGGAGTTGGGCTTGAGCCATAGCTTTCTGACTCAGCGACAAGAGTGCTACCAACTGAGCAAAACCAGACAGGAAACAAAAAGTCAATTCAGTCAATGATTGGTTAGTGTTAGGAGTGTACATGTTGATAATGTTTGTTAGACTTATGTCCAGTTTAATTGTTGCTTCTGCCACATTATGTTAAAGGACATGAAAGGAGATGTCTGTACATGGGAGCGTTTCCAAGTGAGACTTATACTACAAGTTGTAGCTGAGTGCTTCTTCTCAATTGAGTTTCTGAGCACTGAGTTCTATCCCTCCTGTGTTTGGCTAGAAATTTTTAAATAAGTAATTTTACAAGGCTTTTAGTTTCTCTGCAATTCGAGAAAACAGCCTCTGGATGAATTGTTGACCTGTGAAATAAAACTTTCAGACTGTACGTTATACTAACAGTAATTACAACTTCACAGTTACAACACACTTCCAAGATGTAGCATGTAAGGTCCATTTACATTTAATGTGCTGAGCCAGTACCCTGTTCACAGACTGTAGTCTGTGTCTTTAGCCTTCTACATGCCTTGAACCAGTGGCTCTTAATGGGTGCCAATTCGAAAATAAATATAACCCATAAAAGGCAAAAACAAATAGAGAATCTGATCATGAGAAATATGATACTGATGAATAAGCATATCCTATACCAGCATGGTGGGTCTGTTGAATCAGTCCAAATTTGTATATCTTCTTAAGCACAGTTCATTATGTTAAACCAGTATGAGGTAAAACCCTCTGTAACCTTAAAAGCATTTTAATTTTATAATGTTCTAGAAATACATTGGCCTTCAAACCAAAGTTTTTAACTTTAAAAAAAATTAAACGGGGCAGAGTGAACTACTGGGGAAAAAATTAACCCTCTTTCATTCACTCTGTAAAATTAGGACTAGCAGTCCTCCACAGAGGAGGGAGATTGAATCACATAGTTACACTGTACCTTAAGAAATTCACATAATTGACCTACCATTTTGGGTTAGGTGACATTCTCTAACTCTGCCCCATATACAGGTATATTTATGCTATGTTAACAGTATTTCTGAAACATAGAAGTGCTGTCTGTAATATACAGTTCTTTTATCCTGCAAAGACATTTCAAAAGTTTGAACTTGCTTGATTTTCAACAACATTTTTGTTTGCAAAATCATTTGCGCCATTTTGACCAATAATGTGTTCACTCAAAGTTAGCTTCCATTTCCAAGATGTACACTGAATGTTATAGATAACAACGTGCATTTATATGGTGCAGACCCTCCTAATGATCAGTGTCCACAGTAGTTGCTTATGTTATCTGCAGACATTGTATGATTTTCATATAAAGCTTGCTCCAAACTCAGCAAAAGGGCTATAGCAAACTACTTTTACTTGCTGGATAGCTATCTATTCACAAGAACTTCTGAGCAAAATTCTCAAACTTGAAAGAGTAGAATATTTGATACATACCTTCAGCTCCAGATTAGAAAAGGAAATCTGGTTTACCTAATAGATGGAGATTATTGCAAGATGGCTGCACTGTACACTCAATGTACTATGCTCGTATGACCAGGGAGAAGGCCAGGTTGTCCTTCAGGGTTCGAACTATCTCCTCCAATATTAGCCAGAAACCTCCCCACCCAATCTCGAGGTTCCTGGTCGTTTGTGGATGTTGAACTACTTTCAGGGAGTGAGGAATGCAATTTCTATTGTGGGTAATCTAAAATGTAGTAGTTTGATGAGAATAATAATGCAAGCAAGTGTGTGCTTGGATAGCAGGCCTAGAATCAGTGCGAATAGAACAAAGTAAGTCCTCAAACAACAGCAGTAAAATCGTCTTGCGACTGATATATTTTAAAATAATGAGGGGATAAATGGTAGCGAAATGGGAAATTATTTAATATGAGTCATTTAAAGCAGACAGTTTTGCTTAGCAAAATTAGTCCTCTCTTCCCAAGGGAAACACATGCTGCTCTCTTTCATTGATATTTGCTTGAACAAGATAAAACCTTGCTGGCTGAGGTTTTTTTTAACCTATCCAACTCCAGTGAAATGCTGGCCACCACCTGCACTGGTTGATTTGCTTTGTCTGAAAGTGAAATGATGTGCTTCAGAGTCTAATGCACTTACTGTGGAGTGAAGAAGACTCAAGGTTTTAATTACAAGGACTCGACTTACTGGTTATTGAAGACTCATTTAAAACTTAAGGAAAAGCCCCCGTCTTTCATTGGATTTTCATCGTAAAGCCTTGTTTAATCCAGGTGCTGTGGCCCTTGCATATTACAGCACTCCTCTCCTGTGACACACAAAATTTCAATCTTACCCTGAAATATCAAGAATCTTGTTTTGCGAATGTATAACTACGAGAAACTGCTCTGACTCTTTGAAACCACCCGATTTCATTGCCAATATGCAGGCGATTAGGATCCAGTAAAACTGGCAGTAATTGCTGAAGGAATGATCTCTTCCTTTCCATTCGTGCTCTCTGGAAATCATTAAAATCATGTTTATTCCTGCATGACCTGTTCTCCAGGTCATAATTCCTTGCTTTATTTTTTTTTAAATTTTTGTTTGTGGAACCCCAACTCAAATGAGCACTGATTTAATTTCCCCTTTGTTTTCGGCCTTAGCCCTCTCCACAGATGCCAGGTGAGACAAGAGATTAGTGAGGCTGAGCTACAGGGAATCAGTGCTTGAGGTAAGGATTAGTGTATTACCCAAATTGCTTTTTGGTTCAATACTTTGCAGAGGGATTTCATTTGGAGTCTGAGTCATCTTGAGTTGGTCAAATTGATTTAATTCTTTAATTATTTGCCTTTTATAATTTATATATATCTTGAGATTAACTTTTGGCCCTGTCAAGGTGAGAGATGTCAATGCTGGAGAATGGAACATTTCTCCACATTTAGCATCCAGTGTCAACAGCAAGCACTCATAGGTAAGACACAGGAATACCAGAAGCAGAATAAATCACCCCTTACTGTGCCCCACAATGCTCCTCAACTGCAGTCTCAGAACAGTGGCCTGTGCTTTATCAGTGTGTTGTCGCCATTCCTCACACCAGTGACCCTTATGGCTTCACTGAGTGAGGTTTTCAATTTCAATTTTTGGTTTTGTGGGTCTACACCCAGCACGGCCTGGGTGGATACAGCCAGCAAGGTATAGAGAGGTGAATTTCTTCCCATAAGTCTAAGCTGGATTCAAAGCTAGGTCCTAAAAAATAAAAGGACAGTGTCCTAACCCATTGTGCCTCAGAGTCTCCCAATTATTTGTATTTTATGCCTGACAAACTAGTTGATTGTCTCAATTTCTCAATGAGAAGATCCTCAACCAGCTTTAATTTTAAAATCTATAGATAGTTTATCAGCAGTATTGCACTCAGAAAATCAAATGCATTTCATTTTAATTGGTCCTCTAATGATTGTCCAGTTTTACATCAGCTCAAATGGGTAAACATGAGCTTGTAATCAAACATAACCTGACATTCCTGACCTGTTGCTTTGGCCAGGCACTGGCAATTGATCCTACAAATAGTTAAAGATAGAACAACACCCTAATTCACACTTAACTTTCTCAGTTCAAACAACTAAGGAGTTTATTTCTGAAGTGCTTTGTTTAAAAGACTCCTGAATCTATCCTTCAAATATTGTGAAAATTATGTTCATTCCCCCTTGTTTAATGTGCATTGTCCCATAGGATAATGCCATAAGTTGAATAGATGCTAATGCAAGGAATATTCCTAAGGCTCAAACCACAATATCAGCAATGGAACAGTCTGTTTATTACACCCCTGCTGTAAATACACATTTGGCAATGAAACATTAGGTGTCTAATTAGGGTTGTACACTGAGCATTATAATTTTCGTAGTGTCTGTTACTTGTCAGAGTTCAAAGAGTTTCTATTTGTATATTGGTTATCCACCGTAAAGTAGCATCTGAATCCTGGGGAATGTCAGAATGTGAATGTTAGGTTGTCCTAGGTTTTGACGATTTAAGTGGAAATAGTAAAAAGGTTTTATGGTATACCAATAGCTTTCATTCTGCCGATCTGTTTCTATCCCACAAAGTATTCCTGTTTGCTCCACAAGTATCAAAAGTACAGCACAATTTTCCAGTATGGATGTGTGTAAAGCAGTGACCCTCCAGACGTTATGGTTCAAAGAGCTAACCTTTTATTAAATTGAGAAAGTGGTCGGCTGACTCAGAATCACCAAATGCAAATAGTTGATTAGTGGCAGCACAGCAGTTTATTGCTCTGCAACACCTGAAATAAACAACAAAGGTTAAAGTCTAACTACTACTAAGTAACTACATATAGAGAATGTGCACTTACTATACCCCTGCCGTCGGTCCTTAACTTCAAATACCGTGTAGTGCCCTATTGTTATCTTTTGTCTGATGTAAGCAGATTGGTAGTGAAGCAAGAATTAATTTTGAATTTACAGTGAATGATTCTATCTGAAGGACTCTTGTGCATTTCTGCCTCTAACCTGTTGCACTTTCTTCTTGCCCTGTGAGCATGTTTGAGGACTTTAACCTGGTGCTGTGTCTGTTGGCTTGTTAGCTCCTAGCAGAAAGGGACTTCTAGAGGAAGAGAGGAATTTCTCTGCAAATGTATAAACCTATTCAGGCTCATTAATTTCACTTTGCACAAAAGCCTCTTTTCCTATCTAGCATTCTCTATCTGCCTGTGAAATGGGTGCAACAATTTTTTGCTATTACTTTATAACTGGCAGAGAGTCAGGTATGGAACTGAGCACTGTAAGAATGTTATGAAATCCCTGCCCTGCAGGGAGCAGATCTATATTTTGCTTCAAGAGCAGGAATGAAAACCAGTGCTGTTTGTGTAACACAAGGTAACTAGTGATCAGGAGACAATATTGATGCAATGAGGAGGTAGGTGGAGAAATGTTGATGAATTCCTTAGGAGCTGACAACTTCAGTACCCACTGGACACAAAGTAGTTAGTAAAATAGTCCATTGCACTTATTATTTAATATATGAAATTGATTTTTTGCACTGATTATTCTCATAATTCCATCCTCCTATCTTGCACGTTTTGTGAAGTTTTAAAAGTATAAATAACCTCCTTACCTCTACATTCACCAGTGTCCGTTTCAGCCTTTCCTTGCTTTTCAAATAGGAGAAATCTTTTCAGAAGTTTGAAGAGATCTTTACCTCTGAAATCATATTCAGACTTCATTTTGCTTAGAAGATGCATACATTATTAGTCTACTTCCAGTTCAACCTTCTCACATTATAAAGGCTAGTAAGGCCATTCCCTATTTTATTATTTTTGCTCTTCTATAGAAAGCAAAATTACTTCAAATCAGATAGTTGAAAAAGCAGTGCAGTGTAGACAGATTTCTTTTCCCAGAACATCTCAGTCTTTGGAGTGTAAGCCCGTAAAGCAGTATGTTAATAGTTGCCATCTTGTTCTTCATAGCAATGTTTTACTTTGTTTTTTCCTATAACCTTTTCCTTTTTGTGAATTTTATTAATCTATTCTGAGTTCAGGCACTTAGTCCAATCAATTTACCTCCTGGGTTTCTGTTTTCAGGATTAAGTTACAGACTTAGTTTCCTTCCATTTGTTTTGTTTTGTTATTATGTTTCCTTTCCAATTCAAAAAGAATTACAAATACAAGATGATGGGAGTGAATCAAACTACTCCTCCAGACTTTCTTCCAAAAATGCTCAAAGACCGCTTTAGATCTTAACCAGAACAATTAAAGGGGTCAACATGTGTCAGGTCTGACCTAAGTTTCTTGCCATCTGAAGTCAGCTGTGATGTTAGCATGGACAGACTCTGGGTATTCGTGTTGCCCAACTGGTCAGCAGTACTGGTGTTCTCCAACATTTCAAAACAGGTACAGAAATCATAGAGCCAAAAGATAGGCTGAGGAGCTGGCAACAGGTTTATCATTTGACACTGTGGAATTTTCTGACGTATATACCTGTATATCTGGCACATTTGTGCTGGAGAGTAACCTGCTGAGCCTCATCCTCAAGCACCATGCAGTCAGTAGTAGCTTTAACACCCTGAGGAATGTATTCAAATTGAAAGCTGCTAGTCTCTCAAACTTTGCGCATTCATCCCACAATAAGAATTGCCATTGGGAATGCTATCACAGTCACAGGAAAAGCAACACGACTCTCAGTTGGACTTAGCAATCTAAGGATGGTTTATTTTTTTGGTGAATTTTGTCCTTAGTATGATGAGAGATATCGGTGTTGGGGAATTCAATACTTTTCCCCATTTGCACTCATATATGTTATCAAACATTGCTAAGCTAAGTGAATCTTGGGCCAGATGCAAAGTAAAGCTCCCCCTAATCTGCCCAGCCATGTTCCTTAGCTCTAAGATCAGAATGCCACCTTCTACTGCACAACGGTAGTAGTTCCAACCATTTGTTTGGCCTGTTTGGGTGAGATTGCCAATTTGTGTTGAATTGTGAGTAATTTGCTTTACGGGCTTGCACTCCTAAGACTGAGGTGAGACTTTGCAAACTTGTTCACAAAGGAAGTGTGCAGCCTGCAAAGAGAGGAGAATTTATTTCCATTAATCTGAACTGTGTTTCAAGTCAGATTCAAGAAGTGAAAGGACAGTGTGTTTAACCTACTCTGCTACCCACTGTTTCCTGCACAAAGCATGCTTTAATTCCCAGATGGCTTCAAAGTTTTTTGTGCATTTGGTTGCAAAACAACAGAGTGCAGCACGTATCAACTTTAACAAAGACAGACATAAAACATAATTGCTGGGACCACAGAATCATTTGGCAGGGTTGTTGGAGTGAAAGAATGCTTCTATGAACTGGGGAGGGGCGGTTGGGGGGGACAGGGTTTATCCTTTGAACTGAGGGTTGGGTGCTTCTGTGAACTGGAGGAGTGAATGCAGGTGAGAGTGCTTCTGAGCTGAAAAGTTTAGGCCATCTTTCTGCGTCAAATTTGTTCAGGTACATCCTTGTCTCTAAAAGTAATCCTTCACACACTTCAAGCTCCCATCCTGATGCCCTTACATCACTACAAATTATAGTAATGGAACTGCTGTTAACTCTCAAATTTCAGATTACCTTGAAAATTCTGACCTAATTCACAATTGCCATTGTAGTTTGTGGCTTGGCAGAACGACTGGAGGTCTTGTTGCAGGGGTTAAAATGATATTGGTCTTAACAGTCTAGCAGAATGAAATAATAGAAGTAGGTTCTTTACAAAGATTAAGGTTACAGTGGTAGGATAAAGTGAGCTAAAAGACCAGTGCCTCAGGGAGTCTGGTCTTGAACATTTTGATGAATCATCTGAATCACCTTGGACATTGCCAAGGCCTTTGACAGGGTTTGACACCATGCACATCTAAACATAACCATCGTGTGACCCATCACCAAAGTTATGTTCATAGCTATCTGGTTACTTCTCAAATAGTTCTAATTGTGCTGTTGGTTTTCTATTATCTCTGGAATTCGTCAGGTCCCTGACCTGTTTCCCAATCTGTTCATGTCAATGATGATCTCCACTCTTCACCAAACCATGTCCTCTCTTTTGCTGATAATTCCACTTGACATTTATTAATTTCCTTCAGATTGCATACCTCAATGCGAACAGTCTCCTCTCAATGTGCAGTAGCAGAATCTCTAAATCTTGATCTCCTCCATGCCTTCAAATGGGGCAGAAAAGATCTTGTTTCTTTCAATTCCTCAAAGACACAGCTTATTCAAGTCCAACCAACAGCTGCTACCTCTTTGTCCCTTAGTCCTTCTTTATCTATCAACATTATTGGTCTTATTATCTTCTCTGATTTTAAGTGGAATTCCCACATCTGGATTGCTAAGGCAGCTTCCAAGATGTTCAGTTTCCCCTTGTCAAACTCCCGTCAGCAACTCGAAACACTATACGGCAATTTTTGCATTTATGCTGCTCCGTTTACACTTATAGTGAGACCAAAATTACACAACCAGTGGAAACGCCGACTTACCACTGAATTGGCATTTGTCCCGATTTTTGAGCGGACCGCCAATTGGGATATAGACAGGATGCTCATAGGTATATGCAAATCGGGGTCAAATTATGCCTGTTAGAACCACCATTGCCATTTTATTCCCTGCCCACGTTGCAACCGCCACTTCCTACTCTGAACCACCATTGGCGGCACCAGTTGGGAGGTGGCCATTTCCAGCGATATTTAAAGGGATCCTCAACTGCGCTAAGGTAAAGCTGTGTAAAGTTTTGAGTGACATTTTGCTTGCATTAGCCTGTGGGCTTTTTCATGTTAGATGATTTCAAAGTGCTTGTAATTGCTGCTGGCCACTTTGAACGCAAACTGCTAACTGCACTTATTTCTTCATGGGGATTATTCTGGGAATCCCACTCTGATGAAAAGAGCAGGAGGAACGGAAGGAGGGAGAAGCAATCAGAGCTGCAGCTGGTAGGAGACCAAATAGAAGAAAGCATGCTTACAGGAATCTTCACCCTCTCAGCAGAGTTTATGCACACAGGACAACATACCTTCAGTTCTCTGAGGAGCGGTACATAGGGAGGCTGTGACAGAATTGTGTCACCTGCAACAAGACCTGCAGCCAACTTCAGTGCCTAGTACAGTCAAGGTCACAGCATCCCTGACTTCTTTGCTTCCGTCTCCTTCCAGGCTGCCACGGGGATATTAGTAACATCAATCACTCTGCAGTCCATGTTTGCATTAAGCAGGTGGCTGATGCCTTGTTTTCTAGAGGAAACAGGTTCATCACTTTCCCTATGGACATACAGAAGCAACAGGATAGGACTCTGAGGGTTGCACAGATTGTAGGATTCCCCCAAGTCCAGGGTATCATTCACTGCACCCATGCAGGCACCTTCGCATGACTGCACGTCTTTTCTGCTTGTACTCACAAATGCAAGGGCTGTCTGTTGCTTGGGGATAAGAGTATCTCCTGCACACTTGCCTTATGAGTCCTCTTAGGAACCCATGTTCAGCCTTGGAACTGCATTGCAATCAGATCCGTGAGCCCTCTTTAAGCAGACCATTGGAATCCTCAAACAACGATTCCGATGCCCAGACATGTCTGGTGGCTTCCTGCAATATAGCCCATGAATAACATCCTGTCTGATTGTAGTTTGCTATATGCTGCATAACTTTGCTCTGCAGTGGGGACAACATACGGAGCATTAATGGACAACGACCTTCAACCTGATGAAGAAGAGGACTTATTAAAATTAAGGATGGTGAGGAAGCGGGAAGAGTCCAACGGTTGCCTACAGCCAGATATCTTCAGCAGAAATTCATTGAAGAACGCTCCAGCTGAACTCCTGGTCCACAAGCAGTGACCTTCTGGAGCCGCCTGCTCCTGCCTCCATTTCATTGCTGGGTTTCCCGATCCCTGGGAAACTCGGTCGGCAGCATTAAATTTAAATCAGGTTCCCAACTGCACGATGGAAACCAGATTTAAATATGTTAATGAAGTGTCCCGTCTCTCCAAGATGGGACACATGCACACCTCGCTATCCGCCGCCATAAAAGTGCCATAAACGTTCCCCATTTTTTAGGATTTAATCCCCCAACCTCCTGCCGCCCTTCGTGGGGGCGTTAATATCGAGGCCAAAGATTTCAGAAAGAATTATCATTTTGCTGGCTTAAAGAAACGCCCACACAATAATTTTCACCCTGGTGTGAGCTCCTCGTGCCTGTCTTAAGTGCTCTCTTATCTACTCTAGTGCTTCTACGAATTGCTCCCCCAGTGGCTGCAGCAAGGGAGGTGGAAGGCGGCCGGTATTGCTCAGTCAAGGACGCGTGAGATGCTTGTGGTCAGGAAACTCTAGGAGCGTAGACCTGAGAGGGCTCAGCTGTAGACTGCAGCAACCCGGCATCTGCCAGGGCAGTTGCAGCTGGCTTTCTGGTACCAGGGCATGCATTGGTTCAGGTGGTCGGAGGGTCCAGACGTGGTCATCATGAGAGATGGCAACATATTCCTTTTCCATTGCATGAACTGCAGCTACCAGGCTGTGGCTCAGCATTCCCACTGATCTGCGGGAGAGCAGACTATAGGACATCTGAGATCCAATTGAAGCTTTTATCCGTTCAGTCTCCTTGCCTGTCCAAGGCGGACCAGATGACTGGGCCTAAAGCCTGCATGGCCCAGCATGATCATCTCCAAGAGATGCGACTACTCGTGTGACAGGCTCCAGCAGGGAGGGCTCAGCTGCAGCGTCCTTTGAGGTGACCACATGCTCCATAGTTGACTGCAGAGTGTTACTGCCATAGACCAGAATCCCACACAAGTTGGTAGTGGACTCTGCCACACTATCCAACATGTTCTGGAACCTTCCTGGAAGGCAGTCCAGCAGTAGTTCATGCACAAATTATCTTAAAGTCTGCATCTCTGTCCTTTTCAGCAGAGCTAGGACATGAATTGGCCCTCCCGTGAGTTCTTTCCTAGGCAGTCCTAAGTGTATGACTGAGAGAGTTAAGTATAAAGAGAAAAGGAAAGGAAGAAGGAAAGATGAAGGAAGGCTTACCATCTATTTATCGCTACCATTCTTAACTTTTGCTATTTACCAGTATAAACATGAATGATGGTTAAATGAGTTGAAACTTAACTTCATACTTAAAGAAGAAATATATGGTGTGGGTTTCGTGTTTTGCTTGGGCTCCGATTGTTTATGCTGATTTACACCCATTTAAGTTTGGGCATATTCTAATTAGATTGGGAAGATACTTGGGCCTAACTTGACATTGACAAAATGGATGCAACATTGGGCACATTTTTGGGTCTAACTTGTGGGTTGCGCCAAAGAAGGAAACTCCAGGCCCGTGTGTTTTATGGTAGACTACCCAGTCATTTTCTGCCAAGAATAGTGATGGTCTTTTGGTATTGATGTATAAATCAGCATGCTGATCATATAAAAAAATAGATTTCTGTTTCATGATGTGAGTTCCCTTCTAGACTGGTCTTCAGATAAGTTCTGTCACAGTACTCCAATCTAGTATCTTTTTCACATCAGAAATGATAGAGAATTTGAAGTTATGAACTACAAATCCCTGTGATTATAATGATTCTTGTGGCCTTGTTATTTTCATGAGTATCTCATTACTTGTCTAATGTCTAGTTGAATGGATTGAAGGTAGTCATGAGAAAGATGTGGGAAGGGGAAATCATGGTGGATTCTGCAAAAAGGTATAGAATCCCAGAGATTTACAACATGCATGGTATACTATTCCATGGTGTATGGAGCATAAAGTGGTGACATCGAATGCACCTGAACCAGAGTATTAGACATTTCCAGTGAAACAGAAACCAACAACCTTGATGGTTCATGATGGAAACAATTTGTTATACGTTTAAAACCATTTAAAATACCAGTTTCTTTAATAATTATAATATTGGTACAAGAGGTTTCAATATGAAACAAACTTGTAATGATTAAGACCGAATTCAAAACAGAATTGAAGCACGATGACTATGAAATTACTAAAGGTTTTTAAATAAGGATAATGAATTCATCAAATCATTTTGTCTGCATCGCCATCAATTAAATCTAAAATTACTACATTGAAATAAAATTTAAAAATCAACTTAGCTTTTTTTTAATTCATTCATAGGATGTGGGCGTTGCTGGCAAGGCCAGCATTTATTGCCCATTCCTAATTGCCCTTGAGAAGGTGGTGGTGAGCCGCCTTCTTGAACGGCTTCAGTCTGTGTGGTGAAGGTTCTCTCACAGTGCTGTTAGGTAGGGAGTTCCAGGATTTTGACCCAGCGGCAATGAAGGAACGGCGATATATTTCCAAGTCGGGATGGTGTGTCTTGGAGAGGAACGTGCAGGTGGTGTTGTTCCCATGTGCCTGCTGCCCTTGTCCTTCTAGGTGGTAGAAGTTGTGGGTTTGGGAGGTGCTGTCGAAGAAGACTTGGCGAGTTGCTGAGGGGTTGCGAATGGAACTGAACACTATGCAATCATCAGCGAACATCCCCATTTCTGACCTTATGATGGAGGGAAGGTCATTGATGAAGCAGCTGAAGATGGTTGGGCCTCGGACACTGCCCTGAGGAACTCCTGCAGCAATGTCCTGGGGCTGAGATGATTGGCCTCCAGCAACCACTACCATCTTCCTTTGTGCTAGATATAACTCCAGCCACTGGAGAGATTTCCCCCTGATTCCCATTGACCTCAATTTTACTAGGGCTCCTTGGTGCCACACTCAGTCAAATGCTGCCTTGATGTCAAGGGTAGTCACTCTCACCTCACCTCTGGAATTCAGTTCTTTTGTCCATGTTTGGACCAAGGCTGTAATGAGGTCTGGAGCCGAGTGGTCCTGGCAGAACCCAAACTAAGCATCGGTGAGCAGGTTATTGGTGAGTAAGTGCCGCTTGATAGCACTGTCGACGACACCGTCCATCGCTTCGCTGATGATTGAGTGGACTGATGGGGCGGTAATTGGCCGGATTGGATTTGTCCTGCTTTTTGTGGACAGGACATACCTGGGCAATTTTCCACATTGTCGGGTAGATGCCAGTGTTGTAGCTGTACTGGAACAGTTTGGCTAGAGGCGCAGCTAGTTCTGGAGCACAAATCTTCAGCACTACAGCCGGGATGTTGTCGGGGCCCATAGCCTTTGCTATATTCAGTGCACTCAGCCGTTTCTTGATATCACGTGGAGTGAATCGAATTGGCTGAAGACTGGCTTCTGTGATGGTGGGGATATTGGGAGGAGGCCAAGATGGATCATCCACTCGTCACTTCTGGCTGAAGATGGTTGCAAACGCATCAGCCTTGTCTTTTGCACTCACGTGCTGGACTCAGCCATCATTGAGGATGGGGATGTTTACAGAGCCTCTTCCTCCCGTTAGTTGTTTAATTGTCCACCACCATTCACGACTGGTTGTGGCAGGACTTCGGATCTTTGATCTGATCCGTTGGTTGTGGAATCGCTTAGCTCTGTCTATAGCATGTTGCTTCCGCTGTTTAGCATGCATGTAGTCCTGAGTTGTAGCTTCACCAGGTTGGCACCTCATTTTTAGGTACGCCTGGTGCTGCTCCTGGCATGCTCTTCTACACTCCTCATTGAACCAGGGTTGATCCCCTGGCTTGTTGGTAATGGTAGAGTGAGGAATATGCCGGGCCATGAGGTTACAATTTGTGCTGGAACACAATTCTGCTGTGCTGGCCCACAGCGCCTCATGGATGCCCAATTTTGAGCTGCTAGATCTGTTCTGAATCTATCCCATTTAGCACAGTGATAGTGCCACACAACACGTTGGACGGTATATCCTCAGTGCGAAGATGGGATTTCGTCTCCACAAGGACAGTGCAGTGGTCAGTCCTACCAATACTGTCATGGACAGATGCATCTGCGACAGGTAGATTGGTGAGGACGAGGTCAAGTACGTTTTTCCCTTGTGTTGGTTCGCGCTCCACCTGTTGCAGGCCCAGTCTGGCAGCTATGTCCTTCAGGACTCGGCCAGCTCGGTCAGTTGTGGTGCGACTGAGCCACTCTTGGTGATGGACATTGAAGTCCCCCACCCAGAGTACATTCTGTGCCCTAGCTACCTCTAAGTGGTGCTCTACATGGAGGAGGACTGATTCATCAGCTGTGGGAGGGCGGTAGGTGGTAATCAGCAGGCGGTTTCCTTGCCCATGTTTGACCTGATGCGATGAGATTTCATGGGGTCCAGAGTCAATGTTGAGGACTCCCAGGGCCACTCCCTCCTGACTGTATATCACTGTGCCGCCACCTCTGGTGGGTCTGTCCTGCCGGTGGGACAGAACATACCCCAGAGATGGTGATGGAAGAGTCTGGGACGTTGGCTGAAAAGTATGATTCTGTGAGTATGGCTGTGTCAGGCTGTTGCTTGACTAGTCTGTGGGACAGCTCTCCCAATTTTGCCACAAGTCCCCAGATGTTCGTGAGGAGGACTTTGCAGGGTCGCCTTTGTCGTGTCTGGTGCCTAGTGGTGCGATACTGGGCACCAGACACGACCTTCTGTAGCGAGATTGTACAACTGAGTAGCTTGCTAGGCCATTTCAGAGGGTGATTAAGAATCAATCACATTGCTGTGGGTCTGGAGTCACATATAGGCCAGACCAGGTAAGGATGACCGGTTTCCTTCCTTAAAGGACATTAGTGAACTAGATGGGTTTTTACGGCAATCCGGTAGTTTCATGGCCATCATTACTGATACTAGTTTTTTTTTAATTCCAGATTTTAATTAATTAATTGAATTTAAATTCCCCAGCTGCTGTGGTGGGATTTGAACTCATGACTCTGGATTATTAGCCCAGGCCTCTGAATTATTAGTCCAGTAACATGACCACTATGCTACCATACCCAGCTCACACAGAAGTTAACACAAATGGATTTGTGCCATGATTTAAATCTACTGCATTCATTTGTATTGAATGTATTTGTGCTTCCAATAGAGAATATTGGTTGTAGTGTTAAAATTTCAACTTTTCTCATTGGGTTTCTCATGACTGGATGACTGCTCAATTCTGTTTTCTTTAAGTAACTTTTTATATATAATAAGACATTATTAACAAGTTACACGGTTAAGTATGTTAATGTGCTTTGTTTATATATTATGATGAGGTTTATTGTTTATCCAGTCTGAATTTTTCAAGCCAACCTGTTGCTTTTCAGTTGATTCAGATCATGTTATTCAGAAGAGTTTTTCAGAATAATTGCAATATTTCAGTTGTTCTGAGGAAGAAGGGAGAGAGAGAACATGATCAAAACTGAGGAATTCAAATTTGATATCAATATCAATAATGTTTGCAAATCTTGCAATGGCTAATGAAGAACTTGCAGAAATATTTATTTGTAATTCTCTGCTTTAACATTTTATATTGTTGATTAAACATTTTTCTAAAATTCAAAAATAATTAGTCCACAGGGTAGTCATTTACTCTTTGCAAAATGAAAAAAGGAAAAATAAAAAAAATAGAATTGGAACTTGTATGCTGGATCAGCAATGAGATGTAGATGAAATATTGCATTCTTGCACTGAAGTTTTTGTTAAATTTGAAAATTATGAACATTTTAGTAGAAGATTTTGTATTGGATTAAATTTTTAATTTATAAGCTTTACTTTTTAATGTTTAGATTTCTTTCAAATATTAGAACACTTATTGTATCACCCAATTTAATGATCAATTGAAAAAGTTTAATCCTTCTGTTTTGGGAAAAAATTTTAGAACAATATAATCAGTAAGATTTTAACTCAAGAATTGCCTAAAATTACTGTGGCACTATTATCAACCAGTGCTGTGTCATCAAATTGTAGATGAGACTTAACTTTCTCCAATTGATCATTTCAAAAACTGAAGCCATCTTATTTGGCTCCTTTCAAAACTCAGTGATACAAACATATGAAAATGACAGGCAGCATAAAACCTGGTCCATCCTGATTAAGCACCCCTCCCCACCAGCAGCCATGTAATCTCCTGCAAGAGGCAAAAAAAATGAAACCCAAGGGAAAAGTATCTAAACGTGGTTTTGTACAAAGACAAAATGGTGTGCTTTGTTTTATATTGAATTGTCCTATTACACAACCTAAAAGCTTATTTGCTTTGGCTACGGCGTCTTGGAATTGGTCATGAACCTTCAGAGGATTATGAACTATAACGCTGTAAGAAAATTCGAATCTGACACCAAATATGGTTGCAATAAGTCTGTTTATTGTGTGACAACAAGTCTTAACATTGATCTAGTCCAACAGTAGTATAACAAAGAAAGAAACAACATTACCCTGTTCTTTCTTCGGGTAGAGAGAAGCAACCTTGTGGATTTACATCTGGGACCTCTACAACAATTCAAGAGTTTAAGCATACTGTCTTATAGTAAGCCTGCCACATACGCTTGGGTGGGTTGTCCACAGCTGCCTGATTTTTATCTCGCCTTCCAAGCTCTGGAATGTGTCGGCCTCCCTTATCAGTGTCCAAACTCTCTTAAAGCCTTGTTTCTCATCTTTGAAGCAGACTGCTGTAAAAACAAGTTTCAGAAGCATCCTTTGTTAGCCATATCCCTCTGCCTTATTGGTAGTTTAATTTGACCATTTCTGTCCTTGTAGCTGTTTATGTGTTAATTCTTAATCTAATTTCTATAAGCGTGAGCTGGTTATATGCATTACAATTTCACACGAGTGTGGATTGATTCGGGAAAGCCAGCATGGATTTGTTAAAGGCAAATCATGTTTAACTAACCTGATAGAGTTTTTTGATGAGGTAACAGAGAGGGTAGATGAGGGCAATGCAGTTGAAGTGGTGTGTATGGACTTTCAAAAGGCATTTGATAAAGTGCGACATGGTAGGCTTATCATCAAGATTGCGGCCCATGGAATAAAAGGGGCATAGCAACATGGATACAGAATTGACTGAGTGAGAGGAAACAGAGAGTAGTGGTGAATGTTTGCTTTTCGGACTAGAGGGAGGTGTGCAGTGGTGTTCCCCAGGGATCGGTGCTGGGACCACTGCTTTTCTTGATATATATTAATGACTTGTACTTGGATGTACAGGGCACAATTTCAAAATTTGCAGATGACACAGAACTTGGAAGGGTAGTAAACAGTGAGGAGGATAGTGATAGACTTCAAGAGGACATAGACAGGCTGGTGGCATGGTCGGACACGTGGCAGATGAAATTTAACAGAGAAAAATGGGAAGTAGGGAAAACAAGGAGAGGCAATATAAACTAGAGGGCACAATTCTAAAAGGGGTGCAGGAACAGAGAGATCTGGGGGTATATATGCACAAATCGTTGAAGGTGGCAGGGAAAGTTGAGAAAGCAGTTAAAAAAGCATACGGGATCCTGAACTTTATAAATAGAGGCACAGAGTACAAAAGTATGGAAGTCATGATGAACCTTTATAACACACTGGTTCGGCCACAACTGCAGTATTGTGTCCAGTTCTGGGCACCGCACTTTAGGAAAGATGTGAAGGCCTTGAAGAGGGTGCAGAAGAGATTTACCAGAATGATTCCAGGGATGAGGGACTTTAGTTACGTGGATAGACTGGAGAAGCTGGGGTTGTTCTCCTCGGAACAGAGACGGTTGCAAGGAGATTTGATAGAGGTATTCAAAATCTTGAAGTAGTAGATAGAGAGAAACTGTTCCCATTGGCGGAAGGGTCAAGAACCAGAGGACATAGATTTAAGGTGATTGGCAAAAGAACCAAAGGTGACATGAGGAAAAACTTTTCTCAAACAGCGAGTGGTTAGGATCTGGAATGCTCTGTCCGAGGGGTTGGTGGAGGCAGATTCAATCATGGCCTTCTGAAGGGAACTGGATAAGTGCTTGAAAGGAAAAAAATTGCAGGGCTACGGGAATAGGGCGGGTGAGTGGAACTAACTGCGTTGCTCTTGCATTGGGCCGGTGCGGACTCAATGGGCCGAATGGCCTTCTTCCATGCTATAACCTTTCTGTGATTCTATAATGCCTAACCCAAAAGTGAGTGGTTTATATGTTAAAAGCACCTACACTAAACATAAGTTTTATATCCTAGAAAAATTAATATAAAAGGCTTAACCTTACAATGACAAGATCCTTATCTACCTCATCCAATTTCAGTTCTGTTCCATGTAAAGTGTAAGTATACATGGTGCTAGTCCTGCCCATGTGCATAACACTGCACTTATCTAGGTTAAATGCCATTTGACAGAGTTTGGGCCATTATCCCAGTGCATCTAAATCTGCTTGTAGAAATTTGTTCTCCACAGTCCTAACACTTGAACAAATTTTCATATCATCTGTGAACTTGTGGGTCATTCCCCCAACATACATATCCAGATTGTTTATGAAGATAGTATAAAGCAGTGGCTCTAATACCAACCCATGTGGGACATCACTGGTAACCTCCCTCCAAGCAGAGCCACAGAAATTAATAACAATTTTCTGCCTGCAGGAATGCAGCCAATTCTTAATCCATTGTAGCAACTTCCCACTGATTCCACAAGATTCTGTCTTGCAGAGTAACCTATTGTGAGATATGTTATCAAAGGCTTTCTGGAAATCCAAGTCGACAATGTCTACTGGGATAGCCACTAATCTAGCAACTTCTTTTAAAAAAAAATTGTAGCAAATTTGTAAGATACTATCTTCTTTTCCAAAAGCCAAGTTGAGTGTCTCCTTCTTTATCCAGGTGATCCCTTCAAGCATCTTACCTTTAACTGACGTCAGACTAATGGGCCTATAGTACTCTGGATCTGACTTGTCGCCCTCTTTCGTCCCCCTCCCAGGTTGCGCTCTCTGGATGAACCAGATGGTACACAAACTCATTGTCCTATTCGACCCTGAGCTGAGCTCCAAATCTCATATTCCATCCATCACAAAAACCACTTAATTTCATCACCACCCTTACTTCACCACCAATGTTGAAACTCTTAACCACGCTTTTGTCACTTCTAAACTCTACTTTTCTAACTCCATACCGATAGGCTTCCCCAGCTCCACCTACACAAATTCCCAATTTGTCCAAAATCCTGCGTCCTGCCCTGCACTAAGTCCTGCTCACCTCTTACCCTAGTTCCTAGCCGATCTTCACTGGCTCTCAATCCACCAGTACAATGAATTTGAAGTTTTATCCTCATTCACAAATCTGTCCATGCCCTCACCCCACTCTGCCTTTGCAACCTCCTCTAGCCCGACATCCCCGATCAGTCCTCCTACTTTGTCCACCTATGCACCCCCTACCCCCTCCCTATGATCCACCATTGGTGGCTGAGCCTTCAGCTGTCTGCCTTACATTCTGGAAATCCCTCCCTAAACCCCTCTACCTCGTTACTTCTTTCCCCACTTTTATAAGCCTCCTTAATACCTATCTTTTCTGCCCTACTTTCTTCATCTTAACTCTTTGACCATCTCTTGTTCTCTTCTCCAAGAAGCACCATGGACATTTACTGCATTAAAGGCATTATACATATGCATGTTGTTCTTGAATTTAACACATTCCTTTAATATTATTTTGTTATTTTAATGGAGGATTGAAGATCAGCACACTAAATGTTCTTACCCTTAGATTGCACACAGAAAATTCTAGTCTTTTAAGTACTAGGATGAGGAAAAGCGTTCCAATCCCCAGGACTGTTGAGCGCAAAAAAAAATTACATTTTTTTTTAAATGCTAAATTTGGTGATGGAGTAAAGCACTCATCTAATCTTAGAGCTACTACTGATTCCTGTTGAAGTGAGATTTTGGGCATTGCATTACTACTTGTTCGACATGTATCCAATTTGAACTGCAGTTGTCTGCTAACTAAAGCAGCTAGATAGACTTGTGGTTTAGTGAATACAAAGAATTGTTCAGGTTTCTGTCAGAATGTATATATTCCTGAATGTTGGAAATGTACATTTTATATGATTGTCCTCAAGAAATTCCAGGCATAACTAAACGGCCTAAAAGAGAGTATCTGGTGGCAACATTGTTTTACACTCTTCAAACATATAACAATGTGATACTTACTATATTACAGTCCACAGTCTTATTAGATATTGATATTGCTATTGTTGGTCCCAGGTGCCAAGCTGTTGCCATAATGGCTTAATTCCTCAGCAAGATGACTCTAATCATTTTTGAACATTACATTATAATGGTGTAACTTTACCCCTGTGGTGAAACTGTTGAGACTAGGAGATCAGGACATGGTTCTCACTTCCTTTCTTCAATATTGCATCATTATACTAATGCAGAAAATATTGTACTGCAACAAAAATGGGACAGATCATGGTACCTCATTGTTTTTGTATTGATTTAAGTTCTATTTCAACTACGTGATTAACTGTGTGATTTAATTACTGAACAAAAGGAAAGCAACTACTTATTTAGATATATTGTGATAATTTGTTTTCTTGCTGATGGGCAGAAACTAAATGTTTTATGTGAAGTTCTGAAATTGGGTTTTCGGTATTTAATTTATTAGTGCTACTGAAAATACTTTCAAAACCAGCAGTTACCACTGACGAGCCACAGGCAGCATCGCTCATCAAGAAAAATGCTTTTACTTTTTTATATATATATATATATAAAAAATCACTTTTTTTGGCTCAAATTTGCATTGCAAAATTAAAAGACTTTAAACCGGTATTGATATAAAAACATAGTCTGATATTAAAATAGTATGCAAAAAGTGCCAATGTTGTTAATGAAGAAAATGAGCATTTTAGGGAAGTACTGTAGCTGTATTTGAATTTGTTGAATAAGACTGCCTCCCTTGAAATTTTAATAAACTAACATTTTTTGTGAAGATCAGACAATCTTGAGGGTGTAAATTCTGGATACTTTTACAGTTAATTTATTTTCTTCAATCTTGCTGATTTACTCAACAGAAAACAGGAATTATTACTACTGTTGACCCACATGGTCCTTACCCATCTGTGATTGAATTTGGGAAGTATGAAATTCATACTTGGTATTCTTCACCATATCCACAAGAGTATGCAAGGTAATATTCCATGCAATGTATTTTTTTTGGTCCTGTGGAGAATTTCTTGTATGTATTGATGAAGTCCGGTTATTAATCCAACTTTATTAAGTACTTGCCTTCACTTGAGGAAACAAAGTGCCTTGTATGTCTTTTTAATGCATTATATTGATTGCACATGCTTTGAATGATACCAGTCTTTTATTGTGCAGTGCCCATAATTTTGTGTGTAATAATATACAGTTTGTTTTACTGAAGTGTGACTGAATTGCATTATGTTCACCACTTAACAAATGTGCTGAAGTAGTTTTATGTAAATCAGTTTAATGCATTAGTGAAGTCAAATGGGAAGTAGTCTAAACTGGATTTAAGCCCTGTTAGCTTGGTGATGTAACAATAAAATATCAATATATTGTAATCAAGGTTCCCTCTAATTTTTTTCAGCCCTGTGTGGAGTGAAATTGGTTTTGTGCACGATATAAAGGCTGTGTGCGCCACGGTAAAAAATAATCACAACTTTAAATAGAACATTCTTTAGAAAACATTATTCAGGGTAAATAACAAACTGAACAAATATACAAAATAATGGATAATTGTAACAATTTAATGTTATATTGGCTGATAAATTTATACAGTTTATGAAATGGGTTTCTTAAGTTGCACTAGGATTGAGCAGACCAGTCTCGTTATATTTTATAAAAATTATCTGATGGGAGCGATTCCAATCAGCTTTTTGTTGAATCAGCTTAATGACTGATTCAAACAGAAATAAATCGTGTGCAATCAGAATTTTTAAACTGAGTCAGAAATACAAAACAGCTGTCAAATCAGTCAGTGTGAATTTGGGGATAGGGAACAGTTTAATTAAAGCTTTCCCCTCCCCCTCCATTGACTCCTCAGCTGAGTTAACAAGTTATTGCATTCCAATTGTACATCTTGCAGGTCTTATTAGTTTTGGCTGTCTCCATGTATGGGTCCCTCATCTCGGATTGGGGGGTGGAGGTGCCTGGTCTCGGATTGGGGGGTGGGGGGGTGCCTGGTCTCGGATTGGGGGGTGGGGGTGCCTGGTCTCGGATTGAGGGGTGGGGGTGCCTGGTCTCGGATTGAGGGGTGGGGGTGCCTGGTCTCGGATTGGGGGGTGGGGGGTGCCTGGTCTCGGATTGAGGGGTGGGGGTGCCTGGTCTCGGATTGGGGGGTGGGGGGGGTGCCTGGTCTCGGATTGGGGGGTGGGGGGGGTGCCTGGTCTCGGATTGGGGGGTGGGGAGGTGCCTGGTCTCGGGGTGGGGGGTGCCTGGTCTCTGATTGGGGGGTGGGGGGGTGCCTGGTCTCGGATTGGGGGTGGGGGGTGCCTGGTCTCGGATTGGGGGGTGGGGGGTGCCTGGTCTCGGATTGGGGGGTGGGGGGGTGCCTGGTCTCGGATTGGGGGGCGGGTGCCTGGTCTCGGATTGGAGGGAGGTGCCTGGTCTTGGATTGGGTGGATAGGTCTGGTCTGTGATTGGCCACTGACAAATGCATTGGTTTCTTTTTACTTCCTGGTCTGGTTTCCGCGCAGCCAATCAGCTGCTCACCGATTGACTGACTGCATTCCCTAGCAACATTGTAAGCAATGCGGCGGCTGGGGCCGGAGCCGCAGGATCAAACACTCGGACGTTCCCGAGCACCAGAGGCGGAGCAGCCTGCCTGGGGCTGGAGCATTGGGGACCGGGGAGGTAGAGCTGGAGAAGGGCCTGGGGTCCAGGCACTGGTCAGTGTGGGAGAGGGGCCTGGGGACTGGTCAGTGTGAGAGAGGGGCCGAGAGCACCGATTTGGTGCGCGGACGGAATGTTTATGTGCGCAGCCCACAACAGACCGCTGCGGGTTGCGCACACCGCTTAGAGGGAACAATGATTGTAATGTTTATCAAAAGGCTGTAGAGTGATTAGCTAATGTTACATTGCAGTAGTTCCAATATTCAAAATCTCACCATATACTGAAGGCTTCTAGCTATATGTAACTGACCCCACCAGTTTACACTCCAATATTTTCCAAAATATTGAAAATTTTGGCCAGCCGTCAAAGTACAAGCTGAAGAATTCCAAAATGAAGGACATGGCACTTGTGGAGGACAGCCCCACACATTCCTTTGCAAAAGTTGAAGTGTGGCTTCAGATATCTGGGAATAACAGTGATATCCGGACTTGGAATTGTACACAGGAGAACTGTTCTCGTCCCTTTCTCTCTCCGCTCATGTCATGAGATGTGCAGATCTTGATAGAATGGTCTGCCAATTCTACTACTAAGAAAGACCATCGCAATAAAGATTAATGTGTCACGTTGTCTCCAAATGCTGCCTGTAGGAACCCTGGAACAACAATTCTAGGATCTCCACAAACCCATCTCAAAATTCCTCTGATAAACAATTTCAGTTGTTTCAACTACCTGACCAAGATGCAGAAACACCCTCTCAAATTTAAGATATTACTTTGGGCAGTCAGCTGTAGTAAGTTATGATCTATAACCTGGTCTCCTCAAAAAAACATTTGCCTTGCCACCACAAAGACTGCCTTTTGTGAACTCTAGAAAAGGCCAACAGAGGCTCAGAAACACCACATAGTAGTGTTAACACCATCAGCGCAGAGGGAGACTTATACCTTGCTCAAGATTCCTTTAGTTTGTTAACTTTCTCCCCATTTGGTGCAATGGGAAGCTTGCAACAAGAATCAGAGTCTGACCCGAGAAATACACAGCATGAGACAAATCCTTTTTAAAATACTGATACAAAATCCTGAAAGAGATGAATATTTTAAATGCAGTGATACAGCCTTAACATTGGTATAACATCATACAAGTTTCAGCTTGCTTGTAGGGCATTCTCCCTTTGGAAAAGGAAAAATGGTGTTAATTGGATTTGAGTCAACAAACTTCTTTTAAACAGTCGATCCAAGGATAGGCCTGCTGTCATCTTAGACAAGTTGGACATTTTAGATGATGACGAAAACATGACTGGGCCTATTTTAATTTTAGTTATGTCAGATATTAACAGATATTTACAACAATCACAAGATAACATTTTAATTTTCATTGCATAACTTGATGATCTTAAAGGACCTGCAGAAAACTTAGTCAGTGTGGTACTTACAGGGTGAAGAATTCACCAGGATGTTGCCAGAGATGAAGGTTTGCAGGTTGTGAAGGGAGACTTGAGAAGTTGAGGCTTTTTTCATGGGCTGAGACTGTTAAGATGAACAGATAGACGCCTTCAAGATTATAAAGGGTTATGATCAGATAAATACTGATTGTTTCCACTTGTACCAAATGTTTGACTTGGGCCCTTACAGAACAATAAGAATAAGGTGAGACTGTACCAGGATTAGTATGTGTTCTGTTATTCTTAACAAGTGATATACTAAGTCAGAAATTAACTTAACTTATAAAATGTGTGCAGCCTGATCACTCTTCACTGCACCTGAGGTACTAACCAATTATTTTTCTCTGTTTAGTGATTAGGAAGACGGGTATTAACACTATTTTCAAACATTTTTTCAGGCTACCAAAGCTTTACCTATGTGAATTTTGTCTGAAGTACATGAAGAGTAGGAACATTTTGCAGAGGCACACAAAGAAATGTGGCTGGTACCACCCACCTGCAAATGAAATATACAGAAAAACTGATCTGTCTGTGTTTGAGGTAAGGTGAATCTTAAATTTTAAGTCTTGCTACTGTTAATGTGGTAAATTGCATATAATTACCATATTGTAACTTGGGTGTTCATTACAAATTGTTCTAACATCAAATTTGAGAAACAGTTGCTACTGGGCAGTTAAATGTCTATGAATAGCATTATGGTTATCACTAATTTAGTAAATCCATGTAAACACAATCCATTTCCTAAACAATTCACGTGACCTATGAGGAAGCAGATGTCTTTTTATTCATACAGAGTAAAATTTTGTGTGCAGTTTTAGAGTTCATAATCAAAATAAAATTTAAATAAATTCTATGATTTAACTGCAGCAATTTTAGAATGTATGGTTACTGAAGTACTTTTTAATTTGAAGATACTTAATTTAATCAGGTAGATATCCTCTTGTGTGCCCAGGGTATGTTTATATTGCCTAAAATTTCAAATTAGTTTTGTAGTTTAAGTGAAACAGTTTGTATACAACTGTCCTTTCTCAGAAAACCACAAGTGAATAAACACCAAAAACAATTTTTGAAGTGCAGAATTGGGAGCAATTTTTAAAAAAAATTACTGGTAACTGCATGTGGAGCAGTAAAGATAATGATATGTTAGTGATTCTAGCCTGATTGCAGCAGCTTTTTTCTTTTAGGACGGCAAAGTAACTGGTGTCACAGTATATATCCATTGTGGGTTTTAGTTATGTATGTTTAAACAAGATTTTGCTACCTTGCATTGCTGCAGACAAGAGAATGTGTTCATTACACTATAATTCCATTCACAGGTTGATGGGAATATCAGCAAGATCTACTGCCAAAACCTCTGTCTATTAGCCAAGCTTTTTCTGGACCATAAAACCCTTTACTATGATGTTGAGCCATTCCTTTTCTACGTGTTGACTAAAAATGATGAAAAGGGCTGTCATCTTGTTGGCTACTTTTCCAAGGCAAGTGTTTCTACTGTATATTATAGAGAAAAACAACATATTTTCCCTTTGCTGAGTTGGCATGAAGGGAGCAACAGGTTAGATCCTGGTGATGTTAGTCACAGTATTCAGTGAGGTTCTACATTCTTTATCATTGATATTGGTGAACTTTGATCCTGTATTGTGTGTATCAGTTTTTATTGTGTGCCCATTTTGTTGCACTTCCTTATAATTCAGTAGTTTTCAAACTTTTTTCTATATCCTACAAATATTGACACCCCAGGGGAGGAACTGGGGGTAGGGGTTACCTGAGGGACCCTGCAAATATTGGCACATACCTAGAGAACCCCTGTTTTAACTTCCAAAAGCTACCCTAAGAAAAATAATTAATCATTGCAAAGAGCCTTTTACTAGCTATACAGCAACAGAACAGCGTGCTAGTAAATCAGAAATTGCTATATAATTGAAAGTCTTTTAACTAGTCTGCATCCATAGTGCACGGAAATTGTACCTCACATGTCACACTTGCATCATACATGCAATGTATAATGCCACTCTTGTACCTGAATGGCTCAAATAATTACTTTCTGTGAAGTTAACCATGCTAATTTGTTCAAATATAGGAAATGTAGGAAAACCTAACAATTAGGACCCAGTGGACACGTAAGGAAAACTGGAAAACTAACTATCATGAAGCACCAGCCTAGACAAAACCAACCAAAATGTTCAATTTGTTTCATAGCTATCAATCGGGAACCAACAATTACAGTAAAACAAACCAATCAAATCACTCAAACATTTTTGTCCAATTTCTTTTGCGTGCTATGTTGTTTCCTGAGCCGGTTGATCATATAAATAGGTTTTAAAAAATGTAATTTTAAATGCCCCAGCCACCTTGTGCTCCCATGCTAGCAAACTTCATCCACTGTTGTTACTCTCAGACTCAGTCCCCACTGTCTCCTACAATATGATCCCCTCCATCTGCTCCCTCCCACATATCAATCTCAGACTACATCATCCTTTGCTTCCTTTCCCCATCGTGGACTAATCCTGATTTTGTGATCTGTACAGTTCACAAAATCATTAAAACTAGTAGATAAACCATTTAGCAGGAAATCTGGTAAATCACCTCAGTAAATATAATAGTTGTTTTAAAATTCTTTAAAATGTACTTTTCTTCCTTTATTGTGGAAAGCTACTATGGTTTTGAAAGAAGGGTTTCATATTCCTGGGTAAGGAGAATGGTACACTCAAAGCAGCCTTCACCTGAGCTAAGATGATACTTGTATACAAACAAACAGAATAAATAGGTCAGTGGGAAAGGTTTCAAAATAGTAACCAGGGTAGAGGTAGAGAAAGCAGAGCAGACCATCACGTAAGGAAAATTAAGAAAGGTAGATTAAGCACTGTGAAGGATGACTGAAGTTGTGTTTATATGAATGTAAGGAACAAAATGGGTTAACTGGAAGTGTCTGTGAAAAGAAGAAAATAGACATCAAAAGAGTAATAAATTTTGAATAGTAGTTTTGTTAACAAGTCCTTGTGTTTGGTCAACAAAAATGCCTGCTTGTGTTTGCAGGGGTCAACATATCATGCAGGATAGTTTCAAAACTAATCATCTGATTTTCTTTGTGGAAAATAATAGTTAGGTTTTGTATCCACAGATGGCATCTACATCTGTAGATTTAATTTATCTATACACATTACACGTGTCTATTCCAGAATTAGTCTTTACTTAGTGCTTTTGTCAACTAATTTCTATCGGGTCAAGGTGATAAAATATTGGTTTCATGTAAATGGGCTAGAGTGTTGTATTGACTGTTGACTACTGTAGTTTGAATCCAAACACACTGGCATTGTCAATTTTGAAGGGAACTGAAAGGAGCAACATGCTGACTGACTTTAATCAAAATTCTACAACCCAGTTATTAAGTGTTTGCACCACACATAGCCCAAGCAATTGAGATTGATGATGAAATACAGAATACTGTCAGGATTGGTTTGATTTTCTTTTTATATGAATCAGTGGTATGCAAATAATGTTCACAATTAAATGCTTATTATCCTATCAGTTTTTCAGTACCTCGTATAGTGGAACTATTTTTATATCCATGTATTACAGAATTTCAAAGTAAACCATTTAACTCATTTTGTGTTTAATTATGAATGCTGCTAAAGGAAGGTGATTTGCTTCAGTCCTTGGCTAGTTCATAATGGATAGATTAACTCAGCCTCAGAGCCACTCGTTTATTTGTGTCTGAGCTGATACTTGCAGTTATAGACTGGAATAAAATCTGTAAATATGTAGTATATATTAAGTACAACTGTCAGAATCTATTGGCAGTAATTACCTTAATTGAGTGAGCATTTATGCAGGTTTTAGTACATCAGGGTCCACTTTCTCTTTTTGTTTCGTCTTGTGCTGAAATGTTGCCTAGTGTACTAAAATGTACAAAAAAGTACATCCTTTTGTTCTAAATTGCATAACTACATTCAATTTATTCAAAAATGTCCCAGCTTAATGGATCTCAGCAAAATGTAATCATGAGGGGATTTGCACCTTTTCAAACCTGGCCCAGTTGTGAATAACTCTCAGATTATCCATGAATAGTCTCTAATAAATACATCACCATATGAATGGGTATAACCTCTAAATTCATCCTTTTAAATCTTTCTTAGACCCTTTTTGTGACATTTCCACAATCCTGTTTTTGACCTTGTTATGGTATTGCTATTCTGTTCTTTCCCATTTTCCTTGGATTGCTTTTTTAGTTCCATTTCTACATATTTTAATTGATTGTGATAACACGGTGTAATGTAATAGAATTTACTATCAATTCAACTGGTAGATTTGTTCTGATGGAAGGTATCAATTGTAGAATGACTGTATAGAGTTGCAATCCAGAACGACCTTGTGAAGGCTTAGAAAGTAAATGTTGCAAAACCTAATGTACACCTGTTTTCCATTAAAAGTCACTGACTACTGTGGTTCAGTAATTTTTTTGTTTCTTTAAAACACTGATGCCTAATTATAATATGGACAATATTGAAACATAACCTAAAAATAATTTTTTTTTTATTCGTTCACGAGATGTGGGCATCGCTGGCGAGGCCGGCATTTATTGCTCATCCCTAATTGCCCTTGAGAAGGTGGTGGTGAGCCGCCTTCTTGAACCGCTGCAGTCCGTGTGGTGAAGGTTCTCCCACAGTGCTGTTAGGAAGGGAGTTCCAGGATTTTGACCCAGCGACGATGAAGGGGGTCAAAATCCTGGAACATCTGAAGCATTGCAATTTCCAATTCTTAAATCTTTAGATATTTAATGCAAATTTTCCCTTTTCTACTCCTACCAACTTTCACAGCCTGGACCGGCTAAAAATGGAGGAAGAGATCAAGGTGGCATTGATTGGCTTCCATCAATATTGCTTCCCCTCCCAATCAGGTTCTGCAGTTGGTATCTGGTACAGATAATTTAGGCAATTTGTTAGCTAGGGAAAAGCGGAGTGATAATTTAACTAAAAAGGTAACACAAGTTTAAGTAGGGAAGCTGTCAGAAATGTGCTAAGACAGATGCAGTTCTAGAACATTATTTATCACTTAATTTATAGTTGGGTGCACACAACCTTCACATGTTGCAAATTCTCTGAATTTCAGGGTTCTGTCGCAGAGTCACCTGACAACAGTTCCAATCAAGTGACTGGAAGAATGTAATCAGGTTGTGTTATCACTGCCTTCATATGCAGTCTAAGATTGTTTCATCTTGTAGTTTCTCACGGAGCACAATGTGACCAGTCAGTTTTAAACCAACGATTGATTATAGGCCAGTAGGTATTTACCAGAAAAGCATATTATTTAATTTAGGAACTTCAAATTATGGTAGGAATGTAAAATACATTCTTGAGGTTCCACATCCCTCTCCAACCCTAAACAGCCCACAACTTTTATCAAACCAGTTACAATTCTGATTTGATATGCTTGGGAGAACCAGAATTCTCAACCTCTCTGCGACTAAGAAACTTGGATTTAAAATGGTCTCTGTGGATGAGTTTCAAGGTATGATACTTACAATAACTGGTCCCCATTTTTCTAGAGACATTCAAAAAATACAAAATAAAACAACATTTGCATGTGGCACAACCAAGTTGAAAAATTGTCACAAATCTACAATGTTGTGAAGCATTTTGAATAACTGAAGGAAACTGATTGATCGTAGTTAGATCAGACTGCAGTATATTTTGTCCTGACACGATTATTCTGAACCTTGTTCTACCTTTTTAATTGAATTCAGGATTCACATCTTCTCTTTTCCAATATAGGTAGCTGTAGATCCCTTTAAAACAATATAAGGACAATTTTTGTTAGTCATCATGAAAGTTTGAGAACTTTTGTAGAAATGTTGATGATTTTACACACACCGCACTCTCCCTTACCCACCGCACTCTCCCAACACCCACTGTACTCTTGCTGCATCCACATTTGTGTGTGATAATTTTGTGATCTTAAAACTCTTACTGTATCAAAATCCATCTTGGGTGAATCTTCATTTTCCTCTTAAAATTTAATCTTCACTTGCACATACTGGAAGAATATTATAATTTTCATCAGAAGATGATTCAAATATTTACTTACTGTGACTATGTGGAGTGTGTTATTGGGGATAACATTAGCAACTGCCTAACATTTTTTTCAGCAGTTGAAAAGAGGTCCACAAGCCATCCAGGCCAATATAGCTGTTCTGAAACCAAGATGTAAAGATGACTTTGGTCCAGTTTTTCACCTCAACCCCATTCAATAATGAGGTTTATGGTGAGCCCGATGTACAAATTCTCTATCTGCAGTAGGATGAGTTGAAGTTAGATGTGTATTTAACAGCTAAGGAAATGGGATTGGAATTGTTGGGGTCTGCCCATGTGTCCTGTGTTAGTTTCACCAGTACATCAAGCGTAGTCGATTTGCTGTAAGAAATGGAAAAGATTTTCAGTAATCCTTATTGCGACAGTAATAAGAACAGCGGTACCAACTTCTTCATATCCTGGAACAGATATTTATATATGTATTTTCCCTCTGATTCCTAGGATCATCAAAAAGACAAGGACTGAATAACCCTAATTGCTACAAATTGCTTGTAAAGTCTGTGATTTCCCCCAATCTCCTTTTCTGTTAGAAGGTCTGTTACAAGATATGAACTCTCAAAAAGAAGGAAAGCTCTTTGTCTTTAATGGCTATCTTTTTAAGCGATGGCTAGTATCAGTGGTAGCACTCTCGCCTTTGAGTCAGATGATTGTGAATTCAAGTCCCACCCTAGAGACTTTAGCACAGAATCTAGGCTGATACTTTAGTTCGGTACTGAGGGAGTGCTGTGCTGTCGGAGGTGCCGTCTTTCGAATGAGACATTAAACCCAGGCCCCATCTGCCCTCTCAGGTGGACATGAAAAATCGCATGGCACTATTTCGAAGAAGAGCAGGGGAGTTCTCAGCATCCTGGCCAATACTTATCCCTCAATCAACAGTACTAAAAGAGATTATCTGGTCATTATCTCATTGCATTTTGTGAGGTCTTGCTCTGCACAAATTAACTGCTGCATTTCCTGCAGTGACTACACTTCAAAAGTACTTCATTGTCTGTAAAGTGCTTTGGGACGTTCTGAGGTTGTGAAGGGCACTGTATAAATGCAAGTTCTTCTCTCTTTACTAAAATGCTGTTTGCCTCAGCTCCACCACTGTAAGTGATCAGCAACATGAAGACAAATGGCAGAAATTTTAAACCTGGTTCCAGAAAAGGGAATAAGATATCACCACATAATATCCTCTATTTGTATAACTGCTAAACAGTCTTAAAAATCATTCCCTTCATAGTTGATGCAGCAGCCACGCTGGTAATTAATTCTTCATTGTGAGGATCAATTGGGGAATCTTTGGTTAAAAATATAATTTGAGATACAATTACGGGCATGAAGGGGGTATGTAAAATAAGACTGCTCCTAATGTAAGATTGTTGCTCAAGATAAAGAATCACTGGATTGGGGGTAATATTCTGGCATGGGTGGAGGATTGGTTATCTAACAGGAAGCAGAGAGTTGGGATAAATGGTTCATTCTCGGACTGGCAACCAGTAGCCAGTGGTGTTCCGCAGGGGTCGGTGCTGGGTCCCCAACTCTTTACAATCTATATTAACGATTTGGAGGAGGGGACCGAGTGTAACATATCAAAGTTTGCAGATGATACAAAGGTGGGAGGGAAAGTGGAGAGTGAGGAGGACATAAAAAACCTACAGGGGCATCTCGACAGGCTGGGTGAGTGGGCGGAGATTTGGCAGATGCAATACAATATTGGAAAATGTGAGGTTATGCACTTTGGCAGGAAAAATCAGAGAGCAAGTTATTATCTTAATGGCGTGAAACTGGAAAGTACTGCAGTACAAAGGGATCTGGGGGTCCTAGTGCAAGAAAATCAAAAAGTTAGTATGCAGGTGCAGCAGGTGATCAAGAAGGCCAACGGAATGTTGGCTTTTATTGCTCGGGGGATAGAATATAAAAACAGGGAGGTATTGCTGCAGTTATATAAGGTATTGGTGAGACCGCACCTGGAATACTGCATACAGTTTTGGTGTCCACACTTAAGAAAAGACATACTTGCTCTCGAGGCAGTACAAAGAAGGTTCACTCGGTTAATCCCGGGGATGAGGGGGCGGACATATGAGGAGAGGTTGAGTAGATTGGGACTCTACTCATTGGAGTTCAGAAGAATGAGAGGTGATCTTATTGAAACATATAAGATTGTGAAGAGGCTTGATCGGGTGGATGCGGTGAGGATGTTCCCAAGGATGGGTGAAACTAGAACTAGGGGGCATAGTCTTAGAATAGGGGGCTGCTCTTTCAAAACTGAGATGAGGAGAAACTTCTTCACTCAGAGGGTAGTGGGTCTATGGAATTTGCTGCCCCGGGAAGCTGTGGAAGCTACATCATTAAATAAATTTAAAACAGAAATAGACAGTTTCCTAGAAGTAAAGGGAATTCGGGGTTACGGGGAGCGGGCAGGAAATTGGACATGAATTTAGATTTGAGGTTAGGATCAGATCAGCCATGATCTTATTGAATGGCGGAGCAGGCTCGGGGGGCCGATTGGCCTACTCCTGCTCCTATTTCTTATGTTCTTATGTTGCTAAAAACCTGAATTAGATCTAAATCTCATGTTGCACAAGCTGCAATACTAGTTAATATACTCTCTTGGGCCTGAGGCTACTGTTGTAATGTCGTTCCTAATGTGGAAGACTGCCATTCTGATGGCTGTTGTGTCAGCCAGTTTGAGTGAATTGATTATGTGGTCACTGATCTCCAATTTTCATTTAACATAAGAACAACATTAGGCCATGTCCAGTACTTCTACATAAGATAATACCTGAACTAAATGTGGTCCAAGAAATCGGAGCACCATTTTTCTTTCCCATCTGACATCATTGTGAATTGGAATGCAAGTTTACCTTTGAAAGCCAGGAAAGTTTTCCGTATGTCACAAAAATAATTTAAAAATCAGGAAATTCAATGAAGTGTTAATATCTTGTGGACATGAAGCTTCATGAAAGAAAGGAAGACCAGCATTTATATAGTGCCTTTCACAACCTCAGGCTGCCCCTAAGCGCTTTACAAGCAATTTTGAAGTGTGGATACTGTTGTAATGTAGGAAATGCGGGAGCCAATTTGCGCACAGCAAGGTCCCACAAACAGCAATATGATAATGACCAGATAATCTCTTTTCTTAGTCATGTTGGTTGAGAGATAAATATTGGCCAGGACATGGGGAGAACTCCCATGCTCTTCTTCGAATAATGTCATGGGATCTTTTACATCCACCTGAGAGGGCAGATGTGGCCTCAGTTCAATGTCTCATCCAAAAGACAGCACCTCCGACAGTGCAACGCTCCATCAGTACTGAACTGAAGTGACAACAACCTTCTGACTCAGAGGCGAGAGTCCTACCGCTGAGCCAAGGTTGAACATCTGCATTGGTACTAGAAAAAGATCCTATTGACAACATAAAATAACATTTCATTTCAGTGGTAGCTACTGCGCAGGGTAATTTCAACCATATTACATTGGATAGCATTTGCACAAACTCTACCCGAAATAATTCAAACTTCATCAAAATAGTGCTGTACAATTTGACAGTGCTAGAGCTTGAATTGTAAGCAGAGAAAATCTCCCTTATCCCTACTTTGTGAAGTGATTCTCCACAAGCCACCGATAACAAATAAAGAAGAACGGTTATGCATCTTTAGTGATTTTTTTTTTAAAACTACAAAAGGGATCAAGCACATTTCATTGCCTCTTCAAAATGCTGGTTTTAGATAGCTGCGAGGAGTTGCTGGAGTGCAGCCTGACAACAGTTTCCCCTCTGATTCTTCCTTCCCCTACAGGGAGATGCTAGTATTCTGGTTAGCATCCTTTCTTCTGAATACTGTGGCTGAGATTAGGAACTCTGCAGAATGGATGAATCAACCACTTATGGCACTGTGGATTGGTGCAATTCACAGAGTCATGATGATTTCAAAAAGTGAATTCATGCCTGTATTCCTCAATGAAATATTCAGTCACGGGGCCATTCAAGGTCTTATCCTGGCTAGTTTGTTTACTATTTGATTTTCATCCTCCTCATGAAGTAAAAAAGCACTGGACTCCTGTTGCTGGTTTCCTTGTTTAATTGTCTGCGGTTTGATTCTTTTTAAAACAAATACCTTAAGATAACAATGCTAGGCACCATGTACAGCGTAAAGGGAGGGTTGCATGTTAAAGGGACAGGGATTCCTAGTGATTTTCCTGTGAATAAATTGACCTTACCCATGTCACATGGAAGTTAATTTAATTTGGAAAATGAAGACTACATGTCAAGGTACGTAATCTATCCTTTCGCCTTTTGGTGCAGGTATAACAAATTCTGCTGGTTTCATAACACATCTATTATTGGGATCAGTCTAATAAAGTGGACACGCAATTCATGTAGCACCATGGTGCATTAATTCCCTGCTATATATTGATCATAAGCAAAATATGTTAAATGGTTTTAAAATTTTAAATTACTCTGCTGCGCTATGTTTAAAAGTTGCTTCTTTCTGGAGCAGCACAGCATTTACACCTTAAATTGGTCCCACTAACTGTTGGATGTTAATTTGAATTGTACATTTTGCACAGAATATAACCCGTTACACATTTTTAAATGTTAAACATGCCTGAGATGCATTTCACAAGAGGCTGCTATGCACACCACGGTTTTCTAAAGAAAGTGTACTTAGATTGCTATATTGAAAAATTACATTGAAAAGACTTTATGACATGGATAAACCTTGTACATTAACAGTTTGTCAAAGAGCAGAGATGACAACTTGGGTTTGATTGAAAACAACAGTAACAGATTGTCATATATCATTGTTATTAATAATCAGTGTTTGCCTAGATTAGTGTGACATTTTGCAAGGACAGTGCTAGGTGACATGTGTTGTCTGCATCAGCGGTGCACTGACAAACTAGGTCTATTTCTCCTTCCCTCAGGAAAAGCTTTGCCAGCAGAAGTACAATGTCTCCTGCATAATGATTATGCCCCAGTACCAAAGGCAAGGCTTTGGAAGGTTCCTGATTGATTTCAGTAAGTGCTCTGCTTTGTTTGAAACTGTGTTCCAATGATTTTTGTCAGGGAGTTGGGGGTGTTAGTTCTTGTAAGTAATGGGCTACAAAAATTGGTAAACGCTGCATTTTAGTCTTGATGTGACTGCTTTGATTTGTGCATCATTAAGTAATAGAATTGCCTATATATTGTCACTTATTTGAGGGCTTGATACTCCTTCAAGTATGAAATTCTACCCTTCTGATTACTCTCAGCTTGAATTAAGAATACAACTGTCAGAGCATATGCCAGCACACAAAGCCAGTAGGCTGAAACAAATTGTTAAAGGTTGAAATGAAACAGAATGCAGTCAGTTTAATCAGTATGTTCTTTCGATCAAACAGTTGGGTACAAGAAAAATGTAAAGTATTTCAAAAGCTTTTGCAAATATAATAATTATATTCAAGCAATAGGAAACTAAATGAAGCACAGAAGATGTGTTTTGAAAATTACTTTTGATACTTTAAGGAAATGGTCATTCATGTTCTCTTTCATAGTCTCAGTGAAAGAATGTCCCTTACGTTATACGCAAAGCATTCTCAAATTCTGTAAAATTGAAGCAATGGTATTTAAGCACCTTAATACAATGGTATTAAAGATACAGTGTATACTGGCCATCTTCCCAGGCTGCCTCTTCTGTGTCCTAGGAACACATAACTCAGCATGCAAATATGTATGCCCATTACAAAGTAATGGGGAGTGAAAAACAACTTGCTTTATGAGATCTTCTGTTAAGAGCTCCTCTTGTTCTCATGGGCCTCCAAAGGGCTGCATGAGGTCTCAAAACATTTGGGTAGAAACATTCCAACTCTGACCTCTTCATTGCTGTCACTTGACTTGAGGTCACAGCAACCAAACACTATCTTCCTCTTAGAATATCAATTTGGTCATGAGACTGGTAAGATTTAACTGTTCATATCTAATCATGCATAAAATAAAATAATATGAAGCTGGGATTTTGCTGTGCACAATAAAGTATGTATTGTGTTTTTGCCAAAACGTGGCCCCTCAATTGCAGCTGGGAGAGCCCCACGGTGCTGGGAGAGATTTGCATTAACCAAGCTGTTCCCATGTTTTTGCAGAATTTAGTTTTATTGTAGCTTTTCCAAAGCATGGTGCTGGGATGTGGAATCTGCTTTGGATAGTAGTAACAGGTCATTTAACTCTCTCATTGTAGCAAATTATATTGGAAAGATGCTGGGGTTCTAATAAGGCATGTGTAAGAAGCTCCCATGTTCTCTACATTTGTTTCAAATTTACAACAGAAGTAGCATAATGCTTTGGGTAACTCATAGGTCAACTTATCTGTACTGCGTGGTTGTATTTTATTTGGTGTGATCTTTTTTCTTTTTAAGTAATTATTGGGAGTGATATGTTCAATATTTAAATAGAAATCTTTTACTAAATTCACTTATAATGGTTTGGATGCAGCATTAAAAGATTCAGAATGTGTATACATAATGTATACGATGCATTGTAACATAAGCTGATGTAGGTACAGCTATATTTGACAAAGGGAAAATGACTTGACATTCTGCAGAAATTGGTGCATCATTTTGTTTACCTTAAATGAAAAATTGAGAGATTCCTACAGGTCATTAATGATATTTCCGCAGTAGACTTGTACTTTCATTTTGTGTACAGTTTGAAATAGTTGTTTCAAATAAACCCATTATCATAGGTTAAACAAAAATTGTAAAATATATCAATATTGTATTGTGTGAATTTTAACCTAAACGCAGGGAACAACTCTAATTTTTGAAGTCAATATAGCTAATTGCTTGTTCCCAGAGTGAGAGGTTTCATTACAAAATCTGGCTGTATCATTGAGAAATCTGTTTGCTGATTATTCTCTCAATCTCTGCTTGCTAACAGCTGAATTGCCTTTTTGCCCATTATCTTGGTTCTATTTATCCCATTGCAGCTTTTCCAGTTAAGATATGATCAAAAATGTTTCTGCTTCTTCACCTGTATCCTTTCATCCTTCTTCCCCATTTCCTTTCCAATGTTTTTACCCAGTTCCTTGCTATAATTTAGCTGAGAAACCAATGTTGTCCTGCCTCATTTTTGATCTTAAGAAAGAAAAAGTAACCTAAAGAAAACAAAAGAAAGAGTAAGTTAAGACAATTAAGGAGAATAAAAATATTAAACAATAGAAAGGGAAGTGGAAAAATAATCAAACAATAACATAATGGGAATGGAAAGAGAAAATTGACTTGAAAGCAGGAGAGAGACTTCTTTGGCTGCAGCTCCCAAACCCGTGACCTCCACCACCTGGAAGGACAACGGCAACAGGTGCATGAGAACATCATCACCTCCAAGTTCATCTCCATGTCACACACCATTCTGTCTTGGATATATATCACCATATCATTGTTGTTGCTGAGTCAAAATTCTGGAACTCCTTATCTAGCAGCATTAAGGAAGTATCTTATAGAATCATAGAAGTTTACAACACGGAAACAGGCCCTTCGGCCCAACATGTCCATGTCGCCCAGTTTATACCACTAAACTAGTCCCAATTGCCTGCACTTGGCCCATATCCCTCTATACCCATCTTACCCATGTAACTGTCCAAATGCTTTTTAAAAGACAAAATTGTACCCGCCTCCACTACTGCCTCTGGCAGCTCGTTCCAGACACTCACCACCCTTTGAGTGAAAAAATTGCCCCTCTGGACCCTTTTGTATCTCTCCCCTCTCACCTTAAATCTATGCCCCCTCGTTATAGACTCCCCTACCTTTGGGAAAAGATTTTGACTATCTACCTTATCTATGCCCCTCATTATTTTATAGACTTCTATAAGATCACCCCTAAACCTCCTACTCTCCAGGGAAAAAAGTCTCAGTCTATCCAACCTCTCCCTATAAGTCAAACCATCAAGTCCCAGTAGCATCCTAGTAAATCTTTCCTGCACACTTTCTAGTTTAATAATATCCTTTCTATAATAGGGTGACCAGAACTGTACACAGTATTCCAAGTGTGGCCTTACTAATGTCTTGTACAACTTCAACAAGACATCCCAACTCCTGTATTCAATGTTCTGACCAATGAAACCAAGCATGCTGAATGCCTTCTTCACCACCCTATCCACCTGTGACTCCACTTTCAAGGAGCTATGAACCTGTACTCCTAGATCTCTTTGTTCTATAACTCTCCCCAACGCCCTACCATTAACAGAGTAGGTCCTGGCCCGATTCAATCTACCAAAATGCATCACCTCACATTTATCTAAATTAAACTGCAATGGCTCAAGAAGAAGGCTCACTACTATCTTCTCAAGGGAAACTAGGAATAGGCAATAAATTCCGGTGTTGCTAGTGACGTCCACATCCCGAAAATCAATTTTAAAAATCTCCTAGTCTCACATTAAGAAAATATTCCAATTTCGCTTTCTCAGATCCAAAGTGGATAATATTGCACCTCTCCACGTTGAATTCCATCTGCCATAGTTTTACCCACTCATTTAATCTGTCTCTGTCCCTTAGTAACTTGTGTGGATGGGAGTAGGAAGTTGCAATGTCTCCTAACTTAGTGTCATCTGCAAACTTGGATATTCAACTCTCTATTCCTTCATCCTTCTATCCCTGTTTTATTTCTCTTCCTGCCTGCAAATTCAAATTAAAACTATAGAGGACTTATTTAAAACATTTTGCCTAATCACCTTTGCGGTTGAGTTATGTATTGACCTGTGTAGCCACGGTTAATCACAGGAAGCTGATACTCTTTACTTTCTACCAATTCCCTGCTCCCTACTGAAGTGCATTTTCCAAATGGCGACAGCTGCCAGCTTCCATTAATTACAGGTTTTCTCTAATTGTGATTTAAAGATGCCTTCAGTGTCTCTTACAACGTGAACTTTATGAAAAGATTAAATCATGCCTTGTGATAGAAGTTCTGAGCATGTTGTTTTAAGCCTGGTGTGGTAATTGTGTTGATGTGCACATAAGGCAATAAAACATATGTCTTTAGCTAAATCTTAGTGAACATCTTCCAGCAATTTTTTTTCTTTTGAAGTTTTGCCCCTTTCTCCCTTTGCCATTTATGTTTCTCACTGCTTCCTTCTGTCTTCTTCAGCTGGGACGCTCTGGGATGTTGCTTCACTTTCAGCAATATTTAGTAATAAGAATGTCTTTTTTTGCTCATCCCCAACGCACCTTAATTGTAAGCTTTCCTTTATCTGAGATCATAGAATGGTTTGATTCACTGCCCTTTCCACAAATTTATTTAATGCCACTGAATGATTAATCATCAGGAGGACTGATTCAATTGGAGTCTCATCTTTCTCTCTTCCCCTTTCCCCTGGCCCAGCAATGTGCTTTGCTTTCACCAGATTACATTTCTTTTAAGAATTAAAAAGCAAACTGTTTTTCCCTTCCCATGACAACGTTTATATCTTAATTTGGTCCATAAGCCCAGCAAATAAGAGTGTGATGTTATTGTTGGTTTATTTTTAATCACTTGTCCATATTAATACTATTGCTTGAAACGTGACTCATGAAGTTGTTTAAAAATAAATAAATGCAAATTATTATGTAAGTGCAGCTGTGTTTCACACAATGACTATTTGTAGTTGATAGTAAAACTGGAAAATATGTTGTTCCACAATATTTTGAATGATTGTAAAACCAGAGTAATTCTGTTTTCCCCCCCACCCCCCATTTTAAATTACCTTTTCTCCCACCTTTTTCGGGCACGCAACATTCTGTTGGAAAGGGGCCAAGAAACTTACTCTCATTTGCAATTTCACTGATAGGCACCCAGTGAAATTTCTCCCCATGGTGTTAAATTCAGCATTTGACTTATTTGGAGTACCTCAGACTGAGAAAATAGTCTGAGTTAGTCCAGTAAGTGAATCAAAATGATTTCAATAGGCAAAGTGTTCTTTTGTTTTTAATGGCATTTTCTGTGGTCTGTGCATAGGCTATTTACTTTCGAGGCAAGAGGGACAGGCAGGATCACCTGAAAAGCCCCTGTCTGACCTGGGACGGCTTTCATACCTGGCATACTGGAAGAGTGTAATACTAGAATACCTGCAGCGGCATCATGACAAGCATATCAGTATAAAGGGTATTAGCAGGGAAACAGGGATGTGTCCACATGACATTGCAATGACTCTACAGCAGCTAAAGATGATTGACAAGCAACATTGCAAGTAGGTATAATATGTAAGGTGTAAACAAATTCAGGGCATTGGTTTTGACAAACTATACATGATTACATCATTTCACTAGAATCATTTTCCAAATTCCATGATTGACATCATCTCCGTGAATTACATATCGTTCCTGTAAAGTCTGCGGTCTTTAACTCCTCACTCAGCTTTCATATTCAACAGTTCAGAGACCTCTGCAGAATTACGTGGATATTATTACTGAAAAAGCCGTATGTCCTTAACAAGTTGACACTTAAAAATGTGTATTTTTACTTCATTTAAATTTTAAACTGACTATATGACAGATAATTATAATATTTTTGGGACTTGCCCCTTTTTACTCTGTTCTCTGATGAGATGTTGTAGAGAATTTCCAATTGCCTATTCTGGGGATCAGAGGTGCTAAGAATTGCATAGCAGTAAAAACTTGGTGAATCCTATCAGATTTGCTTTCAAGCTGCAGCTAACTGCATGACACCTGGGCAGCATGAGCCTGCATTGCAAGCAAGGCCTGAGAGCAATATAAAAGCATTGTCCGTGGACTGTGTTGAGGTGTTTCAGAGGGACCTAACAATGTGTTGTATAAAGGCAATTTCTCCCTTTGCCCACTAACATTTTTAAGGTGGCAACTAGATATTCCTAGTGAGCTTGCATAACCTTATGTGAAGGCTCTGATGAAAGGTCATTGACCTAAAATATTTACTCTGTTACTCTCTCCACAGTTACTGCCTAGCATTTTCTGTTTTTATTATCCATGATAGTGCCCATTTATTATTACAAAAATTAAATTTCAGGTATTAAATTGTATGTTGCAATCAGCTGTGAAATGTTATTGGGTTAACTAGTTGTCTAATAGAAATCATATTCCGCAGATCATCATGAATGGTCTCTATTATGGTATTCTTCTGAGAAAGAAAAAGTGTAGAATCACAATGGATTAGGCACTTAAACTTTGTTTTGGAAACATTATTACAGTGCAAAGTTGTGGTATTGCATCTGACCTCAAAACCATTTATAGTCGAGCACATTTTCTTATGAACGAGCCAAGGAATCCTTATGATTGCATCATGCCATTGCTTGTCACAAAGATTGCTGTTTTAGCAACAGAGAAAATGCTTACCACTGAAAACTTTTACATAAGCAGTTCCTGATCAGATGAGGACTTTACTGACATTGACTTTATTTGGTGAACCCTCTGAAGAGTCAAAACAAAATCAAGAGCACTGATACAAAATGCATTTTTGTTTTGTAGATTTGTTATCATTCGAAGGGAAAAACTGATTCAGGAGCATGTGGGAAAGTTGCATTCCAATCCACGTGTTAATGAAGTGGACCAAGAAAGCCTGCGGTGGACGCCATTGGTCGTATCCAGTGCTGCTGTTTCGGAAGAGGAGATGGAGGCTGAAAAAGAGGTAATTTCAATTTTTTTTAAACTGTTGGGATGCTGTTACTGAAATAGGTTTGATTGCTACCCTTGTCTAATTCTGTTTTGAAAGATTGTTTTTTAACTTTTTATTTGGGATTTTCAATAACTATATGCATACAACAAATATTTGCCTGACCTCTTTGTAACATGCCTTAGAGATAATATAAAGATAAACATTTTTTTAAAAAATAATTTATAGAAGGAATAATATTTTGTCAACTGCAAACAATCATGGATGTAACATTTATGGTTGAACATAGCATCAAGGTCTGAATAGAAATGTGAAGAGGCTGTGCTCCTTAATTGGTAGAGGGAGGGGAAATACAGTATCCTGAGGCTTTTTCTCCACCCAGGAGACGAGAATGACGAACTACACATAACAAAAGATAAGCAAAGAAAGGATTTAAAAAAACACAAAACCAGGCCAGCGAGCCGACTTAGCAGTCATGACATAGGGTACAAGGTTGTAACATCCATTCCAGGAGGGGAGGAGGAAACATTACACTTAGATTGAATATACTCCACTTAAGACCCTGACAGAAAGACGTTCCAGCAGGCCTTGTGTGACAGAAGCAGGTGTCAATTGAAAAACGTTTCTATACACTATAAGCTGAAACATTAGACAGACCAAAATATTGTGTCATGAGTTTGCTGCATTCTTACAAGATTTCCTTTGTTTTTGTGGGTAAAAGACACAATACACAAATAGCGTCCAAAGATATCTATATTTTTATGGGGCCAGCCAGTTTCTCGAAGGAAAGTCGTTATATGTTAATTCTGTTAGGTCTTTGAAAGATTAAATGCATGTAAAACTTGTAGATTTCTGAGAGACACTCGGGTTGTCCTGAGAGCTAAGCTATTTGATTTACAAATCATGTGTTAAAATTAATCAAAACCCACCAGAATGGCCAAACATTTGCTACATCTACAAGAATGCCAAAATTAATTAATAGCATGATTACATGCTTAGTGATAAAGGACTGCTTTTATCTGGAGTGCCGAAGCCTGCTTGGAACAGAATACAGTATTATTTTTGAGCCAGTTGAAGTATTGTGCAAGTCAAGCACTCTACTTGCTGTATTCTTTTGCTTCTGTATCATAATTATTTTTGTAAATAAATGTAACTATTAGTTTTAGCCTGAATGCTACAGTCTAGCAGTGTGGTGTTTTCTGTTGTTCGGAGTGGACAGGGGTACGTGGTAGGCAACTTGTATGTCTTTCTTTGCTTATCGCCGTTAAAAGGCTCATTGTTGGTCCTATGGCAAGCTGTCCCTTTTACAGAATGTAAAAGGTTACGTTTCTGATCACTGAAGATGTGTATCTGCTGATGGAAACTGACTTTTGCTGTGAACACGAAGTTGGGAAAGAGCTCAAACTAATATTGTGTCTGGTGTCCTGTGTGTTACTGGGAACAGTATCCCAGGAGGGAAAGCAGTGCAGAAAGGAACTTGACCTGATTCAACCAGTCTGTGGATAGTCCTCCCTGATTAGGCCATTTTCCTAGCCATCTGACAGCACTAGGAATACCATGTGACACCACATACCCAGGATGCATCATTGTGCATTATAAAGAGACATTGACAAGACAGCCCATCTCCCAAGGTCCATTGGCTTTCTACTGGAAGTAGTAAGCAATAATGAAAAGGATTGTAATCCTAGTACCAGGCCAAGTCACTTTTACGATCATAGCCTCATATGGTTGAATCTGAGGGCAGGTCCACAATATGTGAAAAGGCTGTTGGCTTTTTCATAACCTTTCCAACTTCTTTGAATATAGCAGTATTCCAGAATTAGAGCTATACTGTAAGCTGTATGATTTTGAACTCATCCTCCTTCAGGCAACTATTAATGGAAATGTTAAGGAACACAGAGCGAAATATGTCTACTACTTCTGAGGTCATTTGTCAATAGGTCAGTGCTCCCACTCATGCCCCAGAGGCAACTGCTACTCACTAAGTACTTGCAAAGCAAGACGAATTAAAGGGAAAACTGGATTGAGATAATCCCAAACTAAAATGTGACCTGCTAATCATATTGCGGGGTTCTTCCGATTGTCCGCCATAATAGTGTTTACACTGTGTCTCTGGGGTTTCCACAGATCTTTCGCCGAAGTTATGGCGAACAGTCAGGAGAAGTTCCCCCATGGAAAGTCAACCCTATTGCCTAGAAACCTTTTCAATGGTCCTCAGTGTAAAAAGAAAGTGCCATATCTGAAGATACCAAAAGAAATTTCTGGCACGTTTCCTGCCATGGACACCCAGGAGTCTCCTGATTTCACTTTTCTCTAGGAGGGCTTGCATGTCAGACTCTGAAATTTGGCACCATCTTCTCTGCCTGTGTGCCAATCCCTGCTCTCTTGCTTGGCTGCTTGTGCCAACTGCTCCTATAGTAGACAGTCTCGAGAAGTGACTCAAAAAGATTCATGAGATACGGAGTCAAGCCAGCTGACAGTCAGTTGAATGACCCAAGTACTGTTCCTTACTTACCTGCTGCTACTGCAGTCTTCAGCCAGAACTGGCTTTTTAAAGGCTGCACTCTAATTTCCATACTACCCAGCAGGTAGACAATCACTACTCCTATGGATATACAAATGAGCTGAGCCAAGAAAAAACTTGTGTAAATACCTCTCCAGACCTCCATGGATCATCGATGGGCGCAAATTATTTTACATCGGTATAAAAGCCAATTGGAACTAAAAGCCGACAAATCCCCTGGACCTAATGGCCTACATCCGAGCGTTCTAAAAGAGGTGGCTGCAGAGATAGTGGATGCATTGGTTATGATCTTCCAAAATTCTCTAGATTCTGGACTGGAAAGTATCAAATGTTACCCCGCTATTCAAGAAGGGAGGGAGAGAGAAAACAGGGAACTACAGGCCAGTTACCCTGACACGGTCATCAGGAAAATGCTGGAATCCATTATTAAGGAAGTGGTAACAGGGCACTTAGTAAATCATAATATGATTAAGCAGAGTCAACATGGTTTTATGAAAAGGAAATCGTGTTTGACAAACTTTTATTACAGTTTTTTGAGGATGTAACCAGCAGGGTAGATAAGGAGATCCAGTGGATGTTGTATATTTGGATTTTCCAAAGGCATTCGACAAGGTGCCACATAAAAGGTTGTTACACAAGGTAAGAGCTGATGGGTTTGGGGGTAATATAGTAGCATGGATAGAGGATTGGTTTAAGGACAGAAAACAGAGAGTAGGGATAAACAGGTCATTCTCAGGTTGGCAGGCTGAAACTAGTGGGGTGCTGCAAGGATTGGTGCTTGGGCCTCAGCTATTTACAATCTATATTCATGACTTAGATGAAGGGACCAAGTGTAATGATTCCAAGTTTGCTGACGATACAAAGCTAGGTGGGTAAGTAAGCTGTGAGGAGGACACAAAGAGTCTGCAAAGGGATATAGACAGATTAAGTGAGTGGGCAAGAAGGTGGCAGATGGAGTATAACGTGGAGAAATGTGAGATTATACACTTTGGTAGGAAGAATAGAAAAACAGAATATTTTTTAAATGATGAGAAACTACTAAATGTTGGTGTTCAGAGAGACTTGGGTATCCTCGTACAAGAAACACTAAAAGTTAGTATGGAGGTACAGCATGCAATTAAGAAAGCAAATGGCATGTCGGCCTTTATTGCAAGGGGGTTGGAGTACAAGAGTAAGGAAGTCTTGCTACAGTTGTACAGGGCTTTGGTGAGACCTCACCTGGAGTGCTGCATACAGTTTTGGTCTCCTTATCTAAGGATATACTTGCCTTTGAGGCGGTTCCACGAAGGTTCACTGGATTAATTCCTGGGATGAGAAGGTTGTCCTATGAAGAGAGATTGAGTAGAATGGGCCTATACTCCCTGGAGTTTAGAAGAATGAGAGGTGATCTCATTGAAACATATAAGATTATGAGGGGGCCTGACAGGTTAGGTGCTGAGTGATTGTTTCCCCTGGCTAGAAAGTCTAGAACTAGGGGGCATAATCGCAGGATACGGGGTTGGCCATTCAAGACTGAGATGAGGAGGAATTTGTTCACGCAGAGGGTTGTGAATCTTTGGAACCCTTAACCCAGAGGGCTGTGGATGCTGAGTCATTGAACATATTCAAGGCTGAGATGGATAGATTTTTGGACTCTAGGGAAATCAAGGGATATGGGGATCAGGCGGGAAAGTGGAGTTGAGGTCACAGATCAGGAATGATCTGATTGAATGGCGGAGCAGGCTCGAGGGCCCGTATGGCCTACTCCTGCTCCTATTTCTTATTTTATGTTCTAAGACAGTGCCGCTCACCATGTAGAAATTCTCCCTCCATATGCATATGAAAGAATCTTGAACTCTACCTGCAATCTTGGATTATATAATTGTTGTAGGTGGATCACATACTACGGGCTTGATAGCAAGGGCAAACGCTGGATTTTTTAAGAAGACACATTGCAAACTCATAGAATATGGAGATGCACAGGCAAAATATAGCACCCACGCACTGTTTAAATAGGCATGTCATTCACAGCCCTAATCTGTCCCAGATGAATAAGATGTATTATTATATCCAAACAACAATAGGAAGAGAAGAGACATGAAAGAAACTGAAGGCAGAGCTAGTGAATTATGGTGACAATAACTCCAATTCCATTCTTATTATGAGATTCAAGGATTTTTACTGATGTTTTGAGATCAGATTCTGCAATTCTGTCTGTTTATAATTAGGCCTACTGGTTTATAGTGATTGAATAAGTCAAATTTCATATTATGTGGGATTTTTACTTTATTTTGTTGATTGATTGATTTAGTCCATTTTTCTGTGAAAACTACAAATCAGTGGCCTTGCCTATAGGTGATGGTAAACAATCATATCACAATATAAATTCAGATGATGGTTCTTAGCCAATTTGATCTCCTGCTTCCATAATACCAACATTATCATCTTCCCATTACAGCACCTTGCTGTTTAATAACCACCTGATTCCAGCTGTTGAGCACCCTCTCTGTAAATATATATTTCATGACTAACAAATAGAGCATTTCTGTCTTTATTTCATACAGTTCTTAAAATAGCTAGAGTTAAAATGGAAGCTGTTTTCCCTTATCAAAACTGAAAATGGAGGAACGCAGCCACTGTGTCTATGGAAAACCAGCAAGTTCTTTGTTCAAAAACCAATCAAGTTGAAAGTTGCTTTAATAGCAGGAATTGCTTTTTTGAAACACTAATGTATGCAGAATGACAGTGACATAGACCATTCTGCTCTGTCAGAATACTGAACCATTAGGGGGGATCCATTTATAGGAGCAGAATGTCATCTAGGGAAAATGACAACATCCAGACATTAATACCTCACCTCACAAAGTGACAGATCTGTTAATCACTCAGTTTGTTTGTTTACTTGAAAAGAAATGGGTATAACATGAAAGAAGTCCCATGACATAAATCACAGCTCAGCTGCTAAGCTTTAATTCTGGCAAAGGTATCCGAGCTCCACTGATGAATTGGAATTCACGTCATCCACATATGATATTTCATCTTGACAGTCCATCAAAAGACAAAATTGATTCCCAAAACAAGACAACACGTTAGCAAAAAGCCCAAGCATAACACTGACAACTGTCCTAAATTTGCGCTTCACAACTCTCAACATATGCCTGCTTGTCCTGCTTCCCCAGCATATCTGTAAATATTATTTCAGATTCACTTTCTCTGTCCTTATTTATCTTGTATACTTCTATTGGGTCCTTCTGAGACCTCTCCCTTGGGGTCGAAAAGCTGTAACTTACCAAGTAATTCCTCATAGTTCTTTTCTCTGACACTAGAGATCAAACTCTTCAGTACTGCTTCTGAGGGAAGAATGGCCATCTTATGGCACAGTGACTAGAATTGTGTGCAATACTCCATGTGCATAATGGCCCCAACACTATGCAGTTTCAGCACAACTTTCACAAATTTTAATTCCAACTGATTTAGCAATATAACCAACCCAACATCCTATTTGTGTTGTTGATTACTGCCCCACACTGTTTTGGACTTAGTGAGTCAAGATTCAGATAACCCTTCCAGGTCTCAACTTCTCAATTGGCAAGTGCTGTTCCAGCCATGGAGTACATGTAGCTCCTATTTTTACTTATATAAGAGCACAAGAAATAGGAGCAGAAGTAGGCCATTTGGTCCCTCGAGCCTGCTGCACCATTCAATAAGATCATGACTGATCTACCTCAATTCCACTTTTCCGCTCTATCTCCTATCCCTTGATTCCCTTAAAAAAAATTTTTATCAATCTCAGTTTTGAATATACTCTCCGACTGAGCATCCACAGCCCTCTGAAGTAGAGAATTCCAAAGATTCACAACCCTCTGAGTAAAGAAATTTTTCCTCATCTCAGTCCTAAATGGCCAACCCCTTATCTTGAGACTGTGACCCCCAGTTCTAGACTCTCCAGTCAGGGGAAACAGCCTCTCAGGCAGCTTGACAGCATAGATGCTAAGAATTTTATACATTTCAATGAGATCACCTCTCATTCTTCTAAACTCCAGAGAATATAGGCCCCTTCTACAATATGTAATACCTTGCATTTTTTCTGTCATTGATACCTTCTGTCTAAACAGTACTTTTTCTAGTTTAGTAGCGACCATTGATGCTCTCCCCCCCCCCCCCCTCTTCCACTCTGCATTGTTGGTGGAAGAGAGCATTTCAAAGAGGTATTGAGAAGTAATTGCTAATTTGCAACCATCAGCTCACAAAATCGGACCAATATTGCAAGGCTACGCTACGGTACAGAGTCACTTAGAATGCAAAACAGGGAATCTGACGTGGAGATCTTCACACCCAATTCAGAGGCTGAGCTGATGACCATGACCTCTTCAAATACCGTACAAATGCATGGGAATAGGTCCCATGCTGATTCTTACAATTTGAAAGAGGCCTTGTTTCCCATATTGCTGCTTACCCATATGAAATGGCTGCAAGTCTGCCTGCATGCCCTGGCTTTTAACAGTTGGCTTCTTAAAACTGGGTAGCACTTTTCCATGTTGGTTCAAAAGTTGTTTTTTGCTCATTATATTGCTTTTTCTGGAAGAACTTCTTCGAATAGTGCCACACATAGCAGGATTACTCCCATTAGCCTCATCTGTTCTTAACAGGATCTTTAATATTCACCTGAGAGGCAGACAGGACCTGTTTAATATCTAATTTTAGAGATGAAACCTCTGACAGTGAGGCACTGCCTCAGTACTGCAGTGAAGTGTTAGTCTTGATTATGTGTTCAAATCGCTGGAATGGGGCTTGAACCTACAGCCTTCTGACTCCCTCAGTAATGTGCCTCCAATTACTGCAGCTGTGAAAAGCAGAACAACAAACTGCTTTTAATTGATAGAATGTGTTTGAGGAGCCCTACAAGATTGGCCCATGTCAATGAACATGTACTGCAGTGCAAAACAACCTAAATCAATTCACTATATAATGAATAGTTCTAAATGTTCCATGAAAAGTTCTCAGGTTGCTCATTATATCTAATATGAACAAGCTGCTACTTGATTCGGCTTGGAACAATTTCATTAGATAGTAGATAATTGTATTTGACTAAATTGTTAATTTACAACCAAATGTGTAGGTTAATAACTGCTGAATTTATATTGTGTTTGTCTACTTCCAATTTTAGGCTGAGCAACTGATGGAGCAAGCTAGCTGCTGGGAAAAAGAGCAAGAGCAGTATGCTGAAATGCAGGCTAGTATGCATTCAGTTACTAATGCACCATGTAAAAATAGATTAATGCAATCTGAGTGTCTACCTGCCAATAGTGAATCGATAATGGAGCATACAAATGAAATCAGTGAAGAAGAGGATGAGGATGAGAATGATGATACCCAACCCAGCTCATCACCAGGCACAGCAAAACCACTATTAAGAGGGGCTAAGAGGAAGGTGAGTTAAAATGGTGAAGCTAGTTTTACAATTATCTAAATTGAATTGAACTTTTTTGTATCAGTCAGAATGTTTATTTTAAGACTGAAAGCTGATCAAATAAATTGTGGTTAACCAAACACTGTTTTAGGAGTCCTGATCCAAAAAGTGCCAATCTGACTCATTTGGTAGAACTTTCATGCTATGAGTCACAAGGGTGTGAATTTGAACACGTAATCTAGGCAAACACTCCAGTGCAGCATCAGAGGTGTCATCCTTTAGGTGAGAGGTTAAACCAAGACCTGTTCAGGCAGACATAGTTCCCATGGCAATATTCAAAGAAGAGCAGGGAGTTCTCCAGTGTCCTGGCAAACATTGTTCACTCCACTAGCAGTACCAAAAATGCATTAATTGAAAACTTACCCTTACTGCCGTTTGTGGGAACTTACTGTCTACCAAATGGCAGCTGTATTTGATGACATAACAGTCACTGTGGTTCAAAGTAATTATTTGTATGTGAAGCGCTTTGAGACATTTTTGAGAGTCACATTAAGGTTTCAAAAGAGTACAATATTATTTGTGGCCATACTTAAGTGCCCTAGATCCATATAAGCTCATTATTTTCATTTTTCAAAAAAGAAACGTATTTATAGATATTTTAAACGCCCCTCCCTATCTCTGTAACCTCATTCAGCCCTACAACCCTCCAAGACCTCGGCACTCTTCCAATTCTGACCTCTTGCGCATCCCCGATTTTAATTGCTCCACCATTGGCGGCCATGCCTTCGGCTGCCTAGGCCCAAAGTTCTGGAATTCCATCCCTAAACCTCTACCTCTCTCTCCCCTCCTTCAAGACGCTCCTTAAAACCTACCTCCTTTACCAAGCTTTTGGTCACCCGTCTTAATACCTCCTTATGTGGCTCGGTGTCAAATTTTGTTTGATACTGCTCCTGTGAAGCACCTTGGGATGTTTTACTACGTTAAAGGTGCTATATAAATGCAAGTTATTGTATGTTTCAGTTAGAATTAAATGCAATTTAATTTTCTTTTGCAAGTGATATCAGAAAATAGAATTTTATTGAATCTCAAATGTTAAATGATATTTCTGATTTTTTAAAAATTAATTCTTGGGATTTGGATGTCGGTGGCAATGCCAACATTTATTGCCCATCCTTAATTGCCCTTGAGAAGGTGGTGGTGAGCCGCCACCTTGAACCGCTGCAGTCCGTGTGGTGAAGGTACTACCACAGTGCTGTTAGGTAGGGAGTTTCAGGATTTTGACCCAGCGACGATGAAAGAACGGCGATATATTTCCAAGTCAGGATGGTGTGTGACTTTTAGGGGAACGTGCAGGTGGTGGTGTTCCCATGCGCCTGCTGCCCTTGTCCTTCTAGGTGGTAGAGGTCGCGGGTTTGGGAGGCGATGCCGAAGAAGCCTTGGCAAGTTGCTGCAATGCATCTTGTAGATGGCACACACTGCAGCCACTGTGCGCCGGTGGTGGAGGGAGTGAATGTTTAAGGTGGTGGATGGGGTGCCAATCAAGTGGGCTGCTTTGTCGAGCTTCTTGAGTGTTGTTGGAGCTGCACTCATCCAGGCAAGTGGAAAGTATTCCATCACACTCCTGACTTGTACCTTGTAGATGATGGAAAGGCTTTTGGGGGTCAGGAGGTGAGTCACTCACCGCAGAATACCCAGCCTCTGACCTGCTCTGAAAGCCACAGTATTTATGTGACTGGTCCAGTTAAGTTTCTGGTCAATGGTGGCCCCCAGGATGTTTTTGATGGGGGATTCGACAATGGTAATGCCATTGAATGTCATGGGGAGGTTTATTAAACTCTCTCTTGTTGGAGATGGTCATTGCCTGGCACTTGTCTGGCGCGAGTGTTACTTGCCATTTATCAGCCCAAGCCTGCATGTTGTCCAGGTCTTGCTGCATGCAGTCACAAACTGCTTCATTATCTGAGGGTTTGCGAATGGAGCTGAACACTGTGCAATTATCAGCAAACATCCCCACTTCTGACCTTATGATGGAGGGAAGATCACTGATGAAGCAGCTGAAGATTGTTGGACCTAGGACATTGCCCTGAGGAACTACTGCAGCAATGTCCTGGGCCTGAGATGAAGCCACTTTTCACGTGATATATATATTTAAAACCTTGGAAATGTGGAGTTAAATCATGTAGTGACAGTGAAGTGGTGATAATGTTGACTATAGAGTGAACAAATGATGTATAATTACTGTTGAATAATCACAGGAAGCCACTCACACCACCACAGTTTATCCATTCTTTATGTGAATGTTTTCTACATTCCGTTATTTCAATGACTTCTAAAAGTCATTCGGAAATTTACTTCTCTTAATTTTATCTGTAGGAATAATTGACATGATGCTTCTTGTCCTCTTAAAGTCAATGCAATACTGCCCTCTGGTGTATTTTTCTCTTCTTAGTCTGGGTACAGTTACAGTAATTCCTCAACAAAAGAACAGAAAAATGTCTCTTTCTCTCTAATGACAAAGTAACAAAACCGCCTTCTTGGAAGTCGCACTTTAGAAAGCCTCACATTTCCACGATTTAGTTTGTGGACTTTAATTATGGTAAACATCGAGCATTCTTACATTTCCCCCATCTGCCCCCTCAGGTGGATGTAAAAGATCCCATGACACTATTTCGAAGAAGAGCAGGGGAGTTCTACCCCGTTGTTCTAGCCAATATTTATCCCTCAACCCACATCGCTATAACAGATTGTCTGGTCATTACTACATTGCTGTTTGTGGGACCATGCTGCGGGCAAATTGGCTGTCACATTTCCTACATTAGTAGTCCTACAACAGTGTCTACACTTCGAAAGCACTTTGAGACATCCTGTGGTCATGAAAGGTGCTATATAAATGCAGTTCTTTCTTTCTTTTTATTGCTAATGGAATTTCAGGCAGTTCTGTAAGTTTTACCAAGAAACTGCAAGTTTAAAAACATGAGTGGTGATATAGCACCAGTGTTTACTTACATAACAATAGTGATTGCACTTCTACAGCAAGTCATAGTTTATGAAGCACTTTAGGATGTCCTGAGAGACATGATGCTATATAAATACATTTCTTTATCCACATAATTTAACTTTGAGACTAATGTCTATGCAGGAACAAATGCTTGAAAATTCAATATCCAATCCTTGTATTTACAATTCCTTGTCATCTTTATATCACTGTAGATATGGTCTGTGGTTTTGTGGTGGGTGTTTTTGTATCTTTATACTCTTTCCTTGGAGAATAGTGTGAAGTAGTGGAAGGATTTGCAGGCTGATAAACAGTCGGACAGGATGTGACATAAACGCTGCTTCCATGACCGTAACAATCTATATCAGCCAATAGGGTGGTTTATATCTATATAACAGGGGGGTTTTATGTGCTTCCACAACCCAGACGATGAGGGAGGGATCCAACCGCACCCACTGGACGTGAGTATCCCGCTGGATGTTACCCAGAATTCGGAGCCAGAGCTCCGGTCTCCTTTCGCCGGGACTGTCTGGAGCTGGGTTCAAACTCCACACTTTCTAACTCCGAGATGGGAATATGACCAAAGGCTCGCTCCTCTGGTTATGTGGTGTGACTGAGGGCTTGAAATGTTGTGGTTTGATTGTGCACCAAGTCGTAATAGACCATACATTGTCATGCTAATTCTATTTAGCAGTGGTAAGCTTGCAATTCACTTTAAAAAGAATCTACAATTTCTGAAGTTATAGAACTGGTCCTTTCATTGTATTTTCTGTGAACTAATGCTTAGTATTTCATAAGTGTTGCACCATCTGTAATAAGATGTTGTTCCCAAAGAGTTTTAAAATGTTCATATGGGCTGTATCGATAGCTCAGTAGTTAAAAGGTTTGATCGTTGGTCTGTGCCAAATGAGCTAATCAGGAGCTGGGGCACTACAATTGGCCTCAACATCCCCAGACTAGCGAGCAAAAAAGCATCCAGAGTTCCTGCTGCAGTTTGCTATTCACTGACCCTTGCTGGAACGTGTGCGTATACATTTATATGCCTTACTTAGTCAAATAGCCTGCCAACTACTGTATAGACTCTCACATGAAAAATGGCCTAGATGAGATATTAGAGGGCTGCAAGGCCATGGACCTGTCACCCAGTTTAAATCACTGCCTTCAGGGGAATACTGTGTATATGAGGATATCACTTAATTTCTACTAAATGTATCGTAAACCTGTTCAGGAAACATGGCGAAGAAAAGTGTAGGAAATCAGCTTAGCTGTATTTTATGTTAAATTTTTTTATATAGGTTTGTCAGTGTTTTGTCTGCACTTGTATTTCCACTGTAAACATATTGGCTCCAATTTTAATCCTATCCACCCAGCAGGAACAGAGCTGCTGAGCGGTTGCAATTGCAAAAATTAATTTATCGCCCCATTCCTGCTGGGAATCTGACAACCGCCGTTTTAACTGCAACACTGCAATGTGTGAAAAAGGCACCTGCCAGAAGTAGGTAAATGCCAAATAAATATAGGCGAATGGGGACCCCATTATGTCATTGGGTCCCCACACTATTTTAACTGGATGGGACGGATGTGGCCCATCCAGCAGCCAGCCTACTCTGTAAAACCTCATGGGTTAAGTCTCAGAAACTGACTGACCAGAGCTGCTACAAAAAATTAAAGGGGAACTTACCTAAAGCCAGAAGATTCCCAGGGCATTGGTAAGCTACCACATTAATTTTTTCTCACTTGTTGACTTCACCCATCCTGAATAAGCACTCTCTGCTTGCAATGGGTGCCACTATTGTTCATGTACTTTGCTTGGAGGGACATTTGGAGGAACAGGAGCAGTACCAGCCTCAGCAACCAGAACAAGCAGCAGATGGGCCTGTTGGAACACAGCAGATGAAGAGGGCGGCCAGAGAGACCAGGGATCAGTTGAACAGAACAGAAGCTTTCTTGTTGACCTTCTCAATCTACTCACTTGAAGAGTGACAAGAAGCCCCTCTGCATTAACAGTCCTTATTAGCCCCTTCACCACTTCCTTCATTTTACATTAAAGAACAGTGAGATTGAATTTAAATCTTTTGACGCCCAAGTGCTCAAACCATAGTGCTTTTCTTAACACAAGGTTTCCTCACCTAGGAACAGGAGTAGGCCATTCAGCCCCTTGAACCTGTTCTGCCATTATATTAGATCATGGCTAATATGTACCTCAACTCCATTTATCCGTCTTTGATCCATATCCCTTGATACCCTACTACCCGAAGGAGATGCTCTCCCAGTTGCTTCAGCAGTGCTGGTAGAAAGCTGATATTGCTCATACGTGGACCATTGAGGTGATTGTGGCTGGTGACTCCTGGGTGCTTGAACTTGAGAGGGCCAAGCTGCAGACTGCTGCACTTCTGGGGCAGTCTAGCCCAGCTGGCATCTGGCACCGTACTGGTTGAGGGGGTGGTGAGGGAGCAAACGTGCTGACATCCCGTGCCACTCCCACTCCTGTGGATCTGAGGCTTATCACTTCCACTGATTTGCAGGAGGACAGACTGCAGAAGATGAGTGACTCCTTGAAAGCCCCTATCCACTTGCTTCATCAATATCACCAAGGTAGCTGTCTGTCTAGCCAGAGCAGAGCTCAGGTTTGAGCCCAGAGTCTGCATAACAGTTGTTTGAGTTTCCACCAAAGCTCAAAGTGTGTGAACACTGATTCCTGTGGTGAGAGCCCGACTGCAGCGTCCCTGGAGGTGGCCACACTCCCCAAGGTAATGCCATGTGACATCGCACCACTCAGGCTGGAAGTGAACTCCACACTTTCAACCATAGTAGTGAAACTCCTTGGCAGTCTTTCCAATACCGGATATCACTCCTTGTGTGAAGCAAGCAGTTTTCTTCTCATTGCTGGGCCCATGAAGTCCATATCTCTGTCCTCCTTAGCAAAGCTGGGAGAGGACCTCGCCCTGCGATGAGCTGTTTCCTGGGCTGTCCCTGCCACCAGTACCTGCTGCTGCTCACTAGTGCTGGGTGTTTTACCACATGCAATCCCCTCTACCTCACCCTCTAAGCCAGCTGCGGTGCCAATCTCTGTGCTGGTGCTTGGGAATGATGCAGTACATGACATTGCTTTCTCAGAATGATTCTCCTCCTCTGAGGTGTCATCAGAGGCTATTATTGCTGTGCAGGACCGAGAGAAAAAGAAGTTGGTATGGCATCGGGAGGCTGCACAATTGCAAAAGACGAGTATCACAATTTAATTTAACGTTGTGAAGCTGGCTGGCTATGTGTTTTTCTAGTGCTTAATGAAGGGCTACAAGTACTTGGCAAAAACCCTGTTCAGTGAAGCCCCCAGCCTCGAATTGCCCGATGTGCACAGCTCTGACAGGCCCACAAATTTCCATGGCTAACCGCACCAGCTCACTCAGGATCATGAGTTTAGCCGGTAGTCCCCCAGTTGTGCTCCTCTCACAATTGTAGTGTACCGTTTTGTCCTGCAGGAAGAAAGAGCGAGAGTTAGTGAATGGATGCTGAAAAGAAGAGTGCAGGTGTGTGGGGCTTGTGCTGGTCGAGGGAAGGTAACTGTTCAGAGTGCTGGGGAGGGGGTTGAAGGAGTGCTGCCACGTGTTCTAGAGAGCGAAGGATAAATGAAGAGCAGTACTCGTCCTTGGTACTCTAGTGAGGTCCTTGAAGCGCGTCCTGCACTGTATCCAGGTCCTGGGGTTGAGACACCTGGAGCTGACGACCTCCGCAGTCTCTCTATGCCTGGTGATCATGTTTGTTAATCCTCCTGGTACTGCTGGTGAACAGGAGTTCCTTCCTTGCCCTCACCTCTTCCAGAAGCACCTCCAGTGAGGCTTCTGAGAACTTTGGCGCCTGCCTCCTACTCTTTTCTCAGAGGATCCTTCTTCCACTACCGTGAAACAAGTCACAAGGCAAGGCAACCTCACTTTAAGAGGTGCATTCCCGCTTTAATTAAGCTTCAGGCCGACCCGCTGGAAATTACAGAATTGAGCGGTTTTCCCGTCTGGTCATAGGAACAGGTGTAGGCCATTCAGCCCCTCGAGCCTGTTCCGCCATTCAATCAGATGATGGCTGATCTGTACCTCAACTCCATTTATCCACCCTTGCTCCATATCCCTTGATTCCCTTACCTAACAAAATCTATCGATCTCAGTCTTGAAAGTTTCAATTGATCCACCATCCACAGCCTTTTGAGGGAAGAGAGTTCCAGATTTCTACTACCCTTTGTCTGAAGAAGTGCTTCCTGATTTCACTGCTGAATGGCCTGGCTCTAATTTTAAGATTATACTCCCATGTTCTGAATTCCCCCACCAGAAGAAATAGTTTCTTTTTATCTACTCTATTGAATCCTTTTATCATTTTAACACCTTGAGTAGATCACTCCTCAATCTTCTATATTCGAGGCAATACAAACCAAGTTTATGCAATCTGTCCTCATAATTTAACCTTTTAAGCTCTGGTGTCATTCTGATGAACTTGCGCTGTCAGCCCTCCAAGGCCAGTATATCCTTTTTGAAGTGCGATGCCCAAAACTGAACACAGTACTTCAGATGGGGTTTGACCAAGGCTCTGTACAATGAAGCATTACTTCCTCCCTTTTGTATTCCAGCCCTCTTGAGATAAAGGCCAATGTTCCATTTCCTGCTTTGATTGCTTTTTCTACCTGGGCACTAGCTGTTAGTGATTTGTGAATATGGGCACCCAAATCTCTTCCACAATTTAGAAAATGCTCTGATTTCCCTTTCTTCCATCCAAAATGGATGACCTCACACTTCTCCACATTGAACTCACATTTGCCACAGTTTTTCCCACTTACTTAATTTGCCTATGTCAGCCAATTCAGTAGGAAACCCACCAGTCACATTATAATGAGACCTGGGAGTTAACATACCCCGGGCCTGTTCTCAGCAGGAACAGGTGAGTTTTGAACTCTCCTCGCTACTAACCGGCCCGGAGTTAAAGTTGTTCTTTTCTGTATTCTTTTGCTGTGCTTTTTGTTTTCTACATGAAAATGCCGCAAATAAAATTGTTTTAATACTTGCTTTTTCCTTTGCTGTTTCAGAGGCCACTCATACACAGGAAGAAGAGGGGCCGCAAGCGCCGGAGACATAACAGCAGTGTTACCACCGAGACTATTTCTGAAACAACTGAGGTACTGCATGAAGCCTTTGAGAACTCTGATAACGAGGGGCAAATGCCCTGCTTGGAAGCTACTTGTGAGGAAGAGGAGAACGATGAATATGATGAAGTAAAGAATTATTTCAGGCATCATTGTGGCAGTTTGGACTTAAAAAAGAAGAATCAGTCAGATGAGGGAGAAGAATGCTGCAAAAGTGCAGATGAAACTCCTGAGAAAGAACAGCATACAGGTACAAAACTATCATGACTAAGTGTTAACATAATTCTCCATATTCAGAATATTAATAACAAAGACTTCAGGTTTTAAAAAAAGATTTAAAAGCTTTGAAGTAGCTTGTGGCAGTGAGAGAGAGGGCTGGGACTCTGGCACTTGGGACTTAAATGAAAAGGAAAGTGGAGGGGGAAAACTCCCCCGTTTAATTCATGTTTTGAAAGCAAACTTTTGGATGACATTCTAACTTTTCACTTCTGTTTTTGAACTGTATGGAAACCTACTATTTTGGGTCTCTTTGTTTAGCTGATGTCAGCAAGCAGCTACATATAGAATCCCACAGATCAGCACCCAGACCAGTCCTGGTCAATCAGGAAGCAACCCAATCAAAATCAATGCCAGCTGCATACACAGCAGAACTTGGCTACATTTGATGTTATTCAAAGCACTCTTTTTACTTCCTTCTTTATACACATATACACACATATACCTTCTCATACATACACACATATATCTATACATACATACACACCCCTCACATACACCCCTACGCACACGCACACACATACTATATACTAGCTTTCCTTCACCATTAAGAATCTATTACTATTTCCATCAGCTGCCAATTAAAATCAATCTTTGGACATACCACAAACCATTCCTGTCAGCACAAATAAGACCTTGAACCCTCTGCTGTTTGCTAGAGACTACAGTTTGGGGGTTGCATTTTTCACGTTTTCTGATTATATACAAAGATCTAGCCCTATTGGAATCTAAAGGATCACCAAGTACTCAATCAAGCCAGGCTCAATACACTGTCTAATAGGCCAGAGTGGTCTTCCTGGAACCAGATATGGGGAAATGCCTCCATGAAATTAAACTTGATGCACTATAGAAATTAAACTTGATGCACTATAGCCCAGTCAATATGCATGAGGAACATGCGCCAACCCACCTGCCCATGGAAATTCACAAACTAAAGTGATGCAGGCAAGAATGACCATTAACATACCTGCAAAGCAACACCATTCAGCAGAACCAGCCCACTGTGCCATCCGTACGCCACTATGTTAGGCTCGCTCCCCACCTCTGTGCATCTTACTGTGCACAGTGTATACTGTACTAACAATGTATAAATGAATTGCAGTGTACACTGTACTCACAATGTATAGATGTATGACAGTGTACACTGAGCTAATAGTGTGTAAATGTATGACCATGTACATTGTACTAACATGTATAAATGTTTGATCATGTACACTGTGCTAACAATGTAGAGATGTATGACAGTGTGTACTGTGCTAACAATGTATAAATGTATGACTGAATTGTAACTGTGAGTGGTTGCAATTTTAAAAAATAATGGGATTTGCAAAGGTCAAAATGATGGTCTGAAGAACAGTGCAGTACTGCAAGAAACGCAGTCAGGTCCATTTTTTTTAAAAGTTAATTCATTCTTCAAAAATGATTTTTTATAGAATTGATTTTAGATGCAATAGTTTTGTTCTTTTAGTGGATTTTCTCCCCCTTATATATCTGACAGTTTTGTCCCGTTTTGTGGTGGTGCGTTCAAAGATCTAACACATGGTGGAGCCGCATACAGTGCACCACGCGGTGGTAGGACATGGCTTTTCCACATGGTTCCCTCACAATCTGAATTCTAAATCGTAGTTTTGCCTCTGTGGGAAGGTGCTAAGCAGAGGCAAAGTGCTTTGCCATGGAGAGAGGAGAAATTGGAGGAAGAATCTATCTGGGCCACCATTGTCCACTTCTAAACCAGATTAAAGAGGCATCAGAGACCTCTGTTTCATTTGGGTAGTATGATGTGGTGAGAAAGTGAAGAAAATACCTTTTTTAAAAAAAAGGTCTTTTCCTTGACCAACCAAATATGCCAGTCCATATCCAAATATGTACAGTTTGAAATATCTTGTCCAGTAAACCCTGAGTTAGTTCAGTGGCATTGTCTCAGGCGTGTCCTCAGCCATGGCAGACACATGGGCCCCTGGAGCCCATAGGAACGGAGAAAATAGAGGAATTCACACCTTTGCCAAATGATTATTTTGATAGCTTAAATTTAACTAGCGATATAGAAGGAATGAAGCACTCAATAAATACATGAAATACCATCAGAATGTATCAAATAAATTCATGGATGTTATTTAGTCAGAGAAGACAAAATAATGGTGACTGAACATATGATTTTGTACATTCTTTACATAAAAGAAATCGGTACAAATGTCAACTCCTGTTGAATGATATTCTTGGATGCTTTTAAAATGTTCATTAGAGCTTGCATAATTGGCTACATGTACATCTTAAAAGAGAGTTATTACCTTACACATTATAACAAAACAAGCATTTATGGAAGTGAATACTGACTGCTTTTAGGTGTTTAGTTATTTTTATCTTGTCCTACTTAATGAAATATATTAATTTGCATTTGCATTGTATAGTACAGTACTTTTAATTATGTATAAGTATTCACCTCAGCCAAATATGACTTTCAGAAGCCCAAGAAGAATAATTACATTTGCATGTAATGCCAATGAACAAAAATATTTTTTTTCCTTTCTTTTTCCCCTTCCCTCCTTTTCTTGCGAAGGCATTGATCTGTTGGTGGGGTATGGTTTCATAGGACAGAGCAGCCTCTGGTACCTTACCCAAGAGAACCTGGACAGTAACTCGACAGGCTATCGAATCACAGTGGAGGGCAGCACAACCAAGCGATTCCTGTCTTAACCCATGTCCATACCACACTTCCAGCAGAAGTCACTGGATAGTGACCAAAAGCAAGAACCATGACCGGTCTTTTTTTCCTTCCCTAAATTGGGGACGCTGAGGATAGTATTGGTGCTCCCATGACTTAGTCAACAAAAAATATATTAAACAACCAAAATAGACAGATTCTTTGTAACTGATTTTAACAGGTCTGAATGGAGAGACTGCTTTACTTAATTTACTCCTTACTTTAGTTGGTGAACATCATTTAGCTTCAGCAGAAGCATAATGAATTTAGTGAACCGTTCGTTAAACTTTTACACCATTAATTGAAGTTGCTGGTCCACTTTTACGTAAGCCACATATAAAAATTTATTTCTATGTGAAGCGTAAAACTTCACACAGTTATGGTTTACCTTTATCTGAGCATAAAGTACTTTTTCCAACAATGGATTGTTTTTGTTATTCCTGCAAGTAATGCTTTATTTTAACTTACTACGTTAACATGAACTGTAGATATTTTAAGCACCGATGTTATTCAACTGGATAGCAGTAAACACTTAAAACAAGTTTCTTTTTTTCTTGCCCAGATAAAGCAAATACTGATATCTCTTCAAAAGAGAACACTGAGGAAAACTCTGTTGATTCTGAGCCTATAGCAAGAGTTGTGAAACGCAAAAAAGGTTGGCCAAAAGGAGTGAAGCGTGGTCCAGCTAAATGGAGACGCAAAGCCGAGAATAAAACTGGTTTTAAACTCAACCTGTACACGCCACCAGAAACTCCACTGGAGCCTGATCAACCGGTCACAACAGAGGAGAAGCAAGTAGTGACTGAGCAGCAAATTGTAGTTGAGAAGCACAATGATACAGCCCCTGCAATAACAGAGGAGGATGAACTTGAAAATGAAGAAAAACCAGAATCCCCAGATAAATCTACCTGCAGATTGAGTGAGGAGAAGGAACCCGTGGAAGAACCAACTGAAAAAGAGCATGACCACGTCAATGGAGTTCCTGAAGATGAAACTGATAATCTTGAACATGAGGAAGAGGAAGATGAGGAAGAGGAAGCAAATCAAAATGAGGATCATGATGCAGATGATGAAGATGACAGTCACATGGAATGTACTGAGATGGAAAAAGAAAATCCAGAGGAAGTATTGAAAGAAGAGTCCCAAAGCCAAGAACCATTCTTAGAGTTAAATGTTCCAAGCAATAATACAGAACAGAAGGATGAGATGGATCATAGTGATGACCCTGTGCCAGATTCTGATGAAGACCAAAACAATGATCATGAAAGGAATTCAGAGCACATACCAGATTCAGATGAAGATCACACAGATAACCAGAATCATAAGGACAATGGCAAGCAGACCCCAGAACTAACAGGGGGAAATGTAAATGCAGAACCTGACATAGAGACAGTCCAAGCTGTTCAATCATTAACACAAGAAAATGGTGAACAAGAAAATAGCGAGCAAGTAAATACATACCAGGACTGTGCAGAAACCATGGAGGCGTGTAGGAACCTGCAGAGTTACACACATACAGAGCAGAGCCCACAAATGACCACAATGGATGACTGCCATCAGTCTGACCATAGCAGTCCTCTTTCATCTGTTCATTCTCATCCTAGCCAATCAGTTCGTTCTGTAAACAGCCCTAGTGTGCCTCCCATTGAGAACAATTATGCTCAGATCAGCCCTGATCAGAGTGGTATTTCTGCACCATCTTTACAGAATGTAGAGACCAGTCCAATGATGGATGTCCCTTCAGTTTCTGACCATTCACAACAGGTTGTGGACAGTGGCTTCAGTGACCTGGGCAGCATTGAGAGCACAACTGAAAACTATGAGAATCCAAGCAGCTATGATTCGACTATGGGAAGCAGCATTTGTGGCAACAACTCGACACAGAATAGTTGCTCTTACAGTAACATATCTTCCAGTAGCCTTACTCAAAGTAGTTGTGCAGTGACTCAGCAGATGACTAACATTAATGGTAGTTGTAGTATGATGCAGCAAAATAGTATCAACTCTCCACCAAACTGCAGTGTTAAATCTCCCCAAAATTGTATAATTGAAAGACCTCCCAGCAACAATCAACAGCAGCAACTGTCACAGTGCAGCATGACCACCAGTTTCGCACCAGCAATACAAATGACAGACATTCCAGAAACTGGTAACTCAACCATCAGCATCTATGAAAGGATGGGCCAGGGTGACTTTGGAACTGGGAGTTATTCCCAGCCATCTGCCAATTTCAGCCTGGCCAAACTACAACAGCTAACTAATACAATCATGGATCATCCATTGCCTTATAATCATTCAGCTGCTGTTACTTCCTATGCAACAAGTGTCTCCCTGTCCAACCCACACACGGGCCTTGTCCAACTTCCACAGTCGCCTCATTCCTTATCTGGGGGAGCCCAAGCACAACCTACAATGACTCCCCCACCTAATCTTACTCCTCCACCAATGAATCTGGCATCACCACTTCTACAGCGCAGTATGGCAGCCCCAAATATTGGAATCCCTCATACCCAAAGATTGCCAACACGAATGGCAGCCAAAGGCCACGTTGCCATACGTTCCAAGTCGGTGCCCGTACCACCTGCTGCTGCTCACCAGCAGCAGATCTATAGCCGTGCCTCACCAGCTGTGGCCATGCAGCCAGCACCGCGGCCTCTGACCATGCAGCGGGGCATGAACATGGGTCTAATGCCAGCACCAACTTATAATGTCAATTCTATGAATATGAATACATTGAATGCTATGAATGGGTACAGGATGACTCAATCCATGATGAACAGTGGTTACCATGGAAATCCTGCATACATGAATCAAACTGCCCAGTACCCCATGCAAATGCAAATGAGCATGATGGGAAGTCAGCCATACACCCAGCAACCGATGCAAAGTACTCCACATGGTAACATGATGTACACGCCCCCAGCTCACTACAGTCACATCAACACTGGCATGTCTAAACAGCCTTTGAACGGCTCCTACATGAGGAGGTAGATTTTGCTGAGCATATAAGGTACTAAAAGGAAAATCTGCATAGCTGGAAGCAAATCCATCATATAAATAACTGGGTGTAGGGTGATCTACTTTCAAGACCAGCTATTTGGCTGAACTGTCATGATTAAAATAATTTTGAAGAAATTATTAATGGCACTTTGCATTCAATCTGTTGACAGAAGGAAGCCTTATTTATTTTTTTTTAAGTCAAGTTGGGTGGGGATTGTTTTCATCTTTGTACATTCGTATTTTTCCTTTCTGTGTTTGGCCTGGACAGAGCACGTCTTCGAAAGAAGTATGGAAACTGAGGTAGTACATTCATGCGATAGAAACTTTAAATGTGCCTATTTGCCCATGGAAAGGATTTTGCAAGTTATAAAATAGTGAAGAAAAAAGCCCAAATGGCAGACAGCTTAACCATACCTGGAGCTGGGATTCTTTTGTTCCTTGGACTTCTGTTATTATACAATACAAGTATATTTGATTTTGTTAAGTTGATGCCTAATTCAGCAAGCAGAAGAACATCATTGGAGAATTTGTTTGTGACAGTGTGTCCTTTAGTAAAACAAAAATGTGTTGTGTTTAACAGCAAGCCATTTGTTATGTTTTGCCTTTATTAGGTTTTACTAGCTTTGAAGTAAAATGAAAACTATATTTTTGTTAATTCTGAGACTGTAAAAAATTGTAAAAGCTAGACCTTGAGTTCATTTGGCAGTTTTGAAGAGGTTATTTGCAAAAATGTTTAGTGTATAATTGAAACATTTCTTTTTTTTGTAACTAATTTCTTTCCTTCAGTGAGGCAGCTTTCTGTTTTATAAATGCAAAGTATTCTGTTTGACAAATGAAGACACACATTCTGTTAACAGCATATCTGAATATTTGTACCTGTCAGTTTCATATAAAGCGTAGCTTTTTCTCAAATAATATCAGCAGCAAAAGTGCTGTCCAAGGGTAACTGTTCAGAGTTATGTTGGCCCAATGATAAACACCTTTAACTATTCATTGGCATTCCATCAGTAGATTTTTCTATCTTTAGAGAATATTGAAGTTATATTTTAAAAAAATCTTAGAACTGTAGTGTGTGAATAGACCAACATAAGCTTACAAAACGCATGTAAAAAGCAAAAGTATTTGTGTCTGTTTATATTGCTTACTTTTTGTAGCCTTTGTACTTGTACATGGTGACTGTAAGGACTGAGAGGAAAAAGCTGGATACATGTATAAAATAGGACACAAACAAGTGGGACACCCTTGTATTTATCAGTTATCCTTCTAGTCAGTCACTTCAAAGGACGCTGTACATTTTAACATGGAATAAATTATGTTGAGCCATTTCCAGATTTCCTACGCTCTGAAATTTTGGAGAGTTATTGATAACTGTTCATTTTTTAAAAAATTCTTATTGGTAGATAACATCAGTTTTGGGAAAATGGCACTCAGAGTCTACTGAATGATTACTGTTGGTCCAATCCTGCTGCTTTTTTGGGAAATCCTGTTTATGTAAATGGCACCTCATGGAAGACATCTCAAAGCACTTTACTGGGTGGGAAAATAGGGCACTAAGCAGGAGTGAAAAAGGGAAAACAAAACAAAACTTAGACCTTGGCCAAATCAAGGGTTTTTATGAGACTTTTGAAAGCAGGAAGGGAAGTGCTGGCAAGCTTGGAGGATTTTAGTAGAAAGTTCTAGAAGACAGGGACAAAGTGCTGAGAGCAGTAACTGGTGGGTATTGAAAAGGGAGAGGGGAATGTGGAGTAAAATGGTGTGAGAGAAGGGAGAGTGCATGCAGCGATGTATAACTGGAGGAGCTTGCTGAGATCGGGTGATGCAAAGCCGTGGAGGGATTTGAAAGCAAGGACAAGGATCTTGAAGGTGTGTTAAACCAGTAGAGCTTGACAAGGACCGGGGTGCTGGGAGTGCAAGCAAGACGTGGGCTGCAGCATTCTGAATGAGTTGTAATTTGTGGAAAGTAAAGGCAGAGGGGCTGGCTAGGAGAACTTGGAGAAATCAGCAGCAATGGAGTGCAGGGGAAACTTAGTACTGGAACCAGGTTGATGCCAGTCTTGTTATTTTAAACCTCATTTGTGAAAGAAAAAGTGCCATTTATTTCTTTGTATATGTTGCATCAATGCTGCTGGAGAGATTTGATATATTACGACTATTTCCACTGGAGCAGAGAAGGCTAAGAGGAGATTTAATATAGATTTTTAAAATTATAAAGGGTTTTGATGAGTGTGTAGGGAAAGACTATATTACTTTTGGCTGGGGTGTCAGCAACAAGGGATTCGTCAATTTAAAATTGTCCCTGAGCGTGTGAGAGGATAATAAAACTTTCTTTACACAAAGGATTGTTGGAGCATCAAATGCTTTGCCACAGTGATGGTTGAGGCTGAGACCATTGCAGCTTTTCAGCGAAAATTGAAAAATATTTGAAGCAAAGGAAGATAGAGGGTTGGGGGATAAAGCAGGGCAGTGGGATTAGATTTAATTGCTGTAGCATAAGGTCGGCACAAACGCGATGGGTCACATGGCCTCCTTCTGCACCATAAATGTCTGTGGTTCTGTAAATGTGGAGAAGAAAGTTCAATTTGAGGTTAAGCAGCTTAACTAGGTTCTACATCTCCAAAAACTTTAAGAGACAATATTCCAGGACAAAATTAATTGGCACTTGGAAACGTATGGGCTAATAAATTAAAGTCAGCACAGTTTTGTTAAAGGATAATTGTGTTTGACTAATTTGATTGTTCTTTGATGAAGTAATGGAGAGGGTTGATGTGTATATGGACTTTCAAAAAGCATTTGATAAAGTACCAAGTGATAAATGTAAGCAGAATTAAAGCCCATAGGATTAAAGAGACAGTGGCAGCATGGATACAAAATTGGCTAAGGGACGGAAAGCAGAGTAATGGTGAACGATTGTTTTTCAGACTGGAGGGAAGTATACAGTAGTGTTCCCCAGGGGTTGGTATGAGGACCACTGCTCTTTTTGATATATTAATGACCTGGACTTGGGTGTATAGAGGGTATAATTTCAAAGTTTGTAGATGACACAAAACTCGGAAATGTAGTAAACAATGTGGAGAATAATAATAGGACATACAGACTGGTGAAGTGGGCAGGCACATGGCAAATGAAATTTAACGCAGAGAAGTGTGAACTGATACATTTTGTTCGGAAGAATGAGGAGAGGCAATATAAACTAAATGGTACAATTTTAAAGGAGGTACAGGAACAGAGAAGTGGGACTAATTGGATAGCTCTTTCAAAGAGCCAGCACAGGCATGATGGGCCAAATGGCCTCTTTCTGTGCTGTAACATACTATGATAAATTTAATCAGGAAGGTGGACAGAGTCGAGCTCAGAGATGTGCAAGTGTCAGTGGAAGCCAAAGAGGATGACTTTGGTTTTGCCAATAATGCCTGGAAGAAATTTCAGCTCATCTAGATGTTAATGTCGGTCAGGCAGTTGGAGAGTTTAGCAACAGCTTGTGATCGATGGAGAAGGCAGGAAGTTGACCCATTGTTTTCAGATGATATTGCCGTGAGATTTTATATAAATGACAAAGAGGAGGGGACCAAAAATGGCGCCCTATGGTATATCAGAAGTAACCACGAGAGCAGGAGAAAAAGCCATTGGAGATGTAGTGTGTCTTCATTGCAGTGGGTATGAGTGGGACTGAATGAGAATAATGCCACTAAGATGAAATGTGGAGGAAAGATACTGGAAGAGGGTGGAATGGCCAGTGATACCAAAGGCGATGGGAGGAAACTGTGATCTATGGTCCAGATACATAGAACTTTCTTTGTTTCTTTCACCAGTGCAATCTCTATGCTGTGGGTGGGGCAAAGCTGGTTTGTAGGGACAAGTGGGAGTTTAGCTACTATATAACAGTTAAACTTCAATTGAAGTAAGCAGTAGTTAACTAGCTCCCAAATAAGCAGCTGAACGCTTCAATTATCTTCTGCATACTGTAGGTATAAGGTATGCAACCAATACATTTATTGGATGCCTGTTTTTTTGAGAGAATTTGTGGCTTTACAAAGGCCACACTTCCAACAATTCTTCTTCTTCTCTCTGCCTAAGTCACTGACACTCCTGTTCCTGTTAGAATTGTCAATGAGACTTGATCTATAGCATTGCATTTGATTGTTTCATGAAAAAAAAACAACTTCCATTTCATTCATTCATCACCATTGCTAAAGAACAAAGATTGATCTGAAGAAATAAGATGATGGTGAGCAGTCTGGATTTGTGTACAAATACCTAATTATGGCTAAACATGAGCTCAATAACCGATTTAACGAACAGGCAAAACTCTGCCTTTCTCTTACCAGGCAACAATGTAAAACAGCTTTTTCCCTAGCGGCCAAATATTTTTCCTGATTATTTGGGATATGCCTTTTTCTGGGAGTAAATTAGCTTAAATCGTATATCAAATTCTGAGTCTATAATATTTGTACTGCGTTTCCACATTGCCATTGATCATTACAGTTGATATAACCTAAAAGTCTTGTTATTTTAAACCCCATTTGTGAAACAAAAAGTACCATTTATTTCTCTTTATGTTTGCTTAGTGTATGTTGCATCAGTGCTGCTGGATAATTGTTCAATAGCACTATTTTTAGGTATATGAATAATCCAGGGAAATAACTGGTAACATGCACTTAGGCTGGGTGTATATAAAAGATATGAAACCCTAAGTAATGTTTGGCGTCATTAGTAAGGGACTGGTCTATTAATCAGCAGTTTATTTGGAACCAAGGACAACTCAATTTGCAGAACATGTCCATTTATTGTGCTTTTAAGCTGAGTTGATTGCATCTTTACAGGCTGCCAAAACAAATTATAGACTTCTTTGATAATTCAGACATCTGTAGGCTTATTTCCTATTTTTGCAGGAGAGAATGTGTGCTGGTAAATAATTAGTTGTGCAAAAACGGTGAGGAAATCCAAAATTAATTTGAAAGATATTCAAAAATCACACCAAACCGGGTTTTCTTCAATATATGTAATGAATTATGTAATTAGATGAGTATATTACTGCATGTGAAATATGTGCAGTTTTTATAAGCTCACTCTTTTGTATCTTACAGCTGCTGTGGATACTGTTGTGGCTTTATTGTGCAACATAACCACGTTCCTCTCCACTTCTAACCAATAAAGACGCATATATTAGAAAGGGGAAATTTATTAATGTAGCTCATGTCATCTCAGGTGAGCTATGGCTAATGATCCTTTGAGACCTCTGCAGTAGAGATACGGCAACATGAGCAAAAATCTTGAAAGGTGTTAAATATTTATAGTCAAATCCATGCTGAGCACTGGGGAAAATGGAGAACAGATTTGTTTACATTTTTTGCATGCTGTACATTTCAATTCAGAAGTTTTGTCAACAGTGCTTCATGCTCATTGGAATTCAAATGGCAAAACCTGTAGCGAAATATGGTTGAACTACATGAGCAGTGATTCAGAGTAGAAGGCAAAAAATCCCATTTTGGGAAATCTGCCCTCCCAGTGTAATTTTGTTTCCATTGTCACTGCAAATAGTGCCTCTACAAACTAAGGACACAATCTCATTTAGACCTGAGAATCGTGTTTTTGGGAAGATTAAGACATGTGGGTAAACAAGCATTTTCTGCATTTTTCATGGAGCTATTTTGTGCAAGTTTTGCTTGAAGGCATTTCTGACAGTTTCCTGATTGGTTACCAGCTGAGGTGCTTGAGAAACAGAAAAGTAGCATTATTACAAGGAGTTCCTGATTGGCTGCTTTTTGTTAATACCAGTTCTCTGAAACTTTAAGTAAAATTGCCTACATCCAGCATCTTGATTTGGGTTTGTTATTTTCTACAGTGTAAACCCAATTAACCCTTTCCTTGTTTAAAAGGAAAATTATGTCCTTCACCATCATTCAGGCATTCCTCACAAATGGTAGGAACTTGTCCAATCTTGATTGATTCTGAGAATTGCATTTTTTTTTACTGGTCCTGATATCATTGCACCCACCCTCCATGTAACCCCTGCATTTGTTTTGTGTCAAGACCCAGGACCTGCGCCATAGTTTTCCCCTCTCTCCCATATCCCAGGTTTTGAGACCTTCTCCAAGCTTCCAGGGTCACTCTTATTTGACTTCCAGAACCAGGCCCTGCAGTTTTTAGTGAGTTTTAGGAGATATAATTTTTCGATCTTTTAAGTACTTGCTATACTTTTAATCTGTTTTACCTTGTGCGTAAGTTCCTTGGGCACCGGTGCTATCATTTTATGCCTGGAATTTCCGCAGGGGATTCTCCCAACAATCCCAGCTGTTCACACCATTTCTCTACAGTTTCCAATAATCGGGAGAACCCCCCCTGGGAATTCTCCCCATTGTCCTTTTTTTTAAATCTGATCTGGCAAAATTAGCTGTTTGAGAACTGATAGACTGCTATGTCCTTGTGCATTCAACACTGCTCTGACATGTTGGACAGTTATTTATCATGGATACTCAGTCTGGTTATGAACTAAACCTTTATATCCCACTTTAATCTAACAATTTGAATCTAAATATGGAAACCCAATTGATTCTAATCAAATCCATCCAGGTAACCTGACCATGTAAGAACCAAATTCTGGTTGACTTATTTACAGAATCAAAAATGTAGCACTTTGTGTGCGCTTTTTAATTAATTAGTTAGGTGGTGAACAGATTATGTTATGAATTTGAATCCTTTTGGTTGTTGGGAGCACGGACGGATTTGAAGGAATTGTACTGAAGCACCAATGGGCATGAAAAGATTTTCCACAGCCTAATGCCTGTCCAGAAACTTAATGGGTTGAATTTAATGGGCTTAAACAGCTCCTAGCATTTTTATATTCTCACAGATCAACATAAGCTGACAATGTATCTGGTTTGGTTGTAGAGCTTTATGTATTGTATCTATCCATGTGTTTGTTAGTGTGAGAAAGGAATATTATTCTGAAGTGCTCAGCACAAGTCCTCGATCAATATTTCAACGTGAGCAAGAAGATTTGAAGGTACATATTTTTCAAATGAACCATTCACACAAAAAGCACGTGCACAGGCTACCAAGTGATAGTATTGTTTATTTAGAATAGACGGAGATTCATGTAGGAAAACAAATTGCTGTTAACCTTTTGGGACTGCAAAACGCTCAAATTAGCAACTACAAGTCATTACAAAATACTTGTGTTTGCGTAAGAAATGGAAACTTGTAACTAATTTTATAAATCATTGTGTCACAGGTGACCAATCAAAAGCAACTTTTAGTGATGTCTGATAGTGGTATTCGACCCTTGTTACACACGCTGACCTAGGCTCTTCCCAGCCCACCAATTTTTCACAAATCTGCGATAGGCAGAGAGGGTCTCCCCCACAAGCTGGTCCCATCAGGCTGAGCTACATGTTCCAATGAATCCACGTCTCTGCCATTGTTCCAACCATTTGTGCCGACCGGCCTCCCACCTTGCGTAAACTTGAGCTCATCCAAAACTCTGCTGCTCATATCCTAATGTGCTCGCTGACCTATGTTAGCTCACAGTCCGGCAACACCTTGATTTTAAAAATCTCATCCTTGTTTTCAAATCCCGACATGGCTTTGCCCCTCCCTATCTCTGTAACCTCTTACAACCCTCCGAGATCTCTGCACTCCTCCAATTCTGGCGCCTCATGCATCCCCGATTTTCATCACTCCATCATTGGCGGCCGTGCCTTTAGCTGTCTAGGCCTTAAGCTCTGGAAGTCCCTCCCTAAACCTCTCAGTCTCTCTACCTTTCTCTCCTTTAAGAAGCTCATTTTAAAAACTACCTCTTTGACCAAGCTTTTGGTCACCTGTCCTAATATCTCCTTTTATGACTCGGTGTAAAATTATGTTTGATAATACTCCTGTGAAGCGCCTTTGGACGTTTCACTACGTTAAAGGCACTATATAAATGCAAGTTGTTGTTTTCTGTTATGCACCTAAATGACCTGTTTTGCCGCTAATGATGTTTTGGGTGCAGTTTATTGATACTGTAGGCACACCATGCCTCTCAGTTGTTTCATGCCATTATTTAGCGCTGCCAAAAATTGTTTCTGGTTGGTCAAGAAAGAAAACTATTTATAAAATTGGTTTTCATCACAGAACCCTTCTAAATCAGTATTTCATTTTCCCTGCCTCTTTGCAAGTCTCCCTGATTGTTGAATTAGAGCACTAGGCTTTTACTTTTAAGCCCCTTCAACTTAGGCATAATTAGTGCTGTTGTTTTGTCGATGCTGTTTTAAATTAAGTTTACAGTTTAAAAATAATATCTTTTATTGAGAGTGTAGCCCCAAGATTTGTGCAATAGAATCAGGCAACGTAAGTCAAGCAGGTATCGGAGGAAGTAATGAGCTAAACACTTTCCAGCTGATTTTATCACATTCTATAAGTTGTCTTTTGTTAACTGCAATTGGGACTCAATCAGACCAAGCATGAAGTAAAAAAAAATACCTCCTTATCATTTTTTTCCTGTTGCCTTGCAGTAAGTTATCAATACTTTGTTACCTGATGCACTTTATCTTCATGTAACTTTTTTGAAAAAGTTTGTAAGTAATAGCAAACAAAATATAATTTGGTTGCACAAAAGTTGCTTACATAAGAAATATTACAAATTCTACTGCACATTCAATTATGTAATTCTGTTCTATGTATCTGGTTTAGACATAATTTTCTTTGAAGACTACGAGTTACTTTGCGGATTTTTTTTATCATTGCTGGAGTATATTTGAAACTTCAAAGCATAGACTGCTATACTTTTAGAGGATGTTTGTCGACTATATGTTATATTTTAGTCAAAACACATTCAAAAGTAATTTTGTCCATTTTGATTACTTGTTGGCATTTGTTTTGTTTCAGGATTTCCTGAAATTCTTTCATATTATAAAATTGTGTGCATCTTTGGTACTGTGAGATGCTCATATTAGGAACTATTAATCTGCTTAACTTGTTAAAACCTTCCTTACATATCAGAAAATAAGTATTTATATTTTTATATTTACAGCCGAATGCACTCTTCTATATAAAAAAAAGTTCTGTTGTGTCTGTGTAATGAAAGAAACGTTAACAGATTTCTTTATCCATCACCATTTGGGCTGATGCCATTCTTTGCAACACTTCTCTCCATCGCCAGCTCGATATCAAGTGCTCTCAGTTGCTTCAGGAAGCCACGATTTGGTAAAATGCACCGGTGTTTAATTACTTGTTGAACTGCATCCACCACTGTCATATTCTTGTAGATCATCAGGTAAGCCAGGACAAGTGAAGCTGACCGGCTCCGTCCCATTGCACAATGGACTAAGAGCTTAGCTGGATAAGCAAAAAAAAAATTATATTACTTATAGGATAAATTGTTTTTAGCTATTATAAGCTTAGTGGAAGATCCCACTGTAATATCAAAGCCACTGAATCCACGTGCACCAAACAGATCCCAAGCAACCAGCAAGAGCTACAGACCAAATTCATGTTTTTTTTAATGCCCACATATGGTATAGAATATTTCGACCTGGTTTTTTAACATTCATATTTAAACTTAACATAAGACTGCCATCTCTGCTGCCTCTGATCAAACAATTTGCAATTGCTGACAGTCTAGGCTCACGCATGAAGAATAGCCACTTGATTGGGGTCCAAAGGGCTGCCAGTATCCATAACCGCCATAGTATCTGACACACATGGTGCATCAATCAGAGGATAGACATGCTGATCAAGAGCAAGACCGATTGGTACAATGCAGAAAATTCAGAACCAGTTCTGATGAAAGGTCATCAACCTGAAACGTTAACTGTTTCTCTCTCCACAGATGCTGCCTGACCTGCTGAGTGTTTGCAGCATTTTCTGTTTTTATTCCAGATTTCTAGCATCAGCAGCATTTTGCTTTTCGTACAAAGCACTTTGGGATTCTAGATAATTATATCCTGCCCTGGCCCCATCAAAAATTTAAATTTCTGAGCGATTTTGGATGGACAGTTATCAAAAACACATACCCCAGAATGTCAAGACCTTCATTTGAATAAGCTGACTGCAAAATTTAATGAAATGTTACAGGTAACAACATTAAGAGCTTCTTAAAGCATGAATGTCAAATACTGGCAAAACTAATCTTGAGTTAAAGTTAAAGCTGAATCTAAACAAAATTACTACGCAAAAATTAATTTGGAACTCAGTAAACGAAGGATAACCAGTCTAGAGAAATTTAAAAACATGTTCCTGGCCTTAACATTTCAATCTGTGTGCTCTCTACTAATGAATGATATTTCTAGTATCTTACACTGTCAATGATATAAGTTACCATTGTAGAATCATAGAAAATTTACAGCACAGAAGGAGACCATTCGGCCCATCGTGTCCGCGCCGGCTGAGAAACGAGCCGCCCAGCCTAATCCTACTTTCCTGCATTTGGTCTGTAGCCCTGCAGGTCACGGCTCTTCAGATGCACATCCAGGTATTTTTTAAATGAGGGTTTCTGCCTCTACCACCCTCTCAGGCAGTGAGTTCCAGACCCCCACCACCCTCTGAGTGAAAAAAAATTTCCTCTTCTCTGCTCTAATCCTTCTACCAATCACTTTAAATCAATGCCCCCTGGTTATTGACCGCCCCCCCCAGCTAAGGGAAATAGGTCCTTCCTATCCACTCCATCTAAGCCCCTCATAATTTTGTACACCTCAATCAAATCACCCCTCAGCCTCCTCTGTTCCAAGGAAAACAACCCCAGACTAACCAATCTGTCATCATAGCTAAAATTCTCCAGTCCCAGTAACAACCTCGTAAATCTACTCTGCACTCTCTCTAGTGCAATTACATTCTTCCTGTAATGCGGTGACCAGAACTGTGTGCAGTACTCAAGCTGTGGCCTAACTAGTGTTTTATACAGTTCCCGCATAACATCCCTGCTTTTATATATGATGCCTCGGCTAATAAAGGAAAGCATTGCATATGCCGCCTTAACCACCTTATCTACCTGTTCTGCTACCTTCAGGGACCTGTGGACATGCACTCCAAGGTCCCTCACTTCCTCCCATTTATTGTGTATTTCCTTGCCTTGTTTGCTCTCTCCAAATGCATTACCTCACACTTCTCCGGATTGAACTCCATTTGCCACTTTTCTGCCCATCTGACCAGTCCATTGATACCTTCCTGCAGTCTACAGCTTTCCTCCTCACTATCAACCACACGGCCTATCTTTACGTCATCTGCAAATTTCTTAATCATGCCCCCTACGTTTAAGTCCAAATCGTTAATGTATACCACAAAAAGCAAAGGACTTAATACCAAGCCCTGCGGCACCCCACTGGAAACAGCCTTCCAGTCACAAAAACACCCGTCAACTATTACCCTTTGCTTCCTGCCACTGAGCCAATTTTGGATCCAATTTGCCACATTCCCTTGGATCCCATGGGCCTTTACTTTTTTGACCAATCTGCCGTGTGGGACCTTGTCAAAACCCTCGCTAAAATCCATGTAGACTACATCAATTGCACTACCCTCATTGGTCCTCCTTGTCACCTCCTCGAATGATTCAATCATGTTAGTCAGACACGACCTCCCCTTAACAAATCCGTGCTGACTGTCCTTGATTAGTCCGTGCCTTTTTAAGTGACAGTTTATCCTGTCCCTCAGAATTGATTCCAATAATTTGCCCACCACCGAGGTTAGGCTGACTGGCCTGTAATTACTCGGTCTATCCTTCGCTCCCTTTTTAAACAATGGTACAACGTTAGCAGTCCTCCAATCCTCCGGCACTATCCCTGTATCCAGTGAAGTTTGGAAAATGATTGTTAAAGCCTCCGCTATTTCCTCCCTGGCTTCTTTTAACAGCCTGGGATACATTTCATCCGGCTCTGGTAACTTGGAACCTAAGGGCTTTGAAATGTCTTTCACCAGGGATGGCAAGATCTGCTTAATGGTTTACTGCTGCTATTAATAACCGGGTTATGCTTCTTCTGGCCCTTAGTCATCTGAATGGACTTTATGATTTTCCAATGGGTTGCCAATGACTCACCTCTCGGGTAGTATCATTTGCTATTGGAAGCTGACAAAAGTCCCATTACTGGTCAGTATTTATAGATTATATAACCAATTCTGTGACTCTCACTGGAGTAATGTTACATTACTGTTGAAGGTTGCTGCAACACGACGACAACAACAACTTGCATTTATATAGTGCCTTTAACATTGCAAAACGTCCCAAGGCGCTTCACAGGAACATTATCAAACAAAGTTTAACACCGAGCCACATAAGGAGATATTAGGACAGGTAACCGAGAGCTTGGTCAAAGAGGTAGGTTTTAAGGAGCGACTTAAAGGAGGAGGGAGAGGTTTAGGCAGGGAATTCCAGAGCTTAAGACCGAGGCAAATGAAGGCACGGCTGCCAATGGTGGAGCGATTTAAAATCGAGGATGCGCAAAAAGCAAGAATTGGAAGGGCGCAGAGATCACAGAGGGTTTTAGGGCTGGAGAAGGTTAGGGATAGGGAGATGAGGAGAGGCGAGGCCATGGAGGGATTTGAAAACAAGGATGAGAATTTTTTTAATTAAGACGTGCCTGGACCGGGAGTCACACATCAGATTAAAGCATAACTGATGATAGCTATCATTTTATTATAGGTTTTGGGTCATGATGTACCTAACTACTTGAGAATATTGCTGAAGATTTCAATTTGTGTGGAGACCAGGACAACTAATGCCTCAACTTCCATAACTGTGTAATAAAGTTACAGCTATTTTTAGGACCAATATAAAATCACTTCAGTGCAAACAACCCGAAGTTGGTATTATTGGCTGTAGAACCCAGCATTTGTGGTTTGTGAGACAGAAGATTGAGACATCGAATCATACAGCACAGAAGGAGACCATTCAGCCCATCATACCTGAGCCGGCTCTTTGAAAGAGCTATCCAATTAGTCGCACCCCCCTGCTCGTTCCCCATAGCCCTGCAAATTTTTCCTTTTCAAGTATATATCCAATTCCCTTTTGAAAGTTAATATTGAATCTGCATTCCAGATCATAACAACTGATCGTAAAAAAAAAAGTCTCCTCATCTCCATTCTAGTTTTTTAGCCAATTACGGTAAATCTATGCGCTCTGGCTACCGACCCTCCTGCCAGTGGAAACAGTTTCTCCTTTGTTACTCTGTCAAAACCCTTCATAATTTTGAACATCTCTTTTAAATCTCCGCTTAACCTTCTCTGGTCCAAGGAGCACAATCCCAGCTTCTCTATCTCCCCACAATAAACAATAAATGAAAAGAAAGGTAAATGAGAAGCATAAACACTGCCTCTCATTCATCTTGGCAAGAAATACTTCGTGAAAGTAGAGAATTCTGAAAGCAGAGAATGCACAAAAGCACAATGGGCAGGAAGCTTTAATGGAGCAGTGGAAGATAGACGGAATTTTTGACCCAACATTTGCAAGTTTACAGCAATATAAATTGAACTTTAGGCCGTATGTGTAAGGCATATCAATCACCGTTTTTAAATAACTTGTTTGAAAATATTCATTTTTTTTTATCATTTCAGTTACTTTTGATCAGTGTTCCTTTGAGGAGTTGGAAAAGTGGAGGTAAGTTAATTGAGGGCAGTTGATGGCGCCATGCCAGTGGAAGGATATTTAATATATCCTGTGAGATTTTAGTCTGCAGTGATTGTAGTCAAAGATGTCTGGTGTCACTTACATTCTGGTGTGCTTAGTGCTCTGTCAATGTACTGGGCAGCTGGATAGAAGAATTCGCTCAGATCAAACCTTGGCAGGTCTTCAGCCTCGACACCATAGTAATCAATAGGCATGTCCCTATAGTATTCAGATCCTGTGTCCACATTCCAGCGACCATGGGCTGCATTTAGTATGTGAGTGAAACCCATCTTTTCAATTGTATATCGATCCAATGCTGTCACTCTGTGATAAAATATACAGGATTCATCAGTTTTGTAGACTGGAGATATATTTACTTCGTGGAAAATGTTTAGGTTTTTAAAGCAAAACACATTTTGCTTCCTCCAACTTAAAAAAAAGATTTGTCTCCTCTTAACCATTTCTTCAGGATGTATCATCTGGGTATGAGTGTGACTACTCTCAGATCTTTATAATTAGTCGATAGGAATGCACCAGAGCAACCAAATTTGACTCTTCCACTTGCACTCCCCCCTCCCCCCCTCAAATTGGGAGCTGCCTCACCTACATTCTGTGCCTGTCTTGCTGGCCCAACTGAAATGGGGAAATTCAAGGTGCTTTTATGACCAGTAATGTTTTTTTGAGGGAAAAAACAAACATTTTGTAAAAAAAAAGTACTTGTGTTCTTTGTAGAAAACAATAAATAACTTTCAAAAGGGAATTGGATATATACTTGAAAAGGAAAAATTTGTAGGACTATGGGAAAAGAGCCAGGGGAGTGGGACTAATTGGCTCGCTCTTTCAAATAGCCAGCACAGGCACAATGGACAAAATGGCCTCCTTCTGTGCTGTATGATTCTATGAAATGTAATGGATGGAATTGTCCAGATTTAACTTCAGTTAGCTGAGCGGAGGTCATTTCACTAGTAACCAGGAATGTTCCTAAGTCGATTTAGTGTTCTACATTTTATTGAATATTTCCTCTTGATACTTTTAACAAAATGTGAAGGTTTAATTTTAGCCAGACAGGGTTACCCACTGTAAATTACATATCAATATTTTTCCCCAAAAGTAACTAATTGGGTCTAGCTTGTGATCATTTCAACACTGATCTGTGTTTTGAGACACAACTTGACACACCATAGAGAACAGACAGAGGTTCACTGCTAATACCAAGAGATTGCCTTAACCTGTGTAAGCCTCCCTTTGCAACACTGACAGAGCTAATTACAGTCATTAATGCTAAATCTCTGCTTATCCAGACATGAGAGCAACATTAGAAAATGCTGGAGTGAGGCAGTGCCCTCTCGTGTGTTGTGTCCAGTGTGTTGGGTTCTGGGCTTGAACCTGTTTACCCACACCTTGGCTTCCTGTTCTCAGGCCAGGTACTATCCCATTGGAAGGGAGAACACTTCTCCTAGCAGCTGGCCGTACCGTGGCATTACTGGGGTCTGGGAGCAAGGGTGGGGAACAAATGGCAAACTAGCATTGCACTCAAACACTAAAACAGTGCTTCAGGCTTAACCCAGTTGTTTCATACTCTGCATCCATTACCCCCCAACATCAACTATTGCTGCTTCTAAACCTTATACTATAACAACTGATAACCAATTTACCCAAAGCACAACAGTACATGAAGTTAACCTGGATTCTTGTGTCTTCCAAGCAAGAAAATAGATCTTCAAAATGATTATTATATCTATAAATGTCATAAATGTCCCTGAAATTATTAAATCATACCTAAATAGATTTACCAAATCTGAGTGGGGAATGGAAACTGTTTCATGTGGGAATGACTGTAATTCCAGTCAACATTTCTGTGCAATGCTGAGAGCTGAACTCTGCTGAAAGCACAGAGTAGTGACTGCATACTTTTGTAATGTGTTGGTCATGTGTAGTGTCAGCTGGCAGGACAGGACGACCTATACTGAAGTAATAAGTGGTCTGCATGCAGTTACAGTGTGTTGTAAACAAGAAGTTTTTGCTGGGCAGGATGCGTTTAGCTAAAGATCAGTACCCTTGGAGAGCAAGGAATGGGTTCCCACTGGGAAAAACCATGTAGAAAGTCTAAAAAGAGATGGTGCAATGCTGCACAAGAAGAACAATGTTAACAGACAGACAACCTTGAGAAGTGGCAGAGAGGAGAGCACAAAGGCAAGCTCTCTGGTGTCCATCGCCAGCCTTGTTATGACATTTGACTGACTAAATAATGATGGGCACTAACTGTTTTGTTCTGTACCTTTATTCATTTTTAAAATAATATATAGAATCACAGAAACAAGCCATTTGGCCCTCAAGTCTGTGTCAGTATTTTTCTCCATAAGCCAACCAGTTTATTCCCACTCCATGCTCACTCCCCGTACCCTTTAATATTCCCCTTTTTAAACAACTATGTCATTCCCTTTTAAAAGGATTTACAGATTCTGCTCCCACAGTAGTTTATGACACTAAATTCCACATTCTAACCAACTTCTCTGTAAAGAATTTTTTCTAATCTCCACTTTAATTCTTTCTATGTCTCCTTAATTATTTCTTATCATGTTAAGTCTATGGTGACCATAGAACAAGAAGCAAAAACAAGCCCATTCAAATGGATGACAAACCTCTGTGATTTGAGTCATATGATTTACAGTAATTCAAATTAGTGATGTTTGGTGGTTTTATTTTACTGCATGGTACAGGGCAGATATATATTTAATATAGTGTATATTATGGGCCAGAACTAGCGCAGAGCAGTGTGGCAATGATCGCCTCAGCTCCTGCGAATTAAATTAACAAATGTACTTACTGCGGGCTCTGTTTGATTTTGAACTTTCAAATAAATTGTGCGCTATCAACCCAGCCTCTGAGCAGCATAAGTTGATTCACATGGAACAGTCTGTGAGAATAGAAGACACGCTCACAAAATCTGTCAGGAAGAGAGGTCACACCCACAAGCAGGCGAGCAAACTTAATTCATTTAAAGTTAGCATTCTGGAAGTCATTGTAAATAAAAATTTTAATTTTTTTTTTATAAAAGCAAAAGAAATAATTGAATTAAAGAGACAGAAGGGAAAATTAATTTTTAATTTTTTTTAATGACCAAAAACTATTAAAATAAGGAGTAATATGAGACTCCACATTTTTAAAATTTAATTTGGCAGTCATTAAGACTAACCGCGCTTTTAAAACTTAGTTTAGACCTGGTATTTTTAAGTGTACCTGTTTGGTGGTGTAATTAGTTACTTTCCACTGGGCAGATGAACAAGTTTGCGAATTTTCTACGATTGTAGTGTGCGATGGCCCTTTAATTCGCAGCTGTCAAATCGCCAGCGAACCAATAGCAGCAAGTTCACGATTTCTGCGTTTTAGTGCGCATGTCCAAATGTGGGAACTTGCTCTTTCAATTCGCTATTAAAAACGGAGAGCACTGTTGAGCTCCTCTGTTATTTGGGGAGCAAGTACTGCCCCCCATTATACAGGGTTACCTGGTTGAATACCAGTGGGTTTTGCAGTTTAACCTGGAACTTACTCATCTCCTATGTAAAGGTCCGGCCAGACTTCGTTGACGTGAGCGAATTTTACAGAGCCTTTCCAGAAGAGACGCTCCAGTTCAAATGCCCCTGGCGTAACATAATCATCATTGGGATCCACTTTCACCGCCGAGTAGGCGTTTGTTTTCTTGCAAATCTCTGTACCTCCAGAGGACATCCTGCCACTGCGATGTTCCTGAACTAGAGAACTTCTCCGAGTATCACTGACCTGGGTGTTTGGTACAAAATAATATTCACAGAAACCTTCACACAAAGAGATGGGACCAAAACGCTGACCCAGCTACCTCGAAACTCACAGTTAATCCCTATTTTTTTTAAAAACATTGAAGATGATATTACCCATAACTACAGAAACTGATTATAATAAAGGTTCATAACAGGATTACATAATGAGTTTGGGTTTTTAACAATGCCCGGCAAGATTTCTAATATGTGTTATAAAATTATAAAGCCTTTTATGGAGAATAGGTTTAATATTTCATTATATAGGGAGCCCAGAGGAAATCTTTTCTTGCGATTCACATTCTGGATGTGCCTTAAAAGGTCTAGAATGTTCACATCCTGTTAAAAACAATCTGTGAAACATTCCCATGATAATCCTTCACTGAGCACAGTCATGTTCGAGCAACAAAAAAATAGATGTAATGTATTCCCTCATCTGTATTTTATATTTTTTAGCTCCTTTATATTTATCTATATACCCATGACTTCATCTAGATAGATATCGATCCTGCAAGTATTATTCTCCAACAGGGTATGTGACCTGACCTTTTCAATGCTCTACTTCATTGGTCCACCAGGAGTTGTGTGTCAGGAACCTGGGGTGACTGCACCTCACACCAAGACGAGAAGGGCCAGGCTTCCACTCAGTTCTTCCCATTGATGACACAGCAGCTGAACTGAGATCAGAGTATATGAACAGCCAACAGTGTCAGCCTTGGCTCAGTAATAACACTCTCACCTCTGCGTTAGAAGGTCTGAATCAGAGATGTGAGCACATAATCTAGGCTTACACTTCACTGCAGTACTGAGGGAGTGTTGCACTGTTGAAAGTGCTGTGCTTTGGACATAACGTTAAACCGAGGCCCCATTTGCCCTCAGGTGGACGTAAAAGATCATGTGGCACTATGTGTCCTGGTCAACATTTATCCTTCAACCAACACCAATCAAACCGATTAACTGATCAGTTATCTCAGTGTTTTTTGTGAATCCTTGTTGTCCACAAATTGGCTGCTACATTTCCCTACATCACTTCAAAAATACTTCACTGGCCATGGAACACTTTGGGACATCCTGCAAGGGCAAGTTCTTTGTTTTGTTTTCTTTCTATTCTTCCACTCGGTGCTTAGTGCCACCATACCAGCCTCGTTCTAGTTAACATTGTTCAAAATTAAGTGCGTATGTATTTTGTAATTACTTTACAGCAGGAGCTAAGTATTTATTTTGATGATATTCTGGAGAACACAGTGCGGAAAAATTCTTTGCAACTGAACAAACTCGATTACTTTTCCAAAAAAATTTCTATAGTTTAAAAAATGTGTTGCTTGTTTTGTGAACATAATTACTAAAGTTTTTGTGCGTCAAAGACATTTCGCCACCTTTAAGTATCTCTCACAGGAGAGCAGGGCAATTTTTGAGTTCATTATTATTTGTTTTCCCCGAGAGGTCCAAAGTGAATTTTTGTCCCCATGAGAGCAGCAATATCAATGCTGAAGAATGGAATCTTTTTCCCCAGTTTTTGGACCCAATATCGGCAGCAAGCTCTCCCAGGTCAGACAAAGCATAAATTAGATCCAGGATACATCTCTCTTCACCATGCCCTCAATATTGCACCTTAATTCAATCTCCCAATCGCTCATTACTATAAATAGCACTCCCTGAGTAAGGGTTTGACAAACAAGAAGTGTTTAATGGGGTGCTGCTCAAGAGGTTTGTTGCTAAAATTAGGGCATGTGGTATTAATGGGAGTGTAGCAGCATGGATACAAAGTTGGTTAAAGGACAGAAAAGAGAGAGAAGTGGCTAATGGATCTTTTTTAGACTGGAACGATATAAACATTGATGTTAGTGTTGGGATCATTGATCCTTTCATTTTTTTAATATATATATATATATATCAAAATTTGGATACAACACAGGATTAGGGGACATGATTACCTGTGAAGAGCACAGTAAGCAACTTTAAGAGGACATAGACAGATTAGTAGATTGGAAAGATAGATGTCAGATGAAATTTGATGTGAAAAAATGTGAGGTGATACATTTTTGCAGGAAGAGTGGAGAGAGAAAATATTCACTAAGTGGTTAAACCTTAGAAGAGCAGAAAGACTTTAGGATTAAGAGATGCAAGTCTTCAAAAATGGGAGGACAAGTTGATGAAACTGTACTTTAAAAAAAGCATATGGGGTCCCAGGTTTTATAAATAGGGACACAGAGTACAGAGTTCATGTTAAACTTATTCAAATCATTGGTTAGGCCATAGTCAAAAGATTGCATCCAGTTTTGGGTGCCTTTTTAGAAGGGGTATCAGGGACTTGGAGAGGGTGCAGAAGAGATTCACAAAGATGATTCCAGGAATGAGAGGGTTTAGTTATGAGAAGAGACTCAAGAAAGTGAGGCTCCTTTCATTAGAGCAAAGAAGGTTAAGAGGAGATCTAATAGAGATTTCAAAATAATGTGAGTGTTACAAATTTCAGCTCTACACTAAATATTCTCTTGCTTTGGTCATTGCAATAAGTAGACCCTGCGTTATAACACTATAACTAAAAACCTATCTGCAGTAAAGCAACAAGCTTCATTAAATATCATATACTGATGCATTCAGAGACAATATTTGTTTTAAAGAAACCATAAAATTAGTACACTCAACTGACTGCAATTAAAGGGCTAATTGTGACAATATTTTTTCTTAAAACCACAAAACAGTCGCCAGAAAAGAGATTGTGCAGCGACCAGTGAACTAATAGGTGATTATTTCCTCATTACTATCGTATCAACAAAATAAATACATATTGTGAAGTAGTCAAACAGAAAATCTGCCACCATTACTTACCGATAGTGCTCCACTTGGTGGGTAGGGACAAACGTGAGGTAAGAGACAGGTCCAGCATGAGGATCAGAGTCCTTTTCTCTTTCTATCTCTTCCATTCTCTGTCTCTCAATCTCTCTCGTCTCTGTATATTTAGGATGGGAGCTGCTAACTTTGACCTTTGCTGTGGGTGAGGTCAAAGCCGACGCAAGATCATCGTTGCACAGGTGCTTGGACTATTTTTAAACAGTGCCTGAAATCCTAACCTCGGGCCTGCATTCTGACTCCTACTGGCACTGCAAAAATCTACACATAATACAGCCTTAGGCGTGTCGGGGAGAGAGGGGTCCACATATAATATAGCCTGAGGAATCATAGAATCTTACAGCACAGATGGCAGCCATTCAGCCCATCGTGCCTGTGCTGGCTCTTTGAAAGAGCTATCCAATTAGTCCCACAACCCTGCTCCTTCCCCATAGCCCTGTAATTTTTTCTTTTCAAGTATATATCCAATTCCCTTTTAAAAGTTACTTTTGAATCTGCTTCCACCACACTTTCAGGCAGTATTGCCTCATATGGCCTCTGGTTCTTTTGTCAATTATCTTAAATCTGTCTCCTCTGGTTACTGACCCTTCCACCAGTGGAAACAGTTTCTCCTTACTCTATCAAAACCCTTCACAATTTTGAACACCTCCATTAAATCTCCCCATAACCTTCTCAGCTCTAAGCAAAACAATCCCAGATCCTCTACATGACAGCGGGCCCTATATCTCAGGTATCATTCTAGTAAATCTCCTCTGCACCCTCTCCAAGGCTTTGACATCCTTCCTAAAGTGTGATGCCCAGAATTGGACACAATGTCATGAGGGGGTTCATATAATGCAGCCTGAGGCATTTTGGGGAGAGGGGGGGTCCACATATAACACAGTCTGAGGTATGTTGAGGGGGGTTCTGTACATAATATGTATTACTGACAGGTCCATGACTGTTAAATGCATTGTTTATTAATAACCAATTTATAAAGATAATTAACCACCAAACTACAAAGTGATTTTAAAAATGATTATAGTTGTATTTTTGTAAACCAGTGGTTATGTTAACTATCACTTGCTGGTATAGTGTGATTACTGTATTAGACCAGCTATTGATTATTGACTTGTCGGCATACAAAGAAAGTCTAACAATGCAGAGAAATTGCACAGTGCTGATTCATTCTTCCATTCAGGTCATGGCAGGAATTTGGTACCATGTCATGACATTACAATGTGTGGAGGTGACAAATGGTATCTGCTTCCATAGTGACTGCAGACCATCCAGCAGTTTTTTATGATGATGTAATCGGTATTACAGGACACATGCAGTGAGTGACATTCCCAGAGGTTTGCAGATAGTCGTATTGAGTGGTGTGTCATTATTCCATAGTAAGCAAATCCCTACTGCTTTTTAAATACCATGCCAGTGCTGATGGAGAGTTGAGATCATCAAAAACAACTCTAGATGTCAACGCCACATGGTCAAAGATCTCCTCATTTCTTTCCCTTCGCACTCCCCTTTTCAAAAAGGATTCTGTAATTTGTTTTATAAGATGAAGTAGAGAAATTTGAGAAAACATAAAAAATCAAATAAGTATAATATTCTTGGATCAAAGAAAAATCTCAGAATCTGGTTGCATTGTGGGATTTGGTGCAGAGTTGTGATCTCACCAGCCTTGAGAACAAGACCGTGCAGGTGTTTTCACTGTTGCTCTTACATAAACACACAGCTCAGCTTTCTCTCACTTAGAATCATTTTTTTTTAATACTGCAATATTTGGCTGAGTTTCAATTAGACTAAAAAGAGGGAAGCTGAACTGAGTGAAAACCAATAAAGTAGCCAAATCTTGACTGACTCTTTCATCCCTATATTGGGTTCTAATGAGTCTGGACTATTACATTATACCATTGGTGTCTAGGGCAGTCTGTGGTGAATAAAAATATTATTGAAATGTTCAGCCTCATCATGCTCTTTTAACAGATGTTAAATTGCACAAAGTTTCAGATTTTGAGACTCCGAAAACGCACCTGTGAAACTTTGGTGTACTCAGCCAAGAAAATTTAATATTAATACTGAAATTGTGTACCTTCTGGACATAGCTGACAGGCTGCCTGAGGGAATAATCCACTTAACCTCAGATGGAGGAACCTACTTGACCTTGTCCTAACCAACCTACCTGTCCACAAGAGCATCAGCATTGACTGGATGACCACTACAGAGTCTTTGTGAAGATAAAGTCTCATCTTCACACTGAGAACTCTTGTGTAGTGTGGCATTACCTCCATGCTAAGTGGGTCGGACTAAGGACAGATCTAGCAGTCCAAAGCTCAACATCCATGAGGTGCCCTAAGCAGTCAGCAGCAGAACTGTAAACATCTACAATCTATAACCATCATAGCATGGCATATTCCTCATTTCTCCCTCACTATCCAGCTGGAAGACCAACCCTGGTTCAAGGAGGATTGTAAAAGGGGATGCCAGGAGCAGCACAAGGCCTACCTTAGCATGAGGCACCAACCTAGTGAAGCTACAATTCATGCTAAACACAAACAGCAACAAGGTTATAGACACTTCTAACTGATTTACAACAAAGGGATCAAAGGAAAGTTCTGTAGTCCTACCACATCCAGTTGAAAATAGTGGTGGACAATCAGGTAACCAAGGAGGGGGAAGTGGGTCCATGAACATTCCCCATGTTCAATGATGAGAAACTCAGCAAGGGACAAGACTCAAGTGGTTGCAAATATCTTCAGCCAAAATTGCCAAGTGGGCGATCCCACTTGACACCCTTCTGAGGTCCCCACCATCATAGATGCCAATTCACCAAATCAGTTCATTCCACATTATATTAAGGAGCAATTGAGTGTACTCAGCACAGTGAAGGCTATGGTCCTGACAACATCCTAGCTGTAGTGCCAAAGAAATATACACTAGAGCTAGCTGGCCTCCTAGCCAGGCCATTCCAGTGCAGCTATGATCTGGCATCTATCTGACAATGTGGAAAATTCCTATCCAGAACAAGCAGGACAAATCTAATCCTGCCATTTGCCACCCTGTCAACTTCTCAGCTGCAGATCTCATCATTGCTTTGATACAGACATGGACACAAAATCTGAATGCCAGAGGAGAGTTCCTGCCCTCCACATCAAGGCAGCATTCAACCGAGTATTACATCAAGGAGTCCTAGCAAAATCAGTGGTGGTCGAGGGGAAAACCTTCCAGTGGTTGGAGTTATACCTGACACAAAGGAAGATGGTTGTGGTTGTCACAGGTCAGTCGTCACAGCTACAGGACAACTCTCCGGGAGTTCCTAAGGGAAGTTTTCTTGGCCCAACCATCTTCAGCAGCTTCATCAGTGACCTTCCCTCTATCATAAAGTGAGGAGTGGGGCAGTTCATTGACAGTTCTACAATGTGGAACTCCATTCACAACTTCTCCAAGTCATGGAAATATTACCATTCCTTCATTGTTGCTGGGTCAAAGTCCTGGAATTCCCTTGTTAACAACTTTGTGGGAGAACCATCTCACGGGTTCAAGGTGAAGGCACACCACCACCACCTCCTTGGACCGACGAAAGAGAGCATTCAATGCGGCCTTGCCACATCACGAGAGCAAAAAATAAATAAATTAATAACAAAATTTTGAACTTTGTACAATAAATTGGAATTACTGAACTTTAAGGTTATTCATAACTCATTGTGATTTATTAATACTTTTATTGATAAATACATGGTACTAGTAAACATGCTGCAAACCAATTAGAAATAACAGGAGAAATATAATTTTGGACATCCTGATATTTACTTTGGCTCTTTAATACACCAGTCAATTCTTCAAACCTCTGACTCTTAATGTAATGTCTATTTGTTGACATTCCAGTTGTGTTTATGGAAAAGCAGCTCTCTCTTGGAATGCTGAGTGGAATTTCCTCACATCTCTAATCTAGTCAACATTAACTTAAAACAAAAATGACTACGCTCACATTTCTGTTATATTAACTCTGCAAACTTTATAAACAAGGAGTACTGCCTTTGATGCATTACCGTCAAACCATCATTCTCTGAATGATTTATTCCACTACATCAGTGTGCAAGAATTCTAATTGAATCCACCGGATTCCTACCCTTGTTACAAAATGTACTCTTAATACTTTCTGACTCGAGTTATAAACTTAAGGTGTAAAAACTTAAGCTTTGGTGCCAATAAAGCCATAGTAACCTGATAAACAACTGTCTATCAGTTCTCAGGTGTCCAAGAAAGTGCTGAGCTAAATTGAAGGTCTAAAGTTCATGAATGTCCATCTATTTTTGTTGTGTAGCATTCCTTTCTACAGAGTTTCTTCTTCGGTGAAGCCTCAGTGAGATGACCGCATGTTTAGCATTCAAAGTCCAGTCATCTTCTCCTTTCTTTCACGAAGGATGTGTCGAGCTCCCGGAGTTGACTGAGGAAACCGATGTTAGGTGAAATATTTCTATGAGCGCTCACAGTTTTAATAGCTTCGACTAGAGTCATCTTTTCACAGATCATTAAAAACGCAAGGACCAGAGTTGCTGCTCGACTGATTCCCATAGCACAGTGGACAAACACTTTACCTGCAAAGGAAGATAAATAGCCATATCAACACACACTGCACAGGACACTGTATATAGGAATGACTGATTTTCTGAAACGAGATGACCTATGATGTATGAGACAGTTACTTTGCCAATTTATGCACAACATCTCATAATAGTAGCATGATTGAAATCTCTTATTATTTTTAAATCTTTAAATACACAATGGGGATTTAAGTGCTGCGATGGTTTAGCTATGCTGTCCTTTCACCGCTGTGATCTGGGTTTGAAACCAGCCCAGGTTGAGGGGTAACTCTTCAGTGGGTGCAGCTGGCAGAGAAATTAGTTCAAGCCGCCTCTATCCAGTTACTAATTAGCATAGCCCCAAAACTGCCCCTAACTTGGTGCTGAATTGGTAATCTCACTCACAAAGCTCACAAGGATGGTGTGAAAAATGGAAATGTTATAATGGTGCAGTAATGGGTGTTCCTGGTTTGGATGTGGTTGCTTTTTAGGTCGGTAATTACAGAAAAGGTATGAATATTAAATTGCTGGTTACAACATTCAAACAGATATTGCACTGCAGGATACCGTGCAGTTCTGTATATGCCTATAAAGAGAGAGTGAGAGAGGGCAAAACACAAGAGTAAGATGGTACTAACTCCTTCAACCTACCTTTTTGTTTGACCTTTTGGTCCCCACTCCTAGTCTTTCCTTCTTTGGCCAGCATCGGTTTTTCCTCATGTCTCTGTGAAGCACCTTGGGACATTTTTCCATGTGAAAGGTGCTGCATAAATGCAAGTTATTGGTGCAAGGAGGTCCAGGTAAGCAATGAAAGAGCTGTAGGGTTGTGTAAGGGCTTTGCATGGACCGGCAGTAAATATGTGAAACAGAATGGCAGGTTTGTGATATACACGGTTGTGCCATCCACCTGGTAAGTGATACTGTTGTGCAGCCATACCTTGGGTGGTTTCCTTGGGGTGGGTCATCTTCTTTTCCAACTGTTCCCAGGTCCTATTGGGTAGTGGACACATCATTGACGCTGTCCACCGCTTCCTGCCAGACATGTGACACCACTATTCTCTGGGGCGGACACCCCAGTTGCTAAACAAGAAAACTCTCCTCATACGCAGCACCTCCACTTCACCAACCATCAAACAAGGAACATGGATGCTGCTCAGCTCAGATTCTGGCTCCTGCCGTCGTGTTCATTCTGCCGCTCACTGCTTTTCCCTGACAACCTTTTTTGCCTCATACAGCCTTTGTCACTTTAAAATACCAAATGCTGCCCCCTGCCTTGCGGGGGTGCATTTATTTTGTAATACCCTGGTCCTGTTAGTGATTTTCTGCCATAAACATGAAGTTTGTTTATTTAAGGGGCACTCTGGTCGTCATTCCTGCTGTTTGATAATTGTATGATAGTCAGCCGTGGCTCAGTGGGTAGCATTATCGCCACCGAGTCATAAGATTGTGGGTTCAAGCCCCACTCCAGAGACTTGAGCACAAGACCTAGCTGACACTCCAGTACAATACTGAGGGAGTGCTGCACTATCGAAGGTGCCATCCTTTGGATGAAACGTTAAACCGGGACCCTGTCCGCCCTCTCGGGTGGACATAAAAGATCCCATGGCACTATTTTGACGAAGAGCAAGGGAGTTCTCCCTTGTGCCCTGGCCAATATTTATCCTTCAACTAGCACCTAAAACTAATTTATGGTCATTGTCACATTGCTGTTTGTGGGACCTTGCTGTGCGCAAATCAGATGCTGCATTTCCTACATTGCAGCAGTGACTATTCTTCAAAAGTACTTAATTGGCTGTAAAGCACTTTGCAATGTGCTGTGGCCATGAAAGGCACTATATAAATGCAAGTCTTTCTTTCCAGACTATCAAGGGCAAAACTGCAATAATTGAAGAAGCCCACATGGTAGATAGCTCGATAGAGGCACATGGAACACTTCTGATGGTCATGCTCATGATCCTATTCCTTCACACTCCTCACAGGGTCCTGTCTTCACTCTAACTCCGTCTGTTTGCATCTGCCTGGCGATCCCTGGACTCCTGTGGGACTGATTCAGTCACTCACGCTGTGCCTTTCTCCTGGTCTCGAATTCTCCGACACATCTTACTATATGTTTCCAGCAGGTGTTATATTTACACTCGGGATCAGGCGGGCAAGTGGAGTTGAGGTCAAAGATCAGCCATGATCTTATTGAATGGCGGAGCGGGCTCGAGGGACCATATGGCCTACTCCTGCTCCTTTTTCTTATATTCTTAACAGATAGGGATCAGTGTCTCAGTAAATCTATATAGGCCCTACAAAAAGATAGCACTATATCAGTCAAGGGGTAGCACTGCCCTTTGGCCACTGTTGTTATATTCAAATAAGATCCGACTAATTGTTTTAATTGTTTTCTGGTGTGTGCCAATTCTTTCCTCTGAGTTTGGGAATTATCCTATGCTGTTTGCCCGTATTTATAATAAATGTATCAAGAAAATAGCAACCTCTCCCCCAAAGTGCATATAAAAATACATGGGACTTGCTCCCTCCCCACACTCCTATAGTGCCAGTTGCAAATTGTACTGTACGGCCTAGAAATTCGTGCACAGGGTGCAATCCCGCACCTGAAAGTTGAGGCCCGAGGTGCCCCCCGGAAAGATCGGCAGACAGAGCGCGGGAATCGTTAGCCGGGACGGGGGAGGACACTGGTAGCCAGAGCGGCAGCGGCCTGCATTTTTAAAATCTGGAGCCGGGAGAAGTATTTCTGCTCCTCCCGGCTCCACGTTCAGTTAAGTAAATTTATTAAACTTACCTTGTTGGTTGCGGCCTGGTTTTCCTGAGTGCAAATGGTACCGGCTGTCTCAGCCCAAACCAAGCTTTGCAGTGGGGGCCTCAAATAGGCGTTAGGCCCCTTATTTGCATATGTAAAGGTCGTAAGGCCTGTTTGAGGCGTGGGCACTGCACGCCAATTGTTTGGCCGTTACCAATGTGGTGGGTGGTGCACTTCCAGCTTGTAATCAGCATGCGCTTTCTGCCCGCCATATTGGAGGCTTAGTAGGCCGTGTAGCGCCCGAAAAATGGGACTGCGTGGCCGAATTTCTAGGCCTATAAAACACCTGTTAGCGTCTAAGTTCTGGAAGCAGACTGGTACAGTCACTCATCCTGCATTTTATATTCCTTCAAGTTCAGGGATACGTCATAAATTAATAAATGAGCAACTATTGTGGATTATCTGTGTGGACAGGGGACACCAGGCTTGGGTTTCATACTTGGTTTGTGCTTAAAAAGAACTCTGTTACACATCAACGCTACGATAGGTTCAGGTAAAAGCTGCTTTTATCTCCATCACCTCTCACTATGCCAGTGAGAATAGACATTTAGAGCCTGGGTTACTCCTATTAGAACAGAATCATAGAATGGATACAGCACTGAAGGAGGCAATTTGGCTCGTCGAGCCCGTGCCGGCTCTCTGCAAGTCCCACTCCCTCGCCCTTTCCCTGTAGCCCTGCAAATTTTTTCCTTTCAAGTACTTATCCAGTTCCCTTTTGAAAGCCACGATTGAATCTGCCTCCTCCACCCCCCTCGGGCAGTGCATTCCAGATCCTAACCACTCGCTGCGTAAAAAAGTTTTCCCTCATGTCACCTTTGGTTCTTTTGCCAATCACCTTAAATCTGTGTCCTCTGGTTCTCGACTCTTCCGCCAATGGGACAGTTTCTCTCTATCTACTTTGTCTAGACCCTTCATGATTTTGAACACTTCTATCAAATCTCCTCTCAACCTTCTCTGCTCTAAGGAGAACAACCCCAGCTTCTCCAGTCTATCCACGTAACTGAAGTCCTTCATCACTGGAACCATTCTAGTAAATCTTTTCTGCACCCTCTCTAGGGCCTTCACATCCTTCCTAAAGTGCGGTGCCCAGAACTGGACACAATATCCAGTGTTTTATAAAGGTTCATCATAATTTCCTTGCTTTTGTACTCTATAACCCTATTTATAAAGCCCTGGATCCTGTTTGCTTTTTTGACCGCTTTCTCAACCTGCCCTGCCACCTTCAACGAATTGTTCACATATGCCCCCAGGTCTCTTTGTCCCTGCACCCCCTTTAGAGATGTACCCTTTAGTTTATATTGCCTTTCCTCATTCTTCCTACCAAAATGTATCACTTCGCACTTCTCTGCATTAAATTTCGTTCACCAGCCTGTCTATGTCCTCTTGAAGTCTATCACTATCCTCCTCACTGTTCACTACACTTCCAAGTTTTGTGTCATCTGCAAATTTTGAAGTTGTGCCCTGTACACCCAAGTCCAAGTCATTAATATCTATCAAGGTCCTAGTACCGACCCCTGGGGAAGACCACTGTGTACCTTCCTCCAGCCTGAAAAACAACCTTCACCTCTACTCTCTGTTTCCTGTCACATAGCCAATTTCCTATCCATGCTGCCACTGCCCCTTTTGTTCTATGGGCTTCAATTTTGCTAACAAGTCTATTATGTGGCTCTTTATCAAATGCCTTTTGAAAGTCCATATACACCACATCAACCACATTGCCCTCATCAACCCTCTCTGTTACCTCATCAAAAAACTCAATCAAGTTAGTTAAACCCTATTTGCCTTTAACAAATCCATGCTGGCTTTCCTTAATTAAACCACACTTGTCCAAGTGACTGTTAATTTTGTCCCGGATTATCGTTTCTAAAGTTTCTCCACCACCGAGGTTAAACTAACTGGCCTGTAGTTGCTGGGTTTATCCTTACACCCTTTTTGAACAAGGGTGTAACATTTGCAATTCTCCAGTCCTTTGGCACCACCCCTGTATCTAAGGATGATTAGAAGATTATGGCCAGTACCTCCGTAATTTCCACCCTTCCCTCAGCAACCTAGGATGCATCCCACCCAGACCTGGTGACTTATCTACTTTAAGTACAGCCAGCCTTTCTAGTACCTCCTCTTTATCAATTTTTAGCCCATCCAGTATCTCAACTTCCTCTTTTACTGTGACTTTGGCAGCATTTTCTTCCTTGGTAAAGACAGATGCAAAGTGTTCATTTAGTACCTGTTCAGACTGTTCAGCCCACTTCAGGCTCCAAAAGATATCTTATCTGCCTTTGGGACAGAAAGAAGGGTTAAAGTAGCGCGGTTGATGGAACAGCTTTTATTGAGCTTGTGCCAGATGAAATTCCAATTTGTTTTTGTGTGTCAAGAAGGGCCACTTCCACTGAGAGGTATTTCTTAATCACTGATTCCACTGCAAATGGAAATGTGACAAAAAATAGAAAGGCCGATTGGGAAGTGACCATGTGAGGAGATAGCTTTCTGACTTTACTTTCAAATGACATTGGACATCGACTATCACAGAGCATTCCAGCTACTTACCACCAAGTGTGCTTAGTCCAGCTCTTATGAATTTTGCCGCTGGGTCAAAAAAGGTACTAAGATTGAAATCTGGGGCATCAAATGCCTCTATTCCATAGTAATGTATGTCCATGTCCATGTCCTTGTAATATCTGGCTCCAGTGTTAATATTGAAAGTTCCATCAGCAGCATTGAGGATGTGTGTAATTCCCAGTCTCTTTAGAGTCGACTTATCTCGAGCTGTCCACCTGGAGAACATTAAATGGTTATTTGAATCTTATTTGGCCCTTAAACAGGCATTAGGCCCTCATTAGCTTATGCTAGGGGCTTAACCTCTGTTTAAGGCAGCCACCAGGGACACCTGAATATCACCTGAGCCTGTATATTATCAGGTGTATTTCAGGCACATTAGCATTGGTACAACTATTGGGGATAATGCATCGAAACAAAAGTTAACACAATATGTTAAAGTATGAAAATAATGTGTAAAATCCAAATAAATCTTAGTGATAGTTTCAATTATTTCTTTAAGTGACAGTGAACATTTCTAAGGATCAGTTTTAACCCTCCCGAAGGAAACTGGGCAGGTGGGAAGTTAGAATTGAGCAGATTTCTTACCTGCTCAGACCCTGACCATTTCTGATTTTAACATGTAAGGTTTCGCAGGCAGATGAGGCAGCCGCCTAAAGCAAGTGGAAGCCTCATAAATTTACGCAAATCGGAGTCCTATTATGTCAATAGGATCCTGATGCAGTTTTCACCAGGCCTGAGCGGAGAAGCCGCCGAAAGGTAAGAGGCCTGTTCGGTAAGTTTTAAACTTTCCTTTTTGCTCTTTTGGGTTGCACAAGGAAAGTCACCTCCCCCAGACTCATTCCTGCTGCCCCCTCTTCTGTCCTGCGAGACCCTCACAAAACTCCCTGCCCACCACTTAACTGGAAGACAGTGAGCGGCCTTGGCCACCTGACCTTCCCTGCCGGCAGTGTAAGTTAAATGAAGCCCAGCGGTTAAAATCAGCGTCGTTGCTGCTGCAGGCGGGAAATGAACTTGTCACAGCAGCAACTCACAGGGCAGAGGCAGCAGCATCCACTAGTTTCAGTGCAACAAAGTTGGATCATTGAACAATATTTTTTAGGCTGTGCTCTTACGCATCTCCCAGGTGAAGGTTTGGCCAAACCTGATCCACATGTCCACAGTCTGCGTTAGTCCACAGAAGGCGCTGGAGCTCTGATACAGTTGGAGGTTCATAATTATCCTTACTTCCACTCCCCAAACCAGATCGGGATACAAAGTTCTTGTCTAATGTTTCCATTCTGAAATGCAAAGCCTGTTATATAATACGCTGTATTTCTCTGTTACTGTCGACTGTTCTTTTCCTTTTCAACAACAGAATAGATACTTGGCCCTCTATTAATTTTCTTACCAAATACCAGTAAAATGCCCTCTTAAAATTATTGATGTAATCATGGAGCACAGAGGAAATCATTCCCCAGTGCGACTTAACCTAAACTTTAGAGAGGCGCCCTCAAACCACACTATAGTGTGGAACTTCTCATTTGTCAGACCACCCATCCTTATGGGTACTCTGTCCCACTCCAGAGACTTGAGTACAAAACCTAGGCTGACACTCCAGAGCAGTACTGAGGGAGTGCTGCACTGTCAGAGGTGCTACCTTTCAGATGAGACGTTAAACTGAGGCCCTGTCTGCCCTCTCAGGTGGAAATAAATGGTCCAATGGCTCGATTTGAAGAAGAGCAGAGGAATTTTCCCAGTGTCCTGGCCAATAATTATCCTTCAACCAACACCTAAAACAGATTATCTGGCCATTTATCCTATTGCTGTTTGTGGGAGCTCGCTGTGCACAAATTGGCTGCCGCGTTTCCTACATTACAACAGCGACCACTTCAAAAAGTACTTTATTGGCTGTGAAGCACTTTGCGACGTCTTGAGGTTTTGAAAGGCGCTATATAAATAAATGCAAGTTCTTTCCCTAAAAGAGAGTATTAGTAGAGTATCAAATTATGGACACACTTGTACCCAAGTTTGGTCCCCTCCCCAGGTCTGTGCTGAGTTCGATGGTCTCAATCAGTGCTGTGGTAAGGGCCCTGAGGGCTGCTATTTATTACGTGTGAAACCTTAGAAGCCAGATCAGAGATACAGTAAGTGTAACTGTAGCCAACTGCAGTATTCTCTCCCTGACTTTAATTACCACATGCATAAAAATAAACCTGCTGTAAGAAATCTATATTCATTTCTCCAGACCTTTCTGTTGAGTAAGATATAAGCAACATTAAAAACTTGTCAAAGAATAACTTGTGAAAACTATACTAGTCATTTGTTCGTGACTCAAATTCACTCGATGAATATTTTGCTTACATGAGTCATTTTCAAGTGTATCTTGTTCCAAACCATGGATGGTTAAATGACTATTAAAGTCATAAAGACATGGGAGGCATTTTGTTCTCTCACCAAGCAAGATACCTACAGGTGCTTTTGCTCTGGGGTTTTTTTTGGTCCTATCCCAGGACCTTAACCTTGACATTACCTCTCCTTCAATTAGTATCTGTTGACACCCCAGATTACATCAGGACATCCATGCAGGAATTGAGGTGTGAACCTGCATTATGATGTTTTGTGGCAGTGTGATAGTCCATCAAATCACTGAATCATGGGCTGTCAGCATTCACTGACAAAAAACTTGGTTTATTCATTTGCTTTTGTGGGGCATGCTGTGCACAAATCGCCACGTTTGACCACATAACAACAATGACCACGTATCAAAAGGTGACTCATTGACTGTCAACGAGTGATAATAAAAAGAGGTGATAATAAAAACCAGTCTTGACCAAATCAACCACATTCAGCTTTCTATCTACAAAATCATCAAATACCTGTCTGATTAAACACAGCTACCAGCTTCTGAAATGTAGAATTGTTTCTGACAGCAGGTAACAACAATTAAGCTAACACAAACACGGTCTCTATCCCCATTACAGAGAGAAGTAATTTGTGAACTTACCGTCTTCAGTTTTTATGTAATGCTGTGAATTTTATTTTACGAGCTGTTCTTCTCTGTTAATACTCCGTTCCCCAGTTATTAAGCGACACAATGTACACTCCTCTCCGATCAGTTTACTGAGCATAACATGTGACACTGTGTCTCTGTGTGATATCATCTTCCAACCCGGACTATACCTCGGGCAGTTGCCACATTTTAGCCCTGGTTCCTGCCAGTAGAGATTCAGCAGCAGCAGAGTGTAACGTCTCCTTAAACCAGATACGGTGAGACTTTAACAATTCCTCCCATTGCATTTCTTAAAATTTCCACTAATTTTCAAGAAAAATCATCACTCATGGAAAAAGTGCTGGAAATGACTTTCTTTTTAGTTCAAGAGAGAGGACCCGGAAGAGACATTTCATTTTCATCATAATGACATTACAAGCAACTGATAATAATGGTGTGCTTTATGCCATTATCTTGTGAGTTGCAAACTACATTAAAAACATTTTGCCAAACAGCGTGGAAGGCACTGAATATTCCAACTGCCACAGAAAATCTCGGACTAAGCAATAACTGTACTTCAGGCGGGGAAGGTCTCCGCTAACCAATAAATATGATCGTTGCAGTCTGAGCAATGACAACAGCTAGGCAACATGTACAATTATTTTTTTCAGTGTTCAACAATAATGTGACACGTTCTTGAATATCGTGATGTCACTACACACTGAATCGTTCACAATAACTTGTACTTCAGTTTTGATCATTTAGTATCTCTAAGTTCCTTATCACAGCTGGGGTACAGGAGGAGGTGGAGAGGAGAGACACCTCCCTCCAGGGAGGAGGGAAAACTCAGTTTGACAGCAATGGCTGCTGTCAAACACCTCCTTGGATTGGCCTGGGATCAGACTATAGATGCTGCTCCCTTGGGTGCAGAGTGCACGGCTCATGGGAGGAATCCTGTGAGAGATGGGGATAGGAAATAAGGAGCTTCTGACCTTGCAGAGCAATGTACCTTTACAAAACTAAAAAAAGTTGGATAGATTAAAGTGACTATGGTGCTACAGAAGGGCAGATGGGCACTTTAACAGTGCAGAGGGGATGCAGATGATCATTTTTGGAGTAAGCCATTGCAAGAACTCCGCCTGCCTGGAAACTCTCTGAAAGGTTGGCAATGTCCCTTTTAATAAATATTATGATCAGGCTGTCTTTGGACTTCTGCAGTTAAGAAATATTTAAAACCTTGAACAAGAGGCACTGGTGCAGCATCAGTCGGTTGTCTAACAGCAGGTCGAGCAATATGTGGCCCCTTTTGTGGACTTTCTTTTCTTTTCGTTTAACTTTATGTCCAGGTTGCGTAACTGTTCCAGAAATCCCCGATTGGGTGAAATAGGCCTGTATAAAATGACCCTTTCGGCTGCATCGCGCAGAGAGCGATCGTGATAAATCATAAGATAGGCCAGTACCAGGGAGGCTGATCTGCTCATTCCAAGGATACAATGTACCAGGAGCTTCGCTGCAAGAGAAAAATATAACTGCTTGAGTGTTTGGATTCTTCAATTACAGGCAGTCAGAATGGTGACACATAAATTTTGCATTGTAAATTCCAAACCATTGAAAAGAACTGTACTGGGCTCCCTGATGACTAAGTGGGTAAGTGTAGCACTGATTGGGAAGGCCCAAGCTCCCATCCCATTCCGTGCTGAGTTAGCTGATTTTAGTCGAAGAGGTAAAGTTGAGCACAGTGCCCCAGGACTGGGGAGGGGAAAGGTCAGTCAGGATTCCTGCTCTCGGTTGATATTCAATAACTCATGCGAGCAGGTTTACACGTGTTGACGTGAAGTGAGGACAGGATCAGGTTCAGCTGTGACACTCTTCACAGTGGATCGACCTGCTGACAGTCGCTGTAAAGGCTTTCACATGGGGAATGGACTCTAGAGTGAGATACCACGTGGCTGTTGGCAGCTGTGAATGATGCCCAGCAAGTCCCCCACCTTCAGGGAGGAAAGCAAAGAAAAAGGGAAACTTTTTAAAAAAAAACTCCATCCAATATTATTTTGTGAATTTCTCTTTATTCACTTTATTCAAAATATCTTTGTTTAAATAGATATCTATGACATCATCAGGACAATTGTCTTAAGGGAGTTATTGACCAGATTAATCAAAACTAGCAGACATGTACGTTAACCTCTGGCTTTACACTATTTGCTAATGCAACTTCCTCGGGCATCATGTGAAGTAACTCCTCCGACTTAGATACATACTGAATTCAAAACAAAATAACAAGGGTGTTAAAATTAGTCATAATTCTTTGTCACTGATTTTTAAAGGGTGACTGATTGTGAAATCCTGATCCCAACGAAGGGATCAGGAAACAACTGGTCGCATTGAGAAAATCCCGAGCGAGCCTTCGCCTGGCGCAGCACTCCATTAATGCAAGATGCTGGGACAATAATACTTGCTTATATCTCTCTTTTCCAATATACTTACTGTGTAATTAGTGACCAGTTTGTGGTTCTAATTTGTAGTGTGTGCATGCATTGCCTACGCATACAAGGGTAATGTACACCCTTGGATGTGCTGCTGGTGGAATTTGAGCGTAGCCACTGCAAAAGGGATAATTGCAGGCCTCACAAAATTTCATCAGGCCTCTACCTCTTTGTAGCTGCACGACAGTCACTAGGGTGACTTTCCCTCTAGTTCTCCTTCCCTCCCTAAATGTAGGGAGCATTTAGCCTTTGCTTGGCTCCTCCCCTTGAAATCAGGAGCTCCATGTGCAGATGCAGACCCTCTGTATCACAGCATGTTGATGGACCACACCACATGACTGCTCCTTTTCAGAACAGTTTTAAAAAAGGTCAACGGTTATATTTCACAAACTATGACATCCTTCTCTTCTCTACTAATTGGGTGGATCCATATAATGAGCAGATTTACCTACAACTACACAGTCTACTTAGTGCATCTAAATTCAATGGACATCATAACATGCCTTACCATCTGGAGTATTCAGTGTTTGATGTATCTGTTCAGCAGCAGTGTAGAAATACGTACTCAGGTCAAAGTCTGGGGAATCGTCAGCTGCTATTCCGTAGTAATTTATTTTCTTGCCGTAAAAGATTTGATCTCCTTTGCTACCCCATTTGGAATGTGCAGCATTTAACACATGAGTGATCCCCAGCTTCCTTAATTGTTTTCTGTCATGGGCTATTACCCTATAACGAGAACAGAATGATCATGTAAGTTTTCAGTTTTAGAAGAAAATAATGTAATGTTGTACTACTTGCCATAAAGATCAGGAAAATCTCCAGCTCAATTCCCTAGTGTGTGCTGAGTTAGTCAATTGCTCAGTCAGTGATATTAGGTCCTCTGCAATTGGGAGGAATTGATCAAGGCTCTTGTTCCTGATTGTAACCCCAGTGGAAAATATTCGATAAGCTCAGGATTGGCACTGATACCTCCCTCGGTCAAATGGTCTGCTGACATTCACTGTCTCACCTCATGTATAAAATAATGGTGACTTAGCAGAATACTGGAGGACTGACACTGCCTGTGGAGCTTCCGGTTAAAGAGGGTGAAAAATGGAACAAAATTTGAATATTTTTATCAACGAATGTGTATGTTTACATTTCAAATTTGCTGTTGGTCCAGGAAATTGAAGCCTACATTTGAATCTTTACCGAGTACCTACAAGATATTGTACACACAGGTAGGATTGACACAAGGGCAGGTCTAGTCATAAGAATTGAACTGTGGTAAAGTGGTGGATGGCTTGTTGATGAATCAAGTCTGATTAAGCTATTGGGATGTTGTCCTCTCATCCCACCACAGGGAGTCTCCTCTATGGAGGCCATGATCTAACTGAATAGGCACAAGTGGCTGAATGGCCCAGTAGTTCCTACGTTTCTAACCCAGAGTTATGTATTTAAGTGCCAGATTTGGCAGATGTTTACGTTTAGTGAACCTCATTGGGAGAGCTTTGATGGATCTCATCTGGTCCACTAGATGGAGCCCTATATGGGAGTGCAGTGATATTTCACATGGAGTAAAGCAAGCAGGATCAACCTGACCTCACAGGAAAAAGGGCAATGTGCTCACACCCTCCCCCACCAATTATCATAGGTCACTGGAAACCAAATAAAGACATCTCTCCTCCCATTACCACAGACTACCTATTTAAAAAATTACTAGACAAACAATCTTATTGCTTTCATAAGTTGATCCTAGTCTCAGCCACAGTCAGCACCTTTTTGAACTGTGGAAGGTTTAGAATTTCTTCTCAATTTATTCTTTAACCTATTCATTACATCCTTCAGACAGAGATACCATCGAGTACTTCCTATTCTAGCACTGTAATGCGGTTTAAAAGAATGCACTGAAGCTAATTTCATTCCTTCCTGTTTTTAACACCAATGAAGTTGCTTAAATAAATCTGTGCTGAGTTCCTTGCCCTGTGCTGTTTGCTAAAAGTGTACTATCTCTGTAGCAGGTGCATGTGTACTTACAAGTCTCCAATGTATAGGTTAGGCCATACTTCATCGACGTGGTTTAATTGGACTCTGCTACTCTCCAGGATTTTCTCCAATTCTGTAACAGAAGGAGTTGTTGAATCACAGATTGAGTTACTATTAGAGAGATCAGGACTGCCTCCGGGTAGAGATTCTTCCGCTGACATGGGTGCACCTCAGTTTCTCCTGAAATATTGCTTTTGAAGGCTCGTCAGCCCTTCCCAACGTTCAGTGTTTAAATATTTATTGCTGTGAAAGTGATGATGATGCATTTCCTCAATCTCTCTTTGACATTTACAAACAGCTGTGATTCCTTGCTCCATTTCACACCACCATGTGTCTGTTAGGAACAGACTCCATTTTATAGAATCATGGAATATTACAGCACAGGAGGAGGCTATTCGGCCCATCGTGCCTGTGCCGGCCCTTTGAAAGAGCTATCCAATTAGTCCCACTTCCCTGCTCTTTCCCCATAGCCCTGCAATTTTTTTCCCTTCAAGTATTTATCCAATTCCCTTTTCAAAGTTACTATTGAATCTGCTTCCACCTCCCTTTCAGGCAACGCATTCCAGATTATAACAACTCGCTGCAGAAAAAAAATCTCTTCTCATCTCACCTGTGGTTCTTTTGCCAATGACCTTAAATGTGCGTCCTCTGGTTACCGACCCTCCTGCCAGTGAAAACAGTTTCTCCCTATTTACTCGATCAAAACCCCTCATAATTCTGCTTTTAAAACAAAGCATAACACAGAAGACTGAAATAAATTCTACTTTAAGTTTACAGTTTAATTTAAAACAGGTGAAAAATGCTGCAAAGGGGCAGTGTCTGCATCCACTCAAGCCTCATGGTACTCTTTCATAGAATTATAGAAAGGTTACAGCGCAAAAGGAGGCCATTCGGCCCATCGAGTCCATGCTGGCTCTATGCAAGAGTAATCCAGCTAGTCCCATTCCCCCACCCTATCCCTGTACCCCTGCAATTTTTTCCTTTCAAGTACTTATCCAGTTCCCTTTTGATTGAATCTGCCTCCACCACCCCCTCAGTGCATTCCAGATCCTAACCACTCACTTTGTAAAAAAAATGTTTCCTCATATCACCTTTGGTACTTTTGCCAATCACCTTAAATCTTTGTCCTCTGGTTCTTGACCCTTCCGCCAAAGGGAACAGTTTCTCTCTAACTACTCTGTCTAGACCCTTCATGATTTTGAATACCTCTATTAAATCCCCTCGCAACCGTCTCTATTCCAAGGAGAACAACCCCAGCTTCTCCAGTCTATCCCCATAACTAGAGTCCCTCATCCCTGGAATCATTCCAGTAAATCTCTTCTGCACCCTCTCTAAGGCCTTCACATCATTCCTAAAGTGCGGTGCCCAGAACTGGACACAATACTCCAGTTGTGGCCGAACCAATGTTTTATTAAGGTTCATCATGACTTCTATACTTTTGTACTCTATGCCTCTATTTATAAAGCCCAGGATCCTGTATGCTTTTTTAACCCCTTTCTCAATCTGCCCTGCCACTTCCAACCATTTGTGCACATCTACCCCCAGATCTCTCTGTTCCTGTACACCTTTTAGAGTTGTGCCCTCTAGTTTATATTGCCTCTTCTCGCTCTTCCTACTGAAATGTATCACTTTGCATTTTTCTGCGTTAAATTTCATCTGCCACGTGTCCGACCATGCCACCAGCCTGTCTATATCCTCTTGAAGTTTATCACTATCCTCCTCACTGTTTACTACCCTCCCAAGTTTTGTGTCATCTGCAAATTTTGAAATTGTGCCCTGTACACCTGTACAAGTCATTAATATATATTAAGAAAAGCAGTGGTCCCAGCCATGACCCCTGGGGAACACCACTTTACACCTTCCTCCAGTCCGAAAAAAAAACATTAACCACTATTCTTTGTTTCCTGTCATTTAGCCAATTCTGTATCCATGTTGCTACTGCCCCCTTTATTCCATGGGCCGCAATCTTGATGATAAGCCTATCATGCGACACTTTATCAAACGCCTTTTGAAAGTCCATACACACCACATCAACTGCATTGCCCTCATCCACCCTCTCTGTTACCTCATCAAAAAACTCTATCAGGTTAGTTAAACACGATTTGCCTTTAACAAATCTGTGCTGGCTTTCCCTAATCAATCCACACTCATCCAAGTGAGTGCTAATTCTGTCCTGCATTATCGTTTCTAAAAGTTTCTCCACCACTGACTGGCCTGTAGTTGCTGGGTTTATCTTAACACCCTTTTTTGAACTGGAAAAGCTGCAAGCTCAAACCAACCGCCTCAACCGGCCAATGGAAAGCGGCGCTTCGCATGCTGAGAAGAGAAATGAAAACTAGAACCTCTCCTCCGCTCCATGTTCACATCGATGAAACGACTCCATGTCGTGTCCATGTTAAGAAGAGTCCAAAGCCAGCAAAGAAAGTCCAGCAAAAGCTGAAAGGAGCATGGGAATGTGGGAACCTACGAGCAACCAACAAGGTGAAGACCAAAGCCCCAGTGGTGTAACATTTGCAATTCTCCAGTCCTCTGGCACCACCCTCGTATCTAAGGATGATTGGAAGATTATGGCCAGTACCTCCGCAATTTTCACACTTACTTCCCTCAGCAACCTAGGATGCATCCCATCCGGACCGGGTGACTTATCTACTTTAAGTACAGCCAGCCTTTCTAGTACCTCCTCTTTATCAATTTTTAGCCCATCCACTATCTCAACTATATCTTCCTTTACTGAGACTCTGGCAGCATATTTTTCCTTGGTAAAGACGGATGCAAAGAACTCATTTAGTACCTCGGCCCCACCCCTCCTCTTACTACCCATTTACTGTTTACATGCTTGGAGAAGACTTTTGGATTCCCTTTTATGTTAGCCGCCAGTCTATTCTCATACTCTCTCTTTGCCCCTCTTATTTCCTTTTTCACTTCTCCTCTGAACTTTCTATATTCTGCCTGGTTCTCACTTGTGTTATCAACCTGACATCTGTCATACGCCCCTTTTTTCTGTTTCATCTTACTCCCAATCTCTTTTGTCATTCAGGGAGCTCTGGCTTTAGTTGCCCTACCTTTCTGCCTCATGGGAATGTGCCTGGACTGTACCCGAACCATCTCCTCTTTAAAGGCTGCCCACTGTTCAATTACAGTTTTGCCTGCCAATCTTTGATTCCAATTGAATATTTTTACTTTAGAGTGGTCCGTGTCCTTTTCCATAGCTATTCTAAACCTTATGATCGCTGCTCCCTAAAAGGTCCCCCACTGACACTTGCTCCACTTGGCCCACCTCATTCCCCAGAACCAGCAATGCCTCCTTCCTCGTTAGGCCAGAAATATACAGGTCAAGAAAGTTATCCTGAACACATTTCAAAAATTCCTCCCCCTTTTTTCCCTTTATATTATTATTGTTATCCCAGTCTATATTGGGATAGTTGAAGTCCCCCATTATCACTACTCTATGGTTCTTGCACCTCTCTGTAATTTCCCTGCAAATTTGCTCCTCTATATCCTTCCCACTAGTTGGTGGCCTATAGAATACACCCAGTAGTGTAATGGCACCTCTTTTATTTCTTAACTCTAACCAAATAGATTCTGTCCTTGACCCCTCCAGGACATCCTCTCTCTCCAATAGTGCAATATTCTCCTTAATCAATACTGCAACCCCCGCCTCCCCACTCCTTTCTTTCCTTCCCTATCTTTCCTGAACACCTTGTATCCAGAAATATTTAGTACCCAATCCTGCCGTTTTTTGAGCCAGGTCTCCACTATCGCCACGACATCATATTCTCATGTGGCTATTTGCGCCTGCAGCTCACCAACCTTGTTTATCATGCTTCGTGCGTTCACACACATGCACTGCAAAAAAACAGTCCTAGACTTTCTTTTACTCTCTCTTAGTCTGATCCTACCTAATACTGCACTATTCCTTGCTCTAGTGCTATCTTTCTCTCCCAATCCTTTGTGCCCCTTGTTTCTCCTTTCCAGTGCTACATCCAGGAGGTGCCCATCCCCCTGCCAAATTAGTTTTAAACACCCCCCCCCCCACACACACACAGCACCAGCAAACCGCCCCACGAGGACAAATTGGTCCCAGCTCTGTTGAGGTGCAACCCGTCTGGGCTGTACAGGTCCCACCTCCCCCAGAACCGGTCCCAATGCCCCAGGAATCTAAAGCCCTCCCTCCTGCACCTTCTCTCCAGCCAGGCATTCATCTGTTCTATCCTCCTATTTCCTACACTCGCTAGCGCGTGTCACCGGGAGTAATCCTTCAGACATGCTACTCTGGAATAAGGTTGGAACATTCTGCCGAGTGCAAAAGTGAATACGGATAGGGTTGAGGCAGGAGCTGGGATTACAGCTTTGGCCAGGAGGCTTGCTTTACTGCTGTTCAAAAATCATTGCAAGTCTTGATAAATTTATTAATTAATGGCTCAAAAGTAAGTGGAAAAAAACCTGGACTTTTATTTTAAAAACCAGATGGCAGATTTTCCTGTGCTGGCATACATTCCAGATATTTCCATATTATCCAGTCTGAAGCTGGCTGGTGTCATCCCTACACAAGAATCTGCATATGATTGTTGCAAAGTTAGATGACAACAGTGGCTAATGAACGAAGACTCAGTAAATGCCCTATGTCTACACTTCCACAGCTCCTAGTCCCAGCTCAAGCACTTGTTTCTCAGGGAATGACATGAGGGGCTCGACGCTTCAGACAGTCTAAGGTCACATGATGTCACAGACGCAGGCCATGTATATTGTATCGAGTGGTTTCACGTGACATCACACTGAACCTGTGTAAGAGGCAGTGTTGATTTCTTGCACATACCACGTACAATTTTCCCTTCCATATTTTAGATCATCTCCTCGGGAAGATGATTAACCACAGGAAAAACTTCAAGACGATAATGCAGTAGTGCGATCGATGTGTATATGGACTTTCAGAAGGCATTCGATATAGGGCCACATAACAGACGTGTTAGCAAAATCAAAGCCCATAGGATTAAAGGGACAGTGGCAGCGTGGATAGGAAATTGACTATGAGACAGAAAGCAAAGAGCAGTGGTGAACGGTTGTTTGTCAGACTGGAGGGAAGTATACAGTGGTGTCCCCCAGGGGTCAGTATTGGGGCCACAACTCTTTTTGATATATATTAATGACCTTAAAATGATAATAAAATTTCAAAGTTTGTAGATGACGCAAAACTTGGAAATGAGGTTAACAGTGAGGCGGAAGGTAATAGACTTCAGGAGGACCGAGAGAGACTAGTGAAATGAGCAGACACATGGCTGATTAAATTTAATGCAGAGAAGTGTGAAGTGTTGCAGTTTGGAAGGAAGAATGAGTAGGGGGAAAATAAACTAAATGGTACAATTTTAAAGGGGTTCACGTGCTCAAATCGTTGAAGGTGGCAGGAAAAGTCGATAATCCTGGCCTTTATAAATAGAGGCATAGAATGCAAAAGCAAGGATATTATGCTAAACCTTTATAAATCACTGCTTAGTCCTCAGCTGGAGTATTGTGTCCAATTCTGGGCACCACATTTTAGGAAAGATGTCAAGGCTTTGGAGAGGGTGCAGATGAGATTTACTAAAATGGTACTGGGGTGAGGGACTTCAGTTATATGGAAAGACTGGAGAAGCTGGGATTGTTCTCCTTAGAGCAGAGAAGGTTAAGGGGAGATTTAATAGAGGTGTTCAAAATTATGAAGGGTTTTGACAGAGTGAATAGGGAGAAACTGTTTCCAGTGACAGAAGGGTTGATAACCAGGGGACACAGATTTAAGATCATTGGCAAAAGAACCAAAGGGAAGATGAGAAATATTTTTAAGCAGCGAGTTGTTATGACTTGGAATGCTCTGCCTGAAAGGGTGGTGGAAGCAAACTTAATAGTAACTTTCAAAAGGGAATTGGATTTATACTTGAAAAGGAAACATTTGCAGGGCTATGGGGAAAGAGCAGGGGAGTGGGACCAATTGGATAGCTCTTTCAATGTGCTGGCCTCTTTCTGTGCTGTAAGATTCTATGATTCTATGATAATACTCCTGAAATGTTTCCCAGATCCCTGAATGGAATCTATAGAAACTCTAGGATATCAATGCGGCACTGCAGCCACTAATATTTAATCCTGACTTTTTGCGTACAGATGACACATTGATTGTTCTAGCAACACAAATTCCATTGTATTCTACAAAGTATTTGAGCATCTGTGTCTATATTTATGTTAATGGCCTTCAATCCCATTCTTACTGGGTTCTGATGACACCCAGCTCTACCTCACCAACACCTCTCTCGACCCCTCCACTGCCTCTGATTTGTCATTCTGCTTGTCCGACATCCGGTCCTGGATGAGCAGAAATTTCCTCCAATTCAATATTGGGAAGACTGAAGCCATTGTCTTCAGTCCCCGCCATAAACTTCATTCCCTAGCCACCAACTCCACCCCTCTCCCTGGCCACTGTCTGAGGCTGAACCAGACAGTTCGCAACCTCGGCGTCCTATTTGACCCTGAGCTAAGCTTCCGACCCCATATCCTCTCCTTCACCAAGACCGCCTACTTCCCCCTCCATAATATTGTTTATTTCCACCCCTGCCTCAGCCCATCAGCTGCTGAAACCCTCATCTATGCCTTTGTTACCTCCAGACTCGACTATTCCAATGTTCCCTTGGCTGGTCTCCCACCTTCCACCCTCCGTAAGCTTCAGCTCATCCAAAACTCTGCTGCCCGTATCCTAACTCGCACCAAGTCCCGTTCACCTATCGCCCCTGTGCTCGCTGATCTACATTGGCTCCCAGACTGGCAACACCTCAAATTTAATATTCGCATCCTTTTATTCAAATCGCTCTATGGCCTCGCCCCTCCGTGTCCCTGTAACCTCCTCCAGCCCTACAACCCTCCGAGATCTCTGCACTCCTCCAATTCTGACCTCTTGCGCATCCCCTATTTCCATCACCCCATCATTGGGGCCGTGCCTTCAGCTGCCTAGGTCCTAAGCTCTGGAATTCTCTCCCTAAACCTCTCTACATCTCTCTCCTCCTTTGGGACACACCTTAAAACCTACCTCTTTGACCAAGCTTTTGGTCACCTGTCCTAATATCTCTTTACATGGCTCGGTGTCAAATTTTGGTTTTGTTTGATAATGCTCCTGTGAAGCACCTTGGGACATTTTACTATATTAAAGGCGCTATATAAATGAAAATTGTTGTTCTAAAATATCTATTGAGCTGTTTTGAAAACACTGTTTGTTACTTTTGATGGGGATCTGTCTATTCCATGTATTTACCAATCTGCCTGCGTGGAATGGATATTATAATCTGTAATCCTTTTTATACTTGCGTTCTCTAGCTCTATGGTCAGAATTTAAATAAAATAACCTGCCTGTATTTACATTATCTTGCTTTTCAGCATTTGAAAGATCTGCATTATCTCCTTCCTCAACCTTTTCTTTCCTCCAAAGAAAATAAATTCAATTCTGTGTGTCTTCATATCCCAGAATTCTGTGTTCTGGAATCATCCCTTTCACTTTTCTGTGAACAATCTCTAAAACAGTAAAGTTCCTTTGAAGGTAGGTTTTCCAAACTTGCGCACTGTGACTTCACCAAGGAGTTATATTGGATTATAATAATCTATTTCACTTATAAATCAAAGTCACTTATAAAGTAAATTTTTGTACTTGATTGATCTTTTCAAAATTTTGGTCTTGGGATGTCAGTGACATGAGCAAGGTGGCATTTATTGCCCACCAGTAATTGTCCCGAGAAGCTGGTGTTGGGCCTATTCCTTGAACCGCTCCACTCCTTATGGTGATGGCGCTCCCACACTGCTGTTAGGCAGGGAATTCCAGGATACTGACCCAGCAACAATGTAGGAATATTGTCCAAGTCAGGATGCTGTGTGACTTGGGGGCGATGGTATTCCCACAGCATTGTTGCTCTGGTCCTTGGTGGTAAGGTCACAGGGGCTGTTGAAGTCTTGCTGGTAACATCTTTCCAGTGTATGACGTGAGATTGAATGGTGTGGTGTGATATCTTATTGTAACATATTACAGGCCATTACATTGTGTTATTTGATATTGTATGGTTGTGAAAGTCAAGTGTGATAGTTGTTAGTAAATGATCGAATACTGATGTCCCTTGATTGACAGGGTGCACCAATAATGTATTAATTAACTATTTCTGCATAGTTTGCATTTTAAAGGTTTTGTGTTAAATTACTTGTTTTGGTACAATGGTCGCACCCTTCTGACAAATAGTATTTTAGAAGTTATTGTTTGTGTTTATAATGTGTTTAACCCACAATTTAGAAGAAAAAGATATGTCTGAATGACCCTAATTCAAAGGTGTAGTGTATGGATTGAATATTTTTTGGCGTGTTATTACAAAGAATTACATGGAATCTACAGCACAGGAACAGGCCATTCAGCCCAACTGGTCTCTGCCGGCGTTAATGCTCCACACGAGCCTCCTCCCACCCTGCAGTATATTGCTTTTAAAAAAATAGTCTCTGCAGCCTGTGAGTCTTAGAGGCTGAAAGTAAACATTTCTATGGAATTGGTTAATCATCTGTCTCCCTCTATGCACTTGCCCTTGATAAGGTACAGAAAATGAAAAGGAACTTCAGCGTGAGGTAGAGTAGAGAGACCCTGTGGTTATTAACAGGGTTCACTCGAAGGCTAGACTGTGTGACACTGAATCATGATGGCAGGAAGCCAAGTTTGCTGGTCATTATTTATTAAGGAAGAAAAACAATTTGAGTTGAAATGTTTTTTTAGTTGGGAAGCGCCAGGTGCTCAAATCAATGCCGGCAATTAGGTAATTTGGCGGCGATGCTTTAAAAATGTTTTCTTTCATTATTGATTTAATATATAATGTGCATTTTAATGAAACCTGATTGGAATGATATATGGAGATTGCAGACTCTCGACAGAAGCTGCAGTGCTGAGAATAAATAATCTTGCATCAGCATAAAATGACTGTGAGTTGTGTCAAATTAAAGTTCAGTGCCTCACAGATGTGTCACTAGGATCTTGGTTAGGAGTTGAAGTCCTGGAGCTGCCTTGAATCTTGAACCAGTAACATTTGTATTGAGTATTACAATCTGCCAGGTAGCGGCAGAGGAACAGTGATGTATGCTGAAGTCAGACTAACGGTACGGCCAGTTTGCCAATGTTGCAATGAGAGCTGAAGTGGAGCAAGGCATGTGCTTGATGGCATTGAAAAAAACAGTCCAATTGTACCGGAGTGGACATCTCAGCTTCTACATACACCAGTAGAGCAACTGACAAGGAAAGAAATAACTTGCATTTATATGGTACCTTTCGCAACCTCAGGAAGTCCCAAAACGCTTTACAGTCAATGAAGTCCTTCTGAAGTGTAATCACCGTTGTAATGCAGGAAACGTGGCAGCCAGTTTGAGCACACGGTCCCACGAACAGCAATGAGATAATGACCAAGATAATCTGTTTGTTTTTTGGTGATGTTGGTTGAGGGATAAATTTTGGCCAGGACACCTGGCAAACTCCCCTGCTCTTCTTCAAAATAGCGTCCACCTGAGAGGGTAGGTGGGGCCTCGGTTCAATGTTTCATCCGACGGACGCACCAGAATTTGTGTTCTGTGCTCAAGTCTCTGGAATGGGACTTGAACCCACAACCTTCTGAGTCAGAGGTGAGAGTGCTACCACTGAGCCATGGCTGCTCCATAATTTCAGATGAAAGCACGGAACAAGAATTAGCTCTCCACACTCCACTGATTAGATACAATCTGCTCTTCTCTACTGTCCGAGAAAAGGTTCTGCAGGTTTCTCGTTCCTAAAGAGAACCAGCAAAGCTCAGAATAACGATCCAACAGTACATGTTATATTATTCAGTTTGGTCCAGTCGCCCTCCAACAGTTCAGGAACCAGTGTGTTCCACACAGCGTTAGTCATCTCATTGGTTATTCACTTCTGTGGAGCTGAGTTCCTGTTGGCCTGTGGCCTGATCCAGCAAGACACTCCCTATCCCCAGGAACTCACAGCAAAATCCTAGCAGTACAACAGGATTGCTTGGCCAGTAGTGTTATAGCACTAGTTTATTTTTGTGCGTTAGTAAATGGGTCTGTCAGTAATACCAATCTCCTCTGACAGCACTTCATAGAAAGTGAAATGCTGGCTTCTAAGCAGCATTGTGTGGTGGTACACCAACAGGCATGACCATCACACCAAGGACTGGAACTCAAAACCCCACTGTGCTAAACTAACCTCAGCCATGCTCGTGTTTTCAGGGAAATTTGGTTAACACATTGAAATAGACCAGTATTCCTGACTCAGTTCAGACTTGAAAGTTCCCCTTTGTGCTCTTGTTAGTTATTGATATCCTGTGCTAGTTTCCCTCTTTCCTGTCGCTCCTCATTGTTCCCTCCATTTATCAGGAGGATGGGAGTTTTCTAAGCCCTGGAGTTCTTTCAGCAAGTGCCCTCAGTGTTTCTTTGTGATTGGCCAGGGAAAAGGCTGTTCCTATCAGATGTTCGCTCCCTCTTCTCTCAAAAGGGGCATCACAAGCAATGAAATACTTTTCAATTGTAGTTACTATTGTTATCTAGGCAAATGTGGCAGCTAAATTGCACAGCAAGGTCCCACCTACAGCAATGAGATAAATGAGCAGATGAACTGTTTTTTTCAGTGTTGTTGGTTGAGGGATAAATGTTGGCCACCTGGGGAACTCTTCTTTGAATAGTGCCATGGGATCTTTTATGTCCATCTGAGAGGGGAGATAGGGCATCAGTTTAACATAGCCAAAAAAAATGGCACTTCCAACACTGCAGCACTCCCTCAGTACTGCATTGACGTGCCAGCCTAGATTATGTGCTTGGGTCTTTGGAATGGGACTTGAACCCACAACCTTCCAACTCAGAGGCAAGAGTGCTACCCCTGAGCCTTGATTAAAACCACTAGTCTTAGCTGTTTGAGCTGACATGTGACAACAAACCATTGTGGATATGTGGCATTGGATTATTAAATACAGAAAGCATTCAACAAGTGACCTCGCTACATAAACCATGAATGACAATGTCCCAAATGAATTTTGACAGTTCATGTGATAAGCTGAATATTTATTCATATTTTTTGCGAGGCTGTACAAAATTACCTATTACATTTAAATCGAATATTAAACAATCTGACAGGCCTGTATAGTTGCTAAGCCAAGGATATCATAACATGCTGATCATTGCTGCTAAATTGATGTTGACGGAGGCCATTTTATGTTATGAAGCAGGTCGCGTTGCTAAGCTAATGGTGAAATAAAAAGTAAAAATTGTTTACAAATAGGATAAAAGTTAATTTTGACTGAAATAAGAATTGAAGTGAACCTGTATCCCTGCTAATGATAGTGGGATTTTAAGCCGATTTAGTTACAGCCACAGTGGTACACAGATGTAGGGTTGTAATAGTGAATACTATCAGTGCTTCACACAAGAATTATTAAGTATTGTCAGAACCTTGGTGACAGTTCACATTTAGTAGGGGGGAGAACTTCACACTTTCCTTTCTTCTTGTAATTTTATGTCAAAGTTCCGTAGCTGTTTTAAAAAACCTCGATTGGGAAAAATTCGTCGGTGCATGGCCACTGTCTTGACTGCGTCAAGCAATGAAAGGTGATGATAAGTCATCAGGTAGGCCAGCACCAAAGAGGCTGACCTGCTGTATCCAAAGGCACAGTGTACGAAGATCTTCCCTGGTAAGAAAACCAAAACACAACGTTTAAGCTTCTGGACTAATTCATTTTGCACTTTGTACCATCTTTTGTCATTTGTAGCACTGTATTTACGTGTCCTAGCGCAGTATGACAGCACAAAACTTATTAGTAACGATGCATCTAAGTAAAAACAGGCAAGCCATAGGCACCAATAACCAATCACAGATGAAATATGACACAATTTCACTTTGTTTTGGTCCATAAGCCACAATGTATAAAATACAGGAAATTACATCACAATTACACATCTGAACATTAAGTATTTCCTGTGCAGTGACCCATTAACATAAAGCAGGATGTTCCCCCAATGGAGCATCCTGTTAGTAATTGATCATATACAGGCCAGGAAGGCCCCCGGCTTTATCCCCAGTCTGGGCTGAGATAGCAGATCTCAACCAGGGCAGCAGTATGGATGGTATAATCGGCTCAGAGCTGCTGGAGGAGAAAATCACCAGGCCCTGCTTGAAGAGTGCAGCTGATGAAAGCAGCGTATGGTCAGGCATAGGTTTGATGATCCACCTGCTCAAGAGCCTGGTCACTTGGGCAACATACCAGAAGGCAACCAGTGTCTGTGGAACTATCCCAGCAGGAGATAAGACGTTCAGAAGACAAGGGATGGAGAGAAAATTAATGGGGGAAAATTATATCAGGATCTGGTCTATGAAATCCTGCGGATGTTGCTCTAGTGCTCCCTCTGCTGACCTGGCCCGCCAGGTGATTAAAAGCCACATTTCAATTGCTTTTAATCAGTAGCTCAGTGTATCAATATGTATTTTTAAAACCTTGGCCTTGAAAATCCATGGCCATTCTGACATACAAGTGTGGCACAATGGCCATAACTAGACCAGGATCCAGATATGCCAAGTCCCAACTTAGTGCTGAATCTTCTGGATGGCTTTTGTGGGGGGAAAAATCTCCACTAATGTCTCACAAATCCATGAGTGTGGGAGTGGGGAGAGCCTGGGGCAGGGACTCCCTTTGTCAGGAGTTCCTGTGACCCTGATCTTTAGTGAGACCCAGTGTATGGTCAGTGGAGGTACGCCAAAGATACGCCAGGACTTTGGGGAGAACTTCCCTGGTCTTCTTCAGATTGTGCCGTGGGATCTTTTACACCCACCTGAACAGGCAGACTGGCCGGAGTTTAACATCTCACCTGAAAGGTGGCACCTCTGACACTGCAGTACTCCGTCAATACTGCACTGAAGTGCCAGCCTAGATTATGTGCTCAAGACCTGGAGTGGGGAATGCAATCCCCAACTTTTTGACTCAGAGGCAAGAGTGCTCCCACTGAACCAAGGCTGATACTCAATCAAAGTGTGGCACATCATCAAAAGTGTACATCATACTTGGAACTGATGAGCTCAAATAATAATATTCATAAAATGCCAACAAATCAGAATTGAACAGGTAGCAAATATACTAATCGGAAGCAGCAGTGAAAGATGCTAATCAAAAAGGCATGAAAACTACAAAGCAAGATCCAGCAGTCAACAAACAGGCACAAACAAAACAATTAGCGAGGTGGACAATGAAATTGCTCAAAATATTTTTTTCAAAACCTTTTTGGCCACCATCTTGTTGTGTCGTTTACCTCAGGAGAGAATAATAATAAGATTCCTAACATTTTTTTAAAAACATTTTCACAACACCATTCAGTTTGCTGAGATGACTCTTTTGTGTTTGTAAAGTCTTCATAATTGTTTCCATTTGGAGACCTATCCCTGTGTGAGAAGCCTAAAGAATGAGTTTTGCTAAATTCCCCGGGTCTCTGAGTGAATTGATTCAATTGTATAGCAGACCTCCAGAATGCACTAGTGGACAACAAATCCCAGCACATATCTTAAGGCTGCCTGTCCCTATCTCCTCGTGGTCTCTTACAGGACTGGAGAGGTAGAATAGGTCTTTATAAACAGGAATTCATGGCTCACTCTCTCAATGGTCATTCTTGCTGTTAATCAATATAAAAAATTTGGAACATTTGATTTTATTTGATTGTGCAAACAAATTGTTTTTGTCTCACATACAGCTTTCTGACTACAAATCAGGTCCAGGGAACAAATATTCTAAGAATAACTGCTGTCACAGTTCACCATATTCGCTTTGCAATTAAATCAGCTCTTAACTTCTCTTGAGATCCAATGGTTTTAATTTTAATTTTCTGTACTTTTCCTCCCTCCTTGCTGGGGTCTACTCCACTTCTGTCTTGGGCTGTGCTTGGCCTTTGACCTCCCCCCCATTTCCCTGCTGTGTGCCATTTCTTGGGTCAGAATGAGACCGTGTGTAAGTATCACAACTGCACTCCATGACAGATCAACTGGTGTGTGTTTTATGAGGAAAGATTACACAAATTGGGGTTTTATTCTCTAGAGTTTCGAAGGTTAAGGGGTGATCTGATTGAAGTTTATAAGATATTAAGGGGAACAGATAGGGTGGATAGAGAGAAACTATTTCCGCTGGTTGAGGATTTTAGGAGCAGGGGGCACAGTCTAAAAATTAGAGCCAGACCTTTCAGGAGCGAGATTAGAAAACATTTCTACACACAAAGGGTTGTAGAAGTTTGGAACTCTCTCCCGCAAACGGTAATTGATACTAGCTCAATTGCTAAATTTAAATCTGAGATAGATAGCTTTTTGGCAACCAAAGGTATTAAGGGATATGGGCCAAAGGCAGGTATATGGAGTTAGATCACAGATCAGCCATGACCTTATCAAATGGCGGAGCAGGCACGAGGGGCTGAATGGCCTACTCCTGTTCCTATGTTCCTATGATAGGAGCATTCAAACATTCTACTGCTAAAGTGCAGGACTGTGTAACTTGTGTGTCCCTTTAAGTCTATAATAATGTAATTGCTGTCCTTTCCCGTGATCTATTAGATACCGATTGTTCTTAACCAGATCCTCAAACCCATTAGAGGTCAGACTGGTTTTTAGTCTTAATTTTTTTTAAAGTATTATTGCTGAAATCAATTCGAAGTTCTTTTGGTGAGGAGCTTTCTATACGGAAATAATGGAAATAATTGGCCTTATTCTCTTTTTTTAATACTTTTTAAAAAGTGACACAGAAATTTGCACAGGTACTAATGCGACACCTGTAGTGAGATGGACACATTTCAAAACCTTTATAAAAAACTGAACAAAGTGTAATGTTTAAAAGCAAATTTTAAAAAGTACTACAGCTTCAAAGTGCGAAGAGATGTTTTACACCATTGCACTACAGTTGACTATTGGCTCACAGAGTCTCATCTCTGTGATGAGACTCAAATCGTGCTTACATTACTTTGAAGAAATCTGTAACTTGATTTTTAGTTGTGGTATGTAGAAATATGCAGCTTTTATTGATTTATTTATGTGTGTGTGATGTACCTGGTCTTCTGAACGGTTTGAAAGGTTCCTTTCATGATACTGAATCAAAGTTGATCCTGCCATGGTAACTCAGCTCTTTAAGTCTAAAGTGCATTTATTAATATTAGTTTATAGATTTTGGAATAAACTCCAAATAAATTGAAAGTAATATTTTTGAGGTACTAAAGTCTTCCTTTGTGAGAGCGTTAGTAAGTGTGGCATCACCACATTTAACAAGCAAAAGAGAAATGTCAGAACATCCCTATTTGTCCATACAAAGAACATGTGTGTGACAGTCCTTACTATCTGTACCTAACATATGAACATTTCTAAAACCAGTCACAAATAAACGAGATACATTCTTAACAGGGACGGTTTTCTTGTTCAACACCAAAATGTGACTCTTATTCCCTCTACAGGCGGTTATGTGAACAATATTAGTTGTTTTTAAAATGTACTGAACAGGCAAATGTCAAATTTCAATAAACTCTTCCACCACTGCTGATTTGCATGTAATTGCAACAAAAGATGCCACACCACGGTACCCATGGAAACCAGTAGCATGGAGAAATCTACATTTCTGGGGAGGTGCAGGGGTGGGGGTTGTTAAAATGGAGATTGGAACTTGAATTTGGATTCAAAGAATCTGGCTCAGCTCAACTTTGAGAAAATAAATATTTTCAACTAAGACAATGCCTGATTGGTGTTACCTTGTCTGTTTTGCGTACCTTCATGAGTGAGATACACACAAAAGCAATGCTCAGTGTAATACATTCTTAGTGCCACCTGACTCAACTCTGAGAATTGGTTAGCAGTGAGGCCAAGTGTCAAATTGTTTTTGTTTAATGTATTCATACGCAGCATGACTCACTAATCTCATGTGAATGATAGTACTGGAGTAGAAGCTTTGTGATTCAAATACCAGCTGCAAAAATAGAAGAGAGGTATTGAACAAAGTGAGTTATTCACAAGGGAATTAACTCATCAACAATCCATACCGTTTCTCAAAACAGCACAGCCATTCCAGAAATACACTTTCACACAGTTTCTGGACATTTTGGGGGATTGTCCAATCTGTGCTTGCGTTTTTACACCATTACTGCTCAGCCTTAAATTGACTTTTGGCTATTGTGTCGACTTGCATGCTGTTATAACTAAGCCATATTTTGCGGTGTGAATTAATTGCAAACGCTGAGCTTTACCAGCCAAGGAGAAGGTCATCAATCATTTTTTTTTGAGCACTAATCATGAGTGCAATTAAGGCATATTTGGGATAGAGCTGAATTCTACCCCTCCACAAGAGGACTGCTTTGTCATAAATCTGCCATATGTTTTCCGTTACATTTGAATGTTCTACGATTTATGGAACATAAATGTATTGATAGTGCCTGCAGTAACACACAACTAAAAAAAACTTTTTGGATTTATAAAAATGTGTATTTGTTACAAACTAGATACATGACTAAAATACATTAGGGTAAACTCAATGAGGTTGTGCCTTTGGAGCAGAGCCTTGCTATGCATGAGTGCAGGTCAGAGAATTGAGGCTATTGCATTATTGCTTTATCTCTAGCTCTTGTTGATATCCAGTGTGGCTCTGCTCCAGGTGCATAGCCTTTCAGAATTTGCCCTATTATTAGGTACATATAATCAGGTAAATCTTTAGATCTAAACATCACGGTTTTATTTATTTCAGAGAGAGAGAGAAAATCACTGATTACATCTGCTCTTTGTTTCTGCTGAGGAATCCAATTATTGTTTACAGAAGATGTCTTTATTTTTCTAAAGACAAATGTTTTCACAGTCAAGAGTAAATTCCTGATGCACCTTAACATTGCAATGGCTTCAGATGGAGTGATGTGCATTTATAAATATACAGAAAGTCAGTAGCAAACTCCATTCAGTTACCATTACAGAAACTATTTTTTCCCAGCTTTGGCTTAGCTAAAATGTTATAGAAGAAGTTAAAATATTAAATTTTCTGTGAATTAAAAGTGGATTAATTTCAGGCCCACCACATCCATCATACAAAAAATCCTGAATTTGTGAACCATAAATGTGAACCATTCCCACTCCCCGCGCCCCCAACAGTGCAACCTCAAATCACCATTAGCATTGTCACAGGGGATTTGTCAGTTCTCGTATCAAGCATTATGCTGAAATAAAGTCTCTCTCATTTATAATGGTTCAGTAGTTTGTCCCCTGTTGTCAAGCTGTTTAATTTGCGTGATTATTTCTACTGTTCCTTTAGATGTCTTGAATTACTGCAGTGGTAAATTAACCTTTGGTGCACTGCAGATGAGTTTACTCATCTGAATGCACTGTGTCTTCAGAGGTCATTGTTCACTAGCAGCCCTTCCTGTTTTGACACATTTGTACACATCAGTCTTCATTGTTTGGGCTTTCAATTAGCTAAAAAAAAATGAGCCTTCATTTGAGACAATGAAAGTCCAATTATTTTTAGAGGTTGCCCACCTCCAAATGAGGAAGGAGGAAGCCTCCGAAAGCTTGTGAATTTCAAATAAAATTGCTGGACTATAACTTGGTGTTGTAAAATTGTTTACAATTGTCAACCCCAGTCCATCACCGGCATCTCCACATCATGACCTCCAAATGAGGTTTAATAGTGTTCTTTGGGAAAGAAAAAAGATTAGGTTAAAAAAGAGAGAGAACAATAGACTAAATCTGGAAATGATTGTGAAGTATGGTGGATTTCAACCTTGGATTCAGATTCAAACCCAGTTAATGGATGGACTGATGGTCTCTTTTTTGTTGATGAAACCCGGCCAATTAAAATCGACTGAGTTATTGGGGGAGCATGTGATCTTTTTTCTTTTGTAATCCAATTAAGAATCAAGACAGCTTATAGGTGTATTTTAAATGTTCGAATGGTTTCTTACCTCCCATTATATCAAGTGCCTGATGTATGTATTCACTTGCAGAATAGAAATAGGCAGCAATGTCAAAATTTGGTAAGTCACTGGCTGCTATACCATAATAATCCATACCGGTACCATAGAAATCTTGACATCCACTGGACGCAATCATTTTGTGTGCAGCATTTAACACATGAGTGACACCCAACTTCCACAGGCAGAATCTGTCATGGGCTACCGTCCTGATGAGGTAAGAGATACCAGAAGATGTTACGACTGTACAATTATATTTACGATGCACTTTGCTTACTGTTTCCTGTATTGTTGTTGAACTTTTCTGCTTATCAAGGTGAGGGATGTCAGTTATGAAAATGGGACTCATTGAGTGGCAGCTCTCTTGTCAGGCGTTGGACGCCTGGATACAAAGTAATGTCCATTTTACTCTCACCAGCCCACGTTACAAAATACCTCTCAGTGAGAATTTTTCTCTTTCCCACACCATCATATTTTGCAGCCTCTCTGAATGACTATCAACTTGTACCAGTTTCTGAACAGTTTAATGCAGTGGACCCACAGCCACAAAGAACTGATTTAAAGCTGTCAAACCATCACAATATCAGCCTGGCTTGAATCGAGTCAGATCTCAGAGATAAAACAATTGTCCTAACTTATTCTGCCACCCAATCACTCTACATTTGATTCAAAGTATTTAGTGTATGTTTCAGATCACTATAACCAATGTCACTGCTGCTTTGTTGAAACATAAGTTTGCAGCCTTCTGGTTATGGTTCATTTGGTTGAGCAGCAGACCTGCCACTTTACATCTGTTGTTTTATTTATTGTTACTTTAGCAACCTGGTGTTCCCTTACTCACTTTGACATACATTGATTGCATGTGATACACTGGTAATTACCTGAGGATCCTGAGAGAATCACACGTCTGCTTATCTCTTGAACTCCTAGTTAAGAATTCCTGAAATGTAACTCTTAGACCATTGAGGTGTTCCGTTCAGTGTAACACACCGTTTAGGGGAGGAGCGTTTAATGCCCCCTGCTCAACAGGAACTGGCGGGCAGTTAAAACGAAGCTGACTCCAATTTTAAACCCGCTGGTTTTAGTGGCGGATGAGGTGCCCGTTGGACTCAGGCGACGCCTCATGCATAAATGCTGATCGTGCTCTTAGAACGTTAGAAGGACGTTGATTGCATTGCAACTGAGGCCTGAGCGGGGAAGCCACTGCGGTTTTCCCACCAAGCTGAATCAGGTTGGTGAGGAGGATAAAGAGGCCCTCCAAGGTCAGCATGAAACTTTCCTTGGCAATTTGCCACTCGGCCAGTGAGAGTGGCAAGCATTGGCTGAACATTCTGATTTTCCTGCTTTCCTTGTGAGCAAAGGTCTGGTCCCTGCTCAGCTTCTTCCCACGGGTTCTCTCGGCTGATCTTGGGAACTCACCCCATGGTGAATGGTGAAGCAGAATCCTGAAGTGCTGGGCCAACTGTATCAGACAATGATCTGTTTTTACTGTGTTGAAGAATGTTTGTAATTTCTCGCAACAGCTTTCAACAATTTTCTCATCGACTGACCTTCAATTTGATACACTGGCTCCCTGTCCCAAAACTATTAATTGTAAACAATTTTACAACACCAAGTTATAGTCCAGCAATTTTATTTGAAATTCACAAGCTTTCGGAGGCTTCCTCCTTCCTCAGGTGAACGATGTCGAAATGAAATCGAGGATTTCATTTCGACATCGTTCACCTGAGGAAGGAGGAAGCCTCCGAAAGCTTGTGAATTTCAAATAAAATTGCTGGACTATAACTTGGTGTTGTAAAATTGTTTACAATTGTCAACCCCAGTCCATCACCGGCATCTCCACATCAAAACTATTAAGAAATAAATCCATTTCTTCAATGTAAAAAGTCGGATAGCCAGGTGGTGAAGAATAGAATACTGGAGCCTCATCTTCAGTTGCTTCCAAGCTTTTATTCACAGAGATCACCCTTACACATCATGCACCCCCTGGGTAAGCTCCTTCCTATAAATGGATACAAGAGACTCCCCAATTGATACCCACCACATGAATACAATTAACACTAATTGATATAAACCACATGGATTAACATTCAAATCCCTCTGCGGCCTTGCTCCTTCCTGTCTCTGCAACCTCCTCCAGCCTTATATCATTCCCACTCCCAGCATTGCTTGGTCCTTTGCTTCTGGCCTTTAGTGCATCCACCCTCATCAGTGGTAGCACTCTCGCCTCTGAGTCAGAAGGTCGTGGGTTCAAGTCCCACTCCAGAGACTTGAACACAGAATCAGGCTGATACTCCCAGTGCAGTACTGAGGGAGTGCTGCACCGAAGGAGGTGCCGTCTTTCGAATGAGATGTTAAACTGAGGCCCCGTTTGCCCCCTCGGGTGGATGTAAAAGATCCCACGAGCACTATTTCCAAGAAGGCTTCTCCCCGGTGTCCTGGCCAATATTTATCCCTCAACCATCAACACTAAAAAACAGATTATCTGGTCATTATCACATTGCTGTTTGTGGGATCTTGCTGTGCAGAAATTGGCTGCTACATTACAACAGTGACTACACTTCAAAAAGCACTTCCTTGGCTGTAAAGAGCTTTGGAACATCCTTAGGTCATGAAAGGCACTATATAAATGCAAGTCTTTCTTATGTGAATGTGCTCATTTTATAAACCAATAATGCTTTCTATTGATGGGTTTCCAGAGATATCTTTTGAACCTTATTCTAGACAAACACGACAGACACAATTGCAATCATCTCCCAGAGCTACCGATGACCGAACTATTGCTGAAGAGGTGGTCGACTGTGACTTGTGGACACCCATTGCTCAGATCTGCAAACTGGGAAATCCTTATCCACAAGCAAAGACAGGTGAGGGTAGGGGCAAATATGCCCCCTTGGCTCATTAAGGCTATTGCCCCTCCAGGCAGAATACGAAACATCATGTTAGTCATTTCCTTACTATTATCATGACTTTACCTTTGGTTTTATAAGTTATTTTTATTCCTCCTCCTTAGAAATCACTTTACCAATCATGAACTTGCTGGTAGGTGTATAACTTGCCTTGCTATTTTTTTCTGCCCTTTTTAGCCTTTACGTAAGGGAATAATGCGATTTCTGTGATCGTGCGAAATAGCCCACATTTAGCACAAAAAACTAAAACCATTTCTTAAAATCCCTTATTTTCATTCTTTTTTTTGAAATACAGCTGCTAAAATAAAAGAAAAGCACATATCAGGACTGGAAGTTTGACAAAAAGATTAATTAAGTTCCCCTTGTTGTGAGGACACTGAAGTCTCAATGGAAGTTTAAACCACTCCACCAGTCTACACCGAACAGCTTAAATTCTACTGATTGATTAGACACTCTTAAGAGATTTTAGCTAATTTATCCCGCCCACCCACCCACAAGTTTTCTGTAATCAGTGTTTCTCAAAAACATACTAACACTGAGCTTGTCATTACTATTACTGCTGTTTGAAGATGTACTTACATGTCTCCTATGTATAGATTAGGCCAAACTTCGTCTATGCGGCTAAGTGGAACTCTGTTGTTGCGCAAGATTTCCTCCAACTCTGCAACTGTGGGAGTGTTGGTATCTGGGCTGGGGTTTTTGGAAAAAGTGGGATCACTCCTTGGTTCAGTTTCTTCATCTGACATCATTACAGTAGTGTTTTTTTTTGTTGCTTTTTGTGGTTCAAAAGACTGTTCACTGTCTGCTGTGTGGAACCGCTCTCTGTCAGCCCTGGCTCATCTCCACACAATGTAATGATTCTGAACAGGTGCAAGTCCAGATTCTGCAGAGCAACACTACATTTTAATTCAGTATCTAATTAGACCTTACAGGTTCCAAATAAAATGCTATCCAGGAAACAATAAAAATAAAAAAATGTACAAATTCTAACAAAAAGTTTGTCTTTTCAATTCAGAAACTATTAGTAACAAAATATTGATGCAAAGTAGTCACAAAATGACTTGAGGGATCATAATTTTTGTCACTCTTTCGAGCATAATATCAGATCACTCCTTAAACCACGTTGTCTTGTACAGGCATAAGCTAGGTTACAACTTCTTAAGAATGATCATATTGTTAAATAGTCAATTTATTTTTGTGAGATCGATCAATGACAGAAAGGCAATACGCTCACAAGCAAAGTTCATTTTATCTTAGCATAATACCTTAAACAAAGTTAAGTACTTACAACCTAGTAAGCTTAGTTAGGAAACAATGTCTCTTGAGTTACTGTTCTTGAGTTCAATCTTCCCGGGACAAATCCAAATTCCCATCACAGTAGCTGATTTATTTAACTTAGTTGCTTACAAGTTTATTATCAAAATGTCTTTTTATGGCGTTTTCCATATGACATGACCACGCCTTGCTCACATGCATAAGAACATAAGAAATAGGAGCAGGAGTAGGCCAATCGGCCCCTCGAGCCTGCTCCGCCATTCAATAAGATCATGGCTGATCTGATCCTAACCTCAAATCTAAATTCATGTCCAATTTCCTGCCCGCTCCCCGTAACCCCTAATTCCCTTTACTTCTAGGAAACTGTATATTTCTGTTTTAAATGTATCTAATGATGTAGCTTCCACAGCTTCCTGGGGCAGCAAATTCCACAGACCTACCACCCTCTGAGTGAAGAAGTTTCCCCTCATCTCAGTTTTGAAGGAGCAGCCCCTTATTCTAAGATTATGCCCCCTAGTTCTAGTTTCACCCAACCTTGGGAACATCCTCACCGCATCCACCCGATCAAGCCCCTTCACAATCTTATATGTTTCAATAAGATCGCCTCTCATTCTTCTGAACTCCAATGAGTAGAGTCCCAATCTACTCAACCTCTCCTCATATGTCCGCCCCCTCATCCCCGGGATTAACCGAGTGAACCTTCTTTGTACTGCCTCGAGAGCAAGTATGTATTTTCTTAAGTATGGAGACCAAAACTGTATGCAGTATTCCAGGTGCGGTCTCACCAATACCTTATATAACTGCAGCAATACCTCCCTGTTTTTATATTCTATTCCCCTAGCAATAAAAGCCAACATTCCGTTGGCCTTCTTGAACACCTGCTGCACCTGCATACTAACTTTTTGATTTTCTTGCACTAGGACCCCCAGATCCCTTTGTACTGCAGTACTTTCCAGTCTCTTGCCATCAAGATAATAACTTGCTCTCTGATTTTTCCTGCCAAAGTGCATAACCTCACATTTTCCAATATTGTATTGCATCTGCCAAATCTCCGCCCACTCACCCAGCCTGTCGAGATGCCCCTGTAGGTTTTTTATGTCCTCCTCACTCTCCACTTTCCCTTCCATCTTTGTATCATCTGCAAACTTTGATATGTTACACTCGGTCCCCTCCTCCAAATCGTTAATATAGATTGTAAAGAGTTGGGGACCCAGCACCAACCTCTGCAGAACACCACTGGCTACTGGTTGCCAGTCCGAGAATGAACCATTTATCCCAACTCTCTGCTTCCTGTTAGATAACCAATCCTCCACCCATGCCAGAATATTACCCCCAATCCAGTGATTCTTTATCTTGAGCAATAATCTTTTATGTGGCACCTTGTCGAATGCCTTCTGGAAGTCTAAATACACTACGTCCACTGGTTCCCCTTTATCCACCCTGTACATTATGTCCTCAAAGAACTCAAGCAAATTTGAAAGACATGACTTCCCCTTCGTAAAGCCATGCTGACTTTGTCCTATTAAATTATGTTTATCCAAATGTTCTGCAACTTTATATACATTTCTGAGCTACAGTGTACATGATACAATGGTCCTATTGATCTGGGGGATGCTGACTCACTCTTTAATCGTCCTGTTAGCCACTTTCTTAACTTCGCTAAAGTGAGCAAGTTCCTCTTATCTTTCCTTTCCCGAGGTCTCCAGACCATTCTTTAATTAAGTTTTAACAAGGTTATTAACAGGCAGTGCCATACATGGATCTTCTCATGGTTCAGGGAATGATAAGGATGCCAGGTGCAATCTGCCACTCCAGAATGGTGATTCAGGCAGAGAATTGAAACCTCTGTCTACATTTGTGTGCTGTTTCTTTATTTTACTGGTGTGAGCATTCTATATTTTAACCCATTTCACCCATGTACTCTAACAATATTATAATGTAATGGATACGGACCCAACAGCCAAGAATCTTGTGGAGGCAGATTATTGTCTCCTTGTTGGTTCTCTTTGTTTTGGATTATTCATGCCTTTTCTAAGTGTTCACAAATTTGATCTTGAATTATGGCTCCTAAGAGTTTGCCCACAACTGACATCAGGCTAATTGGTCTACAGTTAGCCATTTTATCCCTGTCTCCCATCTTGAACAGTGGTGTAACATTTGCTGCCTTCTATTCCCATTGCACAGTTTGTATATCTAACCTATGGGGAATCTCGCCTTCCTGGAGTGCAGGTTGGAGATTTAGGTACCTATGCCCAAAACCATGAGCACTGCGTGCCCATAATTACGTTATGTACTCCTGGGCGAAGCTCCCTGCCAGTAGCACAGATTCACCAAATGACTCCCATCATGTCAGTTTAGGGACTTACTTTACAATCACAGTATGTTCTTTATGTGTCAGCCTTGGGTCAGTGGGTAGCACTCTTACCTTTTAAGTCAGAAAGTTGTGGGTTCAAGGCCCACTCCAGACACTTAGCACATAATCTAGGCTGACACTGCACTGCAATACTGAAGGAATGCTGCACTGTCGGATGAGACCTTAAACTGAGGCCCTGACTGCTCTCTCTGGTGGATGTAAAAGATCCCATGGCAAAAATTGAAGAAGAGCAGGGGAGTTCTCCTGGTGGTCTGGTCAACATTTATCCCTCAACCAACAAGACTGAAAAAAGTGATCTGATCATTTATCTCATTGCTGTTTGTGAGACCATGTCAAAGACTGCAGAGAGGATGAGGAGAGATATTGCATGGTGGTCACAGTCATTTGTGACTTTGATCAGTGCTGTGGCAGGGGCGGAAACCTGATGGGAGAGGTTCAGGCATGGAGTTGTAGGAAACATGGGCATGGATTTGGGAGGTGGCAACATGTTCACGGTATTGGAGAGGAAAGAGAGGCTGGTGAAGGATGAGTAGTTTTCAAAGACAGAGGGGGCAAGGATGGGTTTTCTGAGTAGTGGTGGTTTTGAAAGGGAAGGGCACAGTACCTGAAGAGAGGGAACCATTTACACCATCAGCTAGAATGGGAGCCAGGAAGGCAAGTTAAGTAGTCTCCAGTGTAGTGGGAATAGGGTCAAGGGAACAGAAGTAGAGTCTCCTGGACAAGATTAGCTCAAGGAAGGCAGGAGGGGCGATAGGAGAAAAACTAGAGAAAGACACGGTTTCAGGGCTAGTCCAAGGGGGTATCTTGAGGGTGGTTTGACTTGGCGAGCAAGGGGAAGGGAAGCAGCAGAGGCAGCTGAGTGGATGGTCTCATTCTTAGTGACAAAGAAGTCAAAGAGCTCCTCGCACGTTGGGGGAGTTGAGGATGGAGGAGACAGGTGAGAGGGGTTGAAGAAGACAGTTGGTAGTGAAGAAAAGAAACAGGGGTTATCTTTGCTCTCCAGGATAGTCCTGGGGTACTGGGTGTTTTGTCAGAGGTGAGTGAGGCCTGATAGTGCTTGATGTGGTCCAGCCAGATGTGATGATGGATGGCTAAACCAGTCTGTGCCCCTTGGATTTAAAATAAGACAACATGAGTGCTGCCTGGAAAGTGTACCATATGTCAGAGTAACTTCTCTGAATAATAACCTCAACTAACAGTTCTACACTCACCTCTGGTGGTTCTACAATCCTAATATCCACCTCCTGTGAAAACTGAAGCAAAGTACTTATTTAGTATTTGCCTTTCCCTCACTTTCCATGTCAGCCTTGGTTCTTGGCCCTTAGTTGCTCTATTGCTGTCATGACTGTCCTTAACTACTAAAGTGCCTGTAAAAGTCTTTTTATTGTCCTTTATGTTTTTTTTGTTAATTTTCTCTCAAACTCCCTCATTCCATTTCTAATCTCCCTTTTAGTAGCTTTTTTACATTCCTATTTTTTTGTCTGGATTTTCTTTTTATTATCTGTTGGGTGAGTACTAATTGCTTGTTATTTCGTTTCAAATTTGATGTATTTTCCCAACTCATCTATTGGAGCCCCAACCTTCAATACACTCCAATCTTCCTTACTGGAATTAACTGATTTGTTCCCTTTCTCTCTTCTGTTTCAATATTTCTCATTCCTGATCTATGTTTCTGTTGTGTGACCTCACTGTGCACCAATTGGCTGTTGTGTGACCTTACTGTGCACTAATTGACTGTTGTGTGACCTTACTGTGCACTAATTGACTGTTGTGTGTCCTTACTGTGCACCAATTGGCTGTTGTGTGACCTTACTGTGCACCAATTGGCTGTTGTGTGACCTTACTGTGCACTAATTGGCTGTTGTGTGACCTTACTGTGCACTAATTGACTGTTGTGTGTCCTTACTGTGCACCAATTGGCTGTTGTGTGACCTTACTGTGCACTAATTGGCTGTTGTGTGTCCTTACTGTGCACTAATTGGCTGTTGTGGTTGTCAACAACAGTGACTGCACTTCAGGAAAAAAGTAATTAACTGGTTGAAGAGTGTGTTGAGCTCTCCGGACGATGTGTGTATAAATACAAGTTCCTCCTTCCTCTTGTGTTGAGGGTCATTTGAGGTTTCAAACAGGGCAACCCTGCTTTGCTGCACTTCCTACAGAAGCATTGTTGTTATGATTTGGAATACATGGCCTAAAAGGGTGGTGAAAGCAAATTCAATAGTAACTTTCAAAAGGGAATTGGATAAATACTTGAAAAGGAAAAAAAAATGTAGGGCTATGGAGAAAGAGCAGGGGAGTGGGACTAATTGGATAGCTCTTTCAAAGAGCCAGCACAGGCACGATGGGCAGAATGGCCTCCTTCTGTGCTGTATGATTCTAAGCATCTCCAAAACAGCATCAGAAAATCGAGCTGCTCTGCATTGTTGCCAGTTGTTCTGAGTTTTCTGTCCAGTAACAACAAAGTAGCTCTTTTAGCTAACATCAACAGCCTCGTAGAGTTACAGCTACACTGCTGCAGGCTATTTCCCACCATCGTCCCTGAGCTAACAATGAGCTCCTGCTGGTAGGCTCAATCAGGGCTCGGGGCTCACTGAGAATATTTAATAAGGCTGACCGTGGGAAATCCAGCAAGGGTGGCTTTGTGTGGTGTTGGTGAATTCCAAGTCTCTCTTTGGGGAAGGAAATCACCCAAAGTATGGATTCCAGCTAGATTCTGATGAAAGGTCATTGACCTGAAATGTTAACTCTGTTTCTCTCTCCACAGATGCTGCCTGGCCTGCTGAGTGATTTCAACATTTGCTGTTTTTATAGCAGCTGGGCTGCTGTTGAAGAGTTGTTTGTGCAATCTGAGTCCTGTGCTAATACAAATCAAAAGCAAGAAACTGCAAATGCTGGAAATACACAGCAGGTCAGTTAGCATCTGTAAAGAGAAAAGGCAGGTTAATGTTTTGGGCAGAACCTTTCTTCTGTTTCAGTTGTGTGCAGAGATGAGAGATGCTAGGATTGTTCTCCTTTGAGTACAGAAGGTTAATTGATGTGTTCAAAATTATGAAGGGTTTTGACAGAGTAAAGAAGGAGAAAATGTTTCCACTGACAGAAAGGTCAGTAACCAGAGGACACAGATTTAAGATAATTGGTAAAAGAACCAGAGGGGAGATGAGGAGAATCTTTTACACAACGAGCTGTTATGATTTGGATGTAGGGTTGCCAACCCTCCAGGATTAACCTGGAGTCTCCAGGAATTAAAGATTAATCTCCAGGCTGCAGCTGAGAGCAATCTGGAGGAAATAGCAGGGACATCAAAAAATTGTGTTTTTAAAATTTTCTTTGAACACTTTTGTTCATAAGTTGCAAAAGTATCGGACATGGGGGAAAAAAGGCTGTTTGACTGACAGTCAAGAATCATCCAATCAGGTAATGAAGAGTCTGTTTGCTTTCTAATTGGCTGAGGGAAGGTGGGGTGGAGTGGTTAGAGGCACAGGTCATGTGATGACACCTCCAGGAATACGTCCAACCAGAGTTGACAACCCGACCTGAAAGGGGTGCTGGAAGCAGATTCAATAGTAACTTTCAAAATGGAATTGGGTATATTCTTGAAAAGGCAAAGAATTTCAGGGCTACAGGGAAACAGCAGGGGAGTAGGACTAATTGGATAGCTGTTTCAAAGAGCTGGCACAGGCACAATGGTCTCCTTCTGTGCTGTATGATTCTATCATGTGGACCGAATATGCAGGGGGTGCTGTGTTGTGCAGTGCTGGGTGTACCTCCAGTACTGCAGGGGGCGCTGTGCCTGGACCTCGGGCTCCGTGTTTTGCAGTGCTGGGTGTACCTCCAGTACTGCAGGGGGCGCTGTGCCTGGACCTCGGGCTCCGTGTTGTGCAGTGCTGGGTGTACCTCCAGTACTGCAGGGGGCGCTGTGCCTGGACCTCGGGCTCCGTGTTGTGCAGTGCTGGGTGTACCTCCAGTACTGCAGGGGGCGCTGTGCCTGGTGTTCGGGCTCCGTGTTGTGCAGTGCCGAGTGTACCTTCAGTACTGCAGGGGGTGCTGTGCCTGGCCCTCGGGCTCCGTGTTGTGCAGTGCTGGGTGTACCTCCAGTACTGCAGGGGGCGCTGTGACTGGTGTTCGGGCTCTGTGTTGTGCAGTGCTGGGTGTACCTCCAGTACTGCAGGGGGCGCTGTGCCTGGCCCTCGGGCTCCGTGTTGTGCAGTGCTGGGTGTACCTCCAGTACTGCAGGGGGCGCTGTGCCTGGCCCTCGGGCTCCGTGTTGTGCAGTGCTGGGTGTACCTCCAGTACTGCAGGGGGCGCTGTGCCTGGCCCTCGGGCTCCGTGTTGTGCAGTGCTGGGTGTACCTCCAGTACTGCAGGGGGCGCTGTGGGGCGCTGAGCCTGGCCCTCGGGCTCCGTGTTGTGCAGTGCTGCATGTACCTTTGAGGAGCTGATGATGATGAGGCGGAGCTGGGCTTTCCCGGGCACACGGTCCGCAGCGAGGATCTGACATCGGGGCCGGGCTCCGTGTTTAATAAAAGAAGCAGAATCTGCTCCTGGCACGGTGCAGGTGGGCGGGGTAAGTAACAGCCGCCAAGGGTTCTTGGACCAACCGACAGCGGGGCTGTTGTCAAGGCCCGGCTATAGAGAGTGCGTGCGGGGGCTACAGCCGGACCCGGGACTGGTGGTCTATCGCTGATTGCACTGTTGCCTGTTTATCCACAAGCCTTTACCAAAAATGAATACTTAAAAACCTTCTGTGCTGTGCGAGACAGGTCAGTCAGAAACATGTCTTAATTTATTTTATATATCTGGATGAAGGTCAGTGAAGTCTTAACATATATAAATACAATACTTACTGGCAAATAAGTTTTTTAGGAGCTGCTCCTATTTATTCTGGTTCCAGTGAGTGGGGTTCTGAATTGCTTGATCGATGGAAATACACGTATGTCCCACGTATTTATTCTGTGCAGTGCAATTGGAGCTTTGTTCATTTTTGCTCCGACTGGAAAATGTAATTGTTCATATGGAAGTTGTTGATGCAACAAACTTAGTAATCAGACATTTTTTAATGAATTTTATCTTGATGTGAATTAGCGTTTGGTCACTTTGCTTTCTCTGTTTGGATCGGATAGGCAGTGTAATGTACAAAAATACCTATCAAAATAAAATCACGCGAATTAGTTGAATGGAGTGTTGGTATTAACGGATTTCATTTGAGAAGGCAGTTCCTCAAAAAGATAGAAGGTTAATAACGCATCTGAAGTGTTAACGTTTTCCATTATCCAGTGATAGATGACACTTTTTTTGTAGTGAAACTTTGTTTGTGACAAACATTTCACAAGTTGATTGAGCCTCAGTGACTTTAAAATTCACATTCAAGATCAATTCTTCTCCTAACAGACAACATAACTTGAAATTGATAAACTCAACGTTGAGTCAGTTACTGTAGTCAAAACCAGGTACTGTATATTCTGTTTTTGAGCCTAACTTTATATTCTACAGGAGGGATTTGGATATTGAGAGATGGTTTACATCAAAATATACAAGACGATTGCAGTCCATCTGACTGGTCCTGTCGTTTGGGAAACATTGTATCCCATGATAGCTGTCATGCCCATCACATTTTTCTCCAGATACTCATCTAATTCTCTTAAATTTTATACAATCTGTCCCACTGAGGCTGCTGGCAATGTTACGCTGTGAGGTATCTTGCAGCCAGTCTTTGTCCCACTCCATGCAGACCCACTCAGCAGAAGCTGGGAACTTGCCAAAATTATGTAAGTGATCCTAAACCAGAAAATGGGTTGCAGCCAGGGGTACCTCTGTGGTAGATGGAGCCACACAACGCCGAAGATTTCCTCCAATTCAGCAAAAATGGAATATCTAAGCCGATTATAATATCATGGGCCATGAGGCTCCATGGTATACATCTAAGTGGCCCACAAGGACAAAAAGCTTAAACACTAATTTTTAAAGAAGGATTAGCTTTATGCTTGAAGGTTGTTCAATTTGGTGCAGCCTGTTTAGAATTGCTAATATGATTTTGTGTTAACAACCTGTCATTTTTAAAAAAAGATTCAACAGTCGAGTAGCACTGTTGCTGCTCCCAAGAGCTGCCATTTTAATGTGAGCAAATTGAGAGAATTGGCTTCATGATTCCTATCCGTCTGCAATCTGGTCATGGTTCCTAGGCAGTGCAGGGCCAACAGCTCTAGTTAACATTTAGTAACAGTGGGGTTTTGTTCATTGCTCAAGTGATAATGACATCATCATGAGGCTCCGTATTCTGACTCATAGTTATAAACCTTGTGATTTTTAAATGACATTCAGACTTTAGTTTAATCATCACTATCCTTTAATGTGCTGTACTGGAATAGGTCTTGCATATTTTCATTAAATGTGGCTCTCTTTACCCACGCTAACCACTGTTTACAAAAATGTTTTGGAGAAGTATTACAGGTTTGAAAAATAGGTGTTTAGCTTTTGCAGAAGCCGTTTAGCAACCAACCAATTCAGTATTGCTGGCCGCAGTCTTGTCACCATCAACGCTTTGCTTTTGGAGGCATGAAGTGAAAGCCCTTTGCAAGGTGACTACCTGTACCTCTAGAGTAATATAGGCAGCACTATTATAAGCAAGACAGCATACATGCCTCCAGCTGGGGCTGATCAGTTAAGAAATTATTTTCTTCCCCCTCCAGAAGTTTCCTGCTGTTTTCTTGCCTTGAATTGCATCCAGAGATGTTTGTGTAATGTCACACGTATACTCATAGGTGTCTTGGTCTAATTTTCTGCAGAAAATAAATAGAGGCTTTGCAATATGTATTTTCTATGCTCAATTTAAGCTTTCCAACCTAAAGTAATCAGCTGGTGTAAATGACTGAACATGTGATGTTTTCCTCATAACAATTCTGGCACGACTAAAGTCAACATTCATCTGGTGTAATATTCTCGGCTTCTAAAATAGCGAACACTGGTAAATGGCACTGGCTATGGTAGCTGTATATTTTGCTTCATAATTTGTTACAACACGCACAACTCATTCACCTTTCAAAATGTGCACTCTATCAAGAGTAGTGTGTGTTATATAACATATCTGCATTTTGTATGTTCATAAATAAGTACTGATGTTTCTATCTCTTTCTCTCTTGTCTTCTTTTGCCTGTAAATAGACAATTAAAGGGAGATCCATAGGACCTTCTTAACTTGGGTCCTAATAACAGGAATTGTAAAAGGGGTGGAAAGAACATAGTGCTGATTATGGGATTGATTCTAAATACACAGTAATGTTCTCAGACGTTGATTTTATGCATCATATATAAAGTGGTGTCTGTGATGAGTTGTTATTTAACTTAACTGTGCCTTATGTTTTACTTTGTTGTCTTGAGTTTGAGTGATTTTCCATTTGATACTGATTTTTCACTGAATCGCTGGATTTTTGGGGTCTAGTTCTCTTTCCCCCCCCACCCCCATCCTGATTTTCTCCCAGTTTTTAATGCTAAAAATGGAACTTATCTATAATAGGATATTGGATGATTTTTACTTAAGTAATGAGGGCTGATGACTAGACTTAGGGGAATTAGCTTGCAGAAATTAGAGCATGACCTTGAATGGGGACTAAATTATCATTTGCTACAGAGTACATTTGTCATTATGTCCTTCTTAAAAAGAAAATTCAGCTCCCGCCCACTTTCCAAAGCCAGTTCCCCTGACTTCAATATTTTGATTCGAATAGTCAGTCTTGGAAAAATAAGCTGTAAAAAAAAAAGAAAATGAATTTTTGAAATGGTGCTAATAAGTGAAAATACTATACCTTGTATAGTATCCTACAGAACAATAGGAGGCTAAAGTTGTTCTGCCCAGATGTGTCCTGTATAAATGTTGGTGTCTTGCATCATGTTATTTCAAAGGAACTGCCACAATTATGTAACAATTCAATTGTGCCAGTAGTTATTGGGTGAGAAGTAGCCTGTTAAACTTGGCGGGTTTCTCAGTTAGGTCATCGGAGGCATTTTCTGAGGTTCAGACGTTACCTCCAACATCCTGTGGATGTTTGAGCAGTCTGATACAAGTAGGAGAGATACATATTTGCACGACTTTGTTCACTAAGTGAACTTGAAAGGAGTTAGAAAGTATGTCTAGAATAGGCTTGACCCAATTCAGCTGTCCTTCTAAAAGTATCTGAGAGTAAGGGGGGGCTGTATGGAAAGTCAGCAAGGCCCCCCCTTCCCCTCATATAGTAATGGTTAGGGGCCTTGATTAAAGTCCAGTTTTACATGAGTTTCAGTGAAGTAGATGCAAGTGATTTTTATGAGAAAAACTCACTGTATTTTGGCTTTGTTTGATCCCTTGGTTCACTGCAAATATCTAGATATTGGACACGTAAGGCACATAAGAACATAAGAAATAGGAGCAGGAGTAGGCCATACAGCCCCTCGAGCCTGCTCCGCGTTCAGTAAGATCATGGCTGATCTTCAACCTCAACTCCACTTTCCTGCCTGATCCCCATTTCCCTTGATTCTCTTGTCCAAAAATCTATATTGCCTTGAATATACTCAACGACTCAGCATCCACAGCCCTCTGGAGTAGAGAATTCTAAAGATTCACAACCCCCTGAGTGAAGAAATTCCTCCTCATCTCAGTCTTAAATGGTCAACCCCTTATCCTGAGACTATGCCCCTAGTTCTAGACTCTCCAGCCAGGGGAAACAACCTCTCAGCATCTACCCTGTCAAGCCCCCTCAGAATCTTATGTTTCAATGAGATCACCTCTTATCCTCCAGAGAGTATAGGCCCATTCTACTCTATTTCTCCTCATAAGACAACCCTCTCATCCCAGTGAACCTTCGTTGCACCACTAAGGCAAGTATATTCTTCCTTAGATAAGGAGACCAAAACTGTACACAGTACTCCAGATGTGGTCTCACCAAAGCCCTGTACAAATGTAGCAAGACTTCCTTACTCTTGTACTCCAACACCCTTGCAATAAAGGCCAACATGCCATTTGCCTTCCTAATTGCTTGCTGTACCTGCATGCTAACTTTCTGTGTTTCTTGTACTAGGTCATCCAAATCTCCCTGAACACCAACATTTAATAGTTTCTCACCATTTAAAAAATATTCTGTTTTTCTATTCTTCCTACCAAAGTGAATAACCTCACATTTCCCCACATTATACTCCATCTGCCGCTTTCTTGCCCACTCATAACCTGTCTCTATCCCTTTGCAGACTCTTTGTGCCCTCCTCACAGCTTACTTTCCCACCTAGCTTTGTATCGTCAGCAAACTTGGACACATTAAACTCGGTCCCTCTATCTAAGTCATTAATATAGATTGTAAATAGCTGAAGCCCAGAGGTAAAAGGTCAAACAAAACCTAATGGTCTTAACTTGGTCTGATAAGGCTTTTGTCATGCACGTTGTTTACAGGTTTCACTAATGATAACTTGCCATCTATGGCAAGACCTTCAGAAATTCCCCTGAACAGACTTTCCGAGCAGATCTTCAAGACAAGAGGGTATAAATTGGGTCAGATATCCTTCACTGACACAAACAACTTCACGAGCTAAATGATCTTCTAAAATGTTTTCTTAAGTAGCCAAAAGGTGCCGAGAAGTCCCTAGAATGTGATATTTGTTTTGTGGAATAGAAAAAAGTTATTTCTTTTTGTTCAGTTGAATTTTTGAAGATAGAAGTCAGCTTTTAGCAGAGATTAGAATATTACGTGTTCCAGGGACTTTGGAACAGATTGCTAAGTGTTGCTGATATCGCATATTGTGCTTTAACAATCCCCTGATATCCTGGCCAGTGCTATGATTGTACTGAATTCCAGTTTCAGTTCTAGTTGAGAGTGGGATTTCAGAATACTGGAAGCTGCAATGTTACATGAGTACTTAAAGTTACCTGTAGCCCCTTTGCTGTACTTTACTTAGTTTCATGTATTCTTTTTCAAATCCAGGTCCTATACAGATCAAATCATGCTTTACAAGCAAGCAGTGGTGATACTTTAAAAGCAAAAGTGCATAAATGTATTGGAAAGACTGGCTGGATACCAGTGCATTTTACATGGCTTGAGCATTTAAAGCTGGGTGATACCAATACAAAAGCAGCATTGGAGAAAGAAATCCACGCATCTTTGTGATTTTAAATGCAGATTATTGGCAGCTTTCAATTGGCAAGGATTACAGTATGAACAAGAGTGACTTTTATACTGTTGCCAAGGAGGTAATGTACAGAGTCATAGAATCTTACAGCACAGAAGGAGGCCATTTGGACTGTTTGTGCCTGTGGCTCTTTGAAAGAGCTGTTCAACATACCAGCTTTTTCCCCATTCCCCTGCAAATTAGTCCTTTTCACGTACATGTCCAGTTGCCTTTTGGAAGTTCATATGGAATCTGCTTCCACCACCCTTTCAGGTAGTGCGTTCTAGATCTTAACAACCCTCTGTGGAAAAAAAAATTCTCCTAATTTCCCCTCTAGTTCTTTTGCCAATTATTTTAAATCTATGACCTCTGGTTATCGACCCAGGTGCCAGAAGAGTTTGGAGTTAATTGAAACTACAGTGAGCCCCCTTAACTTCTTGGATTGATGCCTTGATAACTGATTAGAGATTGATATTCTAATCTGTATTGAAAGTCCATCCATAATTACAAGAATACATTTTTAAAAAATCACTAACAACTTGGACTTTCATAGTATTTTAGTGTTGTAAACATGTCCCAGGCACTTCACAGTGAGGAACTGACACTGAGCAGAAGATGGGACGAGGGTTGGGGAAGTAACTGAAGAGTGGTTGAAGTGATTGGCTTTGAGGCGGCATTTGAAGTTGGGGAGAGTTTTAGGACGAGTGCAGGGACATGATGGCTGATGACTCAGTAACAGATCGTGGAGTGAAGAGAAATGTTCAGTAAACCAGAGTTAGTGGAGCAGAGGTTGAGAGCTTGGACATAGGGTTGGAGGAAGTTGCAGAGGTGGGCTGAAGCCATGGAGGGATTTCAAACTCCTTATCCATGTGTTGGGGCTTCCCAAATTCATACTTTTTGAGAGAGGAATGAAACGTGATGACTTTTCAGTATGCATGGGACATTATTTCTGAGTACATTACACTTTTGTGAAAAAATGTTGATGGAAAAGCCAATATAGTTTTGGGAGTTCTGTGTATGTTTGACATGAGAGATTTTAAGCTGCAGTCCATCCGGTCCTTTGCTGAAGAATGAGTCCTGCACTTCTGAGTATTTCATATTGTTGGCAGTAAAAGTTTGGTTAAAGTTACTTGAGTTCCTTGACCTTAATCAACATTCCACAGTTGTGTAAGTCAGTTTAAGATAACATCTGTCACTGTATTTAATGAAAATTGTTTCATCCAGTAGGCTGACCTGGGCCCTCTAATGAGAGAACAACCAACTCCTGTTCTGGGACTTGGGTTTAAATCCTGCCTGAACTGACATCCAGTGGTTGAGTTTTGCAGGTCAGTGGCCGGATCGTGCTGCAATTCACTGAGCACTTGGCTGTCATGAAATGCATCACCTTTAGAGAGAGAGAGAGAGAGAGAGGAAAAAGAATGCTGGATAGATAGCCTACTTGTCCTGCATGGTTATGCATTTTGTTTTCTGATGTGGAGTGATGTTAACAGCAGCTGTAAAGCAGGCTGAACTCCGTCTGAACCTCCTGGCTACAGTGTGATACTGTGTAGGTGAGAAGTGATTTGAAGAGAGCAAAACATCCCTGTAACATTTTTAAAGGTCATGTCCATTTGATTAAAAACGGATGCAATTTGTTTGTTTTATCCATACACAGGTGTTCTAGGGTAATTCGAAATCAAAAGCAAAATACTGCGGATGCTGGAAATCAGAAATAAAAACAGGAAATGCTGGAGAAGCTCAGCAATTCAGGCAGCATTTGTGGAGAAAGAAACAGAGTTAACGTTTCAGGTCGAAGACCTTTCGAAAGAACAGGAAGATGTTAAAAGAGTTAAAGTTTTTGAGCGAGTACAGAGCCAGGGAAAGACTGGGGGGGGGGAAGAGAACAAAAGAGAAGGTCTGAGAGAGGGGAGAGGGGAGACGGTAGAGGGCACGAGTGATTAAATGACAAAAGGGATGATGGTGCAAGGCAAGGAAGATGGTAATGGGACAGGTTAAGAAACAAAAGATTGATCAGGAGTAGCTGTAAATGGCAGCAGCAGAACCATTACCTGCACTAGCTGACCGAAAAAATGGGAGCAGTGGTTATGATCTGAAGTTACTGAAATCAGTGTTGAGTCCGGAAGGTTGTAAATTGCCTAAACGAAAGATGAGGTGCTGTTCCTCGAGTTTACATTGAGCTTCATTGGAACAGTGTAAGAGGCCGAGGACAGAGAGGTCAGAGTAGGAGTGGGAAGGGGAATTAAAATGGCAAGCGACCATGCTTGCGGAAGAGCAGAGTTGTTCAGCAGAGCGATCACCCAATCTGCGTTTGGTCTCCCCAATGTAGAGGAGACCGCATTGCATGCAGCGAATCCAGTGTACTAAATTGAAAGAAGTACAAGTAGACTGCTGTTTCACCTGGAGGGAGTGTTTCGGGCCCTGGACGGTGGGAAGGGAGGAGGTGAAGGGGCATGTGTTGCATCTCCTGCGCTCGCACAGGAAGGTGCCGTGGGGAGGAGAGCGGGTGATGGAAGAGTGGAGGGAGCGGTCCCTTCGGAATGCTGAAAGGGGAGGGGAAACAAACACGTCTTCCCCCTCCCTTTACTTGTACTTCTTTCAATTTAGTATACTGTATTCACTGCACACTGTCTCCTCTACATTGGGCAGACCAAATGCAGACTGGGTGATTGCTTTGCTGAACGCCTCTGCTCTTCCGCAAGCGTGACCCTGACCTGCCATTTTAATTCCCCTTCCCACTCCTACTCTGACCTCTCTTTCCTCGGCCTCTTAAGCTGTTCCAATGAATCTCAACGTAAGCTCGAGGAGCAGCACCTCATCTTTCATTTAGGCACTTTAAACCTTCTGGACTCGCCACTGATTTCAGTAACTTCAGATCATAACCACTGCTCCCATTTTTTCGGTCAGCTAGTGCAGGTAATGGTCCTGCTGCTGCTATTTACAGCTACTCCTGATCAATCTTTTGTTTTTTAACCTGTCCCATTAGCACCTTCCTTGCCTCACACCATCATCCCTTTTGTCATTTAATCACTCGTGCTCTCTACCCTATCACAGACCTTCCCTTTTGTTCTTTCCTCCCCGTTTTCCCTGGCTCTGTACTTGCTCAAACTCTTAACATCTTCCACTTCTGACGAAAAGTCGACCTGAAACGTTAACTCTGATTCTTTCTCCACAGATGCTGTCTGACTTGCTGTGCTTCTCAGGCAGTTTCTGTTTTTATTCCTAGGGTAATTTTTTGGCATATCAATGATATATTTAATTATCATCCCCATTATTATTAATCTGTTGCAACCATTGACTATTTGGATGGGTTAAAGTTCATTCTGTGCACTTACAATAGAAAAAACTGCAATACTGTTAAAATATATATGGTTTGGAAAGTTACAAGATAAATCTGTAAATAATTAGAAAATATTTAAAGACAAAGTCTGAAATATTCACCAGTGGTATATCACTGTATGATTGTACCCAACTTTGTATTGTGAAATCCTGAAAGTAAGTTGCAGGTTAGAGCTAGGCAGACTTTGGCTAGTTATGCCAGCATGGCAAGCTACAAGTTCAAAAATCACAAAGGAATGAAACTAATTTGAAATGCTTTTATTGTAACTTTTACATTCTTAAAAACTGCAGCCAATGGCAGGTGCTGCTGCCAGATTCACTTGCTTAGCTGCTTAAAAGTGCTTTATATTGGTAACATATTATTGGCGCAAGGCATGTGGGACTCCCATCAATGGAACCTGACAATATAAAGCAGGTGACTTCTGCCCCTCGGGTGAGAAAAATGTATGCCTCTGTCTATCGTCCTGGCCCTCCGAAGTTCTTCATAATCACTGGTGGCACACTGATGGTTCAAAAAGGTGAGAACAGTGCTTGTAAGTCAGGGGTATTGATTTTGACCGCACAAAGCACCATCAAGAATTGGTGTCCTCTGCCAAAACTGCTCACTATCCTCGGATTGTCCTGGAGAATAAGGATAACCCCTAGCTTTTTTTCTTCACTACCTGGCCCGTCAATTTTGTATGTTCGTATAACCATCTGCTTGCCCCACTACCCTCATCTCCAGCAAATGCAAAGAGCTCGTGAACTTTTTTGTCACTAAGATTGAGACCATCTGTTCGGCTGCTTCTGCCGCAACCCCGCCTCCCCTTGTCCACCAAGCCCCCCACCCGCCTAGCCTTAAACCTGTGTTTTCTCCAGTTTCTCTCCTGTTTCCCCTTGTGCCCTTTCCAAACTCATCTTGTCCATGAGAACAACTGCCGGTTCCCTTGATCCCATTCCCACTTAACTGCTGGCCACTCAAGTTCCCCTCCTGTTCCCTTCCTGGCCCCCATAGTACCCGACATTACAAATGGTTCCCTCTCCTTAGGTACTGTCCTCCTCCTTCGTAAACCACCCCGCCCCCACCTTAAAAAATTTAGCCATGACCCTACTGTTCTTGCAAACTACCACCTCCAACCTCCCGTTCCTTTCAAGTCCTTGACACTGATTTCAGAGGCGACAACACGTGCCTCTTTTCCCCGCACTACATGTTTGAATCTCTCCAATCAGTCTTCTGCCCCTGCTATGGCACTGAAATGGCCGCTAATCAGTCTCACGTCCTCTGTACTGTGACCGTGGTGTACTATCCCTTCTCATCCTTCTTGATTTCCCTGCAGCCTTTGACGTCCGACCACACCATTCCCTTCCAACGTCTCTACTCCATTGTCCAGCTCAGTGGGATTGGCCTTGCTTGGTTACAGTCTTGCATATCCAACCATAGCCAGAGCATCTCCAGCAATGGGTCTCTTTCTGCCCCTGCACTGTTACTTCTAGAGTCTCCTCAGGATCTGTGCTTGGACCCCTCCTCTTCCCCATCTATATGTTGCCCCTTGGCAACATCATATGCAGACATTGGATCAACTTCCACACATACGCTGACGACACCCAGTTCTACCTCTCCACCACCTCTCTCGCTCCTCCGCTGCCTCTGTGTTGTCAGGCTGCATGCCCAACATCTACTCCTGGAAGAGCTGCAATTTTCTCCAATTAGACATTGGGAAGACTAAAGCCCCCACCACAAACTCTGTTCCCTCATCACCAATTTCATCTCCTTGCTAGCCACTATCTCGAGTTGGACCAGACTATTCGCAGTTTCAGGCTCCTGAGTTTGATCCTGAGCTGAGCTTCCAACCCCCATCTCTTCTCCTTCCAACCCCCATCTCTTCTCCTTCCAACCCCCATCTCTTCTCCTTCCAACCCCCATCTCTTCTCCTTCCAACCCCCATCTCTTCTCCTTCCAACCCCCATCTCTTCTCCTTCCAACCCCCATCTCTTCTCCTTCCAACCCCCATCTCTTCTCCTTCCAACCCCCATCTCTTCTCCTTCCAACCCCCATCTCTTCTCCTTCCAACCCCCATCTCTTCTCCTTCCAACCCCCATCTCTTCTCCTTCCAACCCCCATCTCTTCTCCTTCCAACCCCCATCTCTTCTCCTTCCAACCCCCATCTCTTCTCCTTCCAACCCCCATCTCTTCTCCTTCCAACCCCCATCTCTTCTCCTTCCAACCCCCATCTCTTCTCCTTCCAACCCCCATCTCTTCTCCTTCCAACCCCCATCTCTTCTCCTTCCAACCCCCATCTCTTCTCCTTCCAACCCCCATCTCTTCTCCTTCCAACCCCCATCTCTTCTCCTTCCAACCCCCATCTCTTCTCCTTCCAACCCCCATCTCTTCTCCTTCCAACCCCCATCTCTTCTCCTTCCAACCCCCATCTCTTCTCCTTCCAACCCCCATCTCTTCTCCTTCCAACCCCCATCTCTTCTCCTTCCAACCCCCATCTCTTCTCCTTCCAACCCCCATCTCTTCTCCTTCCAACCCCCATCTCTTCTCCTTCCAACCCCCATCTCTTCTCCTTCCAACCCCCATCTCTGCCCACTTGCTGCTGAAAACCTCATCCACGTCTTTGTCACCTCCAGACTCGACTATTCCAACACTGACCGCCCATCCTCCACCCTCCATAAGTTTCATCTCATCTAAAACTCTGCTGCCCGTATCCTATCCCACACCAATTCCTGTCCTGGTCCTCGCTGATCTGCACTGGCTCCCAATCCCCCAACACCTCAAATTTAAAATTTTCAACCTTGTGTTTAAATCGCTTCATGGCCCCACCCTTACCTATCTCTATAACCTTCAGCTCAAAAACGCTCCGATTACTCTGCGTTCCTCCAACTCTGGCCTTTTGTGTATCCTCCACTCCTTTCACTCCACTATTAGTGGCCATGCCTTCAGCCGTCTAGGGCCTGCATTCTGGGATTCTTTCCCTAAACCTTTGCACTAACCTGTCCTCCTTTGACCCTCCTTAAAACTCACCACTTGGACTAAGTTTTTTAGTCACCCCTCGTAATATCATCTTCTTTGGCTTGACATCCACTTTTGTCTGATTACACTTTGTGAAGTGCCTTGCGATGTGTTTCTACGTTGAGGTGCTATATAAATGTAAGCTGTTCTTCTGCGATCTCTGCATCAATTTAGAAATGCCTTTTTTATTGTATTAGTCAATGTTTTTGACTTTCCCCACTGTATGCCATTGCAGCTCCTTGGTATTGGTATTGGTTATTGAGCACCAAAAGTTAATGTACTGGATAGCCTAAATCTTCCAGACGTGTACACAAATCTTCATTCTTTGTTTGACATTTTTCTCTGGAGTAATGCAATCTGGGACTCCTGGTGTCTAGTCAGGTCCTTTCAGACCTAATTCAGCTCCCTGTCTTTTCAGACCTAACGCTGCCACGCTGAAGCCACCCATGGCACTGTCAAGAATAGCAGAAGTTCTGGTTTTCTGTCCAGTGTACCTCCCACAACAAATGTCAGCAAGAAAGAACAGACTATATGGTCATTCATCTCTGTGCTTTTGCCTAATAACTGTCACTGCACTACAAAAGTAAATTGCTGTGTGAAGCACTTTGAGAAGAAAAAGATGCAGTGCTCTGCTTTGGTAAGTATTGTCATCAGCAGCAAATTGGCAAGAACAATTTAGGTTGGAGTCCTGCAGTTGCCACTTGTTTCGTTTACATTTCTAACATGGTCTGTAATGTACCTATGGACTTTTATTAATCTTAGTGTTTTTTCACGTTTATTGGCATTGCAAAGTGCCCATGGTCTAATTAATTCTTCAGTCCTTCATGGTTAATATTTTGTAATTGTAACATACATTAAATAAGGAAATGTATTTTTTGAATATTGCTGTAGTTAATAGTGGTGTCACGAATTCCAATTTTCATCTGATTATTGCAATGCAAAAATCTTTTATCATTCAAAAGGGTCACTTAAAATCTTCGACAAATTGCCTTCCAGAATCAAAAGTTTGTGTTACATAGAACTTGCAATACAGAAAAAGGTCATTCAGCTCAACTGGTCTATGCGGTATTTATGAGCTTCCTCCCACCCTACTTCGTCTAACTCTATCAGCATACCCTTCTATCCCTTTCTCCCTCATGTACTTATCTAGCTTCCCCTTAAATGCATCTTTGCTATTTGCTTCAACTATTCCATGTGGTAACAAGTTCCACATCCTAACCACTCTCAGAATTGTTTTGTTGTCTCATTGAGAGGAAAGGAAACAGACACTGAAGAGGAGTGACTGAGGGACCAAAGTGAAGAGAGTGGATGAGTGGTGGAAGAGGAAAAAAAACATGTGGAGGAGTAGTTTCTACCACACTTGATTAAACGTTTAGTTGAAGGTAGACAGTATGGAAATTAGATGTACAGTGAAATGGGACGGAAAAAACTGATGTAGCATTAGTTGCCAGCTGGGTAGATGCTAATGAAGTCAAAGGATTCAGGAAGAAAATATAGAAGTTTTTATTGAACAACAGACAAGTACTTTCCAAAACCAATAAATGTAGCAAATGTTAAAAAAGCTCAATGAGGACAAATTAACACCACATTTTCTTATTATTTTGAATGTGCATGACTATTAATGCTTGATGCAAGAAGTTAATGCAAACCAATTATCCAAAATATTTTTTTTGTTGTATTGTGAATTCTGTGGAGTACCTTTTAACATATTTCTATTTCATCCATCCTCAGTCCTCAGTGAGTCTTTTAATGCCTGTAAGTATTTGGGCATTCAAGCAATGAAACTAAGGACTAGCCTCATCTGCTACAAATTAAGTGGAAAATGACCTGCTAACCTTATCTGTCCAGCACAACCAGTCTTCCTAAAGGTACAGTACAAGGAGAACGAGCCTTATCATGATGTTGAATCATTAAGCTGCTTTTATAGTGCTCTTGTGCTGCAGACTTCTGACTCACTTGTCTTGTGCAACCTGCAGCAACCTAATCTGGCGGATTTAAGACTGTGACCAGAAGACCCTTTATTTTTAAACTGGGACTTCCCCACTGCTGCAGGTCTGCCATGTCCCAGTAAATGAGCTCGACTGCAACGTGATCCCCTGTAGTGACAGTGTGACTCAAATGTCATGATATCAGCACACTGGTTTGAAAACGGTGCGTTTTGGCCGTTCTGATATTACTTGTCACAGCCTGTTTGTGCATACGCTGCATGCTGGGATGAACTCTGCAGCTGGTTTACAGGGAAAACGTCTACTCTATTTGTGATTAGAAGTGCGGGAGAGCAGAGTTCTTGCATTGCTTTCCTGAGACTTAACAATATAAAAGAAAACAGTGGAAAGTCAAGGATGGGTAAAGATTGTAATCACAGTAAATTCACTGCTGTACCTGATTTGCATTTTTGGGTGAGTTCTTTCGTTGCCCAATGGTATCATTCATGGAATAAACATCACTACAATGCAGAGTATTGTAGAAAGAACTGCCCTAAATTTTTCGGTTTAATTTGAAGTTTCAGTTGATTTTTAGTTCAGAAGTCAGAAGAACTTTGGAGAAGACAGACATCTGTACAGAGCAGTTAGATTGTGTTCATAGCTGCGTTGAGAGTCCGTGGCAATGGTTGTGATAGCTATAAGAGGTATAGCATCACTTTAAGTACATGCAAGGTGCTAGCTGAAGTCAGATAAAGATTCCAGATGACACGTTGAAGGCATAACGTAGATGCCAAGAACAACACACCACAGAAAAAGAAAACCCAAACCAGTATATTGCAACGAAAGGTGAACCTACTTTGAAATCACATTGAATTATTTGGAAGGTACAAACTCAAACTGGAAGAGCATATTGGTGCTTTTTAACTTGTGATATATAAGCCAAAAAATGCTAACGTTCCCTGTTGTGCTACATTAGGTTCATCCCGCAAAGGCTGTAATTGTGTTGCTGTAATTCTTAAGTCAAATTTGTTGTGTTTGTCTTGGTTAAATTAACGATTGTCTTATCCTTAATTATAACAACAGTAATTTGCATTTATATAGTCCCTTAATGTAGAAAAATGACTGAAGGCGCTTCAGAGGCATAATCAGAAATAAATGGACATTGAGCCAAAGCAGGAGGGGTGGCCAAAAGCTTGGTGAAAGAGGTGGGTTTTGAAGGAGGAGGGGGAGGTGGACAGGTTTAGGCGGGTAATTCCAGAGTGTGGAGCCTAGGCGGCTGAAAGCAAGACGGCAAAAGGAGGGGGATGTACATAAGGCCAGAGTTAGAGGAGCAGAGATTTTGCAAAGATTATAGGGCTGGAGGAGGCTAGAGATGGGGAGGGGCAAGGCCATGAAAGGATTTAAACATGATCAGAATTTTAAATTGGTTCTTGGTCACCCAACATGTCCAATCAGCAAGGACGGGTGTGATTGATGAGTGGGACTTTGCTGCTCGTATCCTATCCCGCACCAGGTTTTAGATGAGCTGACGTTTACGGAGGATGGAGGATGGGAGTCAGGCCAAAAGAGCATGGAATAGTTGAGTTTGTAGGTGACAAATGCATGGATGAGGGTCTCAGCAGCAAATGGTAGAGGTAGCAGTGGACGGGTGGTAGAAGTAGACAATATTTGTGATGGAGGGGATATGGGGTCAGAAATTCAGCTTGGGATTGAATAGGACTCGAGTTGCAAACGGCCTGATTCACTGGAAGGAGGTAAGGGTGATGTGGTTGGTGACGGATACAAGAAAATGGTCAGAGATGGCCTTGTCTATGACCGAGACCATGGAAGAAAAGACGACACAGAAAATGGCAAGGTGGAGGGGGTCACCGTGAATATGGGTAGGAGAGTTTAGAGTACAGAGGGAGAGATTTAGGAAGGAAAAGAGGGCAGTGAATTCAGAGGAGAGAGTGCAAAGGGAGTTGAGATGGAGATTGAAATCACTAAGGAATAGGGGTCACTCAGTGCAGAGACTGAGGGAGGAAAGGAGGAGGATACCTTAGGGACAAGTTTTGGGGGTGTCATATAGTATAACGGTGTTAATTGAAATGTGCATCTTTTTTTACTCGTTTTTTTGAAAAGCCGAGCATTCATTAGTTTCTTTGAGTTGGATATGTTGGATGACTTGGGAGCAAATCAAATTGAATATTGCAATTAAACACTGGGCACAAAGGTAAACAATTTGTTTTTCCTATAGCATCACAGTAAATCTTACATGGCTGTGTTGGCAGGTGGACTTGTATTGATGATCCCAGCACCTTCTGTTAATTTTGGAAGAATATCACGTTTCTTCCCAAAATTTCTCTCGCATCTGTATATTAGTCACTGTTTGATATTGATTTATTTATTACAGGCTGTGCTCCATTCTCTGGTGTAGATGATCTCTCCAATGTGCAGTAATATATTTAATGGTCTGAGCGTAATGAGCTGTGCTCGCGATTCTCTTGACATCCCTGATGGCCATAGGATAACATCAAGTTTTTAATAAAGTTCAAGATATTTACTTGGCATTGGTAATAATATTTGATATGTTAGTGTTTGCTAGATTTTATTGTACTTTTTAAATCTGAGGAGCAGCTGCTCATTGTGCAGGGTTGGACTGAAAGTATGAGTCACAAAGGGCAGAGAAAGCAATCCAAGAGGTTGACGCCTGAGTTAGTTTTTTCATTGTGCATTGTATTGAGGGGTGGGGTTACATTATTTACTCAGGATTAGCTACTTAGACAATCGGGATTACTTTTGTGCAAATATAATCATTTTCAGCTCAATTATATTTTTCATAAAAAGATTGAGTCCAAAGGTGACTTTCAAAAAAATATATATTTTTTTAGTAAAATACAGTAGCATCTTGTTAAATGCACGTCTGATCCATCTTAACCTATTTCACGTAATGGGAGTGGTTGTACTAATTCTAATGAAACCAGGAACCAATTGGGACTTGGTTTTAAAATAGCTCTGAAATGTAATGAATGTATTTACATGTGGATGCAGCTTTACTAGGAATGTCTGTATTGACAGCTTTGAAGCCTATAGTAAATTTTGTACAAGAAAAAACATAATTATTTCATTGAGACTACAGTGCAGGCTATTTTCATTAGCCTGTGTTTCATGAACTGCAGCTTGTGGTGTCTAGAGTTAATTCAGTTTATATTAACTTCAAATGGTATAGACCTTCTAGGACAAGCAATGTCTTGCATTGAAATGCTCAAGTAAAATGAGGAACCTTCATACTTAGAAACATTTTCTTATACAACAGTAAAAATTATTTTTACACTGGTCCAGTTTATGGGGCTTTCTGCCAAATAATCAAATGTAGTTCAACCCAGTTATTCGACCTTTGTGTTTTTATTTTGCAGTTGAAACATGACGGGAAGCCAGTTTAATATCAGGCGCTGGACCAACAGACATGTAGCCAAGTGGCTAAAGGAGGAAGGCTTCAGCGAATACATTGATCTTCTATGTAATAAGCACAGACTGGATGGTATTGCCGTATTAACTTTGACTGAATATGATTTACGCTGCCCACCTTTAGAACTGAAAGTGTTGGGTGATATTAAAAGGCTTATGTTATCTATTCGGAAACTACAAAAGCAGCACAAAGATATCTTGGCAGAGATGGGTTATGCCAGCGATGAATGCCTTGCTGGTACTGGTGCACATGTTAATTCAGCACAAAGCAAAGACTGTCAGTGTAATGGCGTCGACCACTCCAGGGATAGTGGTGGTTCTGGTGGAGACTTGAGTACTGAACAATATCAGAATGGTAAATACAAACATCAAACACGAAGACTCGACCCAGAGTACTGGAAGACAATTTTGGGTTCTGTTTATGTATTCATAGTCTTTGGCTTTACATCGTTTGTCATGGTAATAGTTCACGAACGTGTGCCTGACATGCAAACCTACCCGCCCCTACCAGATATATTTCTAGATAGGTAAGTATTAAGCTAACGTGATTTGATTTTATGCTTTTAAAGTAACTTCACTACTAATGACAGGTAGAGTGCACGTTTTTAGTAGATTTCTACTCTGGAAAAGTGTTAACTTCAAGGGGATATGATTGAGGGCTTTAAAGTAATGAAGGGATTGGATTCTATCCAGGTGGCCCGGTTATTTGAGCTTGATAAGCTGCGGAGGACTAAGAGACATCAGTACAAGTTATAAAAGCAGAGAGTTAGGTGTCACGAACTACTTTATGCAGAATCATTGATCTCTGGAATAGGTCGCCGTTACGTGCCACGAGACTGAATTTGCTGCAGGCTTTCAAAACTGAACTGACTGAGTTTCTACAAATAGAAGACATCTCAAGTTATAGAAGATAGGTGAGCTAACTTGGACTAGTGATATCAGTTTATGGTCTCCTGCCTTTTTACGGTGGCCCTGGTGAAAGGAGCATAGGGTTCCAAGCTGCTGTGCTTTCGCTAGTGAAGTTTAATGCCAATTTTTTTTTGTCAAAGAATGGATACCCAAAGAGTGGTACTAATTGGAACATGCTAGCATCAGGCATAGCTGAGGCAAATAGCATAGATGCATTTAAGGGGAAGCTAGATAAGTACATGAGGGAGAAAGGAATAGAAGGGTATCCTGATAGGGTTAGATGAAGTAGGAAGGGAGGAGGCTCGTGTGGAGCACAGTGTTCAGTTCCATTCGCAACCCCTCAAATAATGAAACAGTCCGAGCCCGCATGCAGCAAGACCTGGACAACATCCAGGCTTGGGCTCATAAGTGGCAAGTAACATTCGCGCCAGATAAGTGCCAGGCAATGACCATCTCCAACAAGAGAGAGTCTAACCACCTCCCCTTGACATTCAACGGCATTACCATCGCCGAATCCCCCACCATCAACATCCTGGGGGTCACCATTGACCAGAAACTTAACTGGACCAGCCATATAAATACTGTGGCTACAAGAGCAGGTCAGAGGCTGGGTATTCTGCGGTGAGTGACTCACCTCCTGACTCCCCAAAACCTTTCCACCATCTACAAGGCACAAGTCAGGAGTGTGATGGAATACTCTCCACTTGCCTGGATGAGTGCAGCTCCAACAACACTCAAGAAGCTCGACACCATCCAAGATAAAGCAGCCCGCTTGATTGGCACCCCATCCACCACCCTAAACATTCACTCCCTTCACCACCGGCGCACTGTGGCTGCAGTGTGCACCATCCACAGGATGCACTGCAGCAACTCGCCAAGGCTTCTTCGACAGCACCTCCCAAACCCGCGACCTCTACCACCTAGAAGGACAAGAGCAGCAGGCGCATGGGAACAACACCACCTGCACGTTCCCCTCCAAGTCACACACCATCCCGATTTGGAAATATATCGCCGTTCCTTCATTGTCGCTTGGGTCAAAATCCTGGAACTCCCTTCCTAACAGCACTGTGGGAGAACCGTCACCACACGGACTGCAGCGGTTCAAGAAGGCGGCTCACCACCACCTTCTCGAGGGCAATTAGGGATGGGCAATAAATGCTGGCCTCGCCAGCGACGCCCACATCCCATGAACAAATAAAAAAAAATGCCGGCATAGACCAGTTGAGCCGAAGGCCTGGTGTGCTGTAGTTTCATTGTAACTACGCCAACAACAACTTGCATTTATATAGCGCCTTTAATGTAGAAAAACATCCCACGGTGTTTCACATATGCATAGTCAAACAAAAATTGATAGTTAAAGAAGATGAGGAGAGGATATTAAAAGCATGATCAAAGAGGGAGGTTTTAAGGAGAGTCTTTTTTATTTATTCGTTCATGGGATGTGGGCGTCGCTGGCAAGGCCGGCATTTATTGCCCATCCCTAATTGCCCTTGAGAAGGTGGTGGTGAGCCGCCGCCTTGAACCGCTGCAGTCCGTGTGGTGAAGGTTCTCCCACAGTGCTGTTAGGAAGGGAGTTCCAAGATTTTGACCCAGTGACGATGAAGGAACGGCGATATATTTCCAAGTCGGGATGGTGTGTGACTTGGAGGGGAACGTGCAGGTGGTGTTGTTCCCATGTGCCTGCTGCTCTTGTCCTTCTAGGTGGTAGAGGTTGCTGGTTTGGGAGGTGCTGTCGAAGAAGCCTTGGCGAGTTGCTGCAGTGCATCCTGTGGATGGTGCACACTGCAGCCACAGTGCGCCAGTGGTGAAGGGAGTGAATGTTTAGGGTGGTGGATGGGGTGCCAATCAAACGGTCTGCATTGTCCTGGATGGTGTCGAGCTTCTTGAGTGTTGTTGGAGCTGCACTCATCCAAGCAAGTGGAGAGTATTCCATCACACTCCTGACTTGTGCCTTGGAGAGAGAGAGAGAGAGATGCAGCGGTTCAAGGAGGGAATTCCAGAGCATAGGCACGTTTAACTATGTTAAAGATGCTGTATAAATTCAAGTTGTTGTAGTTGTAGGGCCTAGATGGCTGAAGACACAGCCGCCAATGGCGAGGTGAAGGGATTTCAGGATGCACAAGAACCCAAAATTGGAGGAACGGTCTAAAGTGAATGAATTTTACCAAGGATCACAGAAGTAGTTTTATCCCTTTTCTCCAATCCTGTTTCTAGTTGGGAAGTGAAACCAATTTGAATTGACAAGATCTGAATTTAATTTGCTCCTTTTCCATTCCTGACCAAGTTTACAGCAGGGAATTCAGGGAATATTCAGTCTGCACTATTTTGTTTAAGCTGTGAGCACTAACCCTGCCCTAGTATAAATTCAAATCCAACATTTTATGCAGGCTTAGGTTGAAATTGTTTCTGTAATTTGCATGGAGTCTGGCATGATGAAGAATGTGTTTGCTTGGATTTTATTTCAAATTGATGTAATTAGCATGGTTTGTGGTGGATTCTTTCGTTTGAACTGGTTGCTTGCATGGATTTGCTCTAATGGCCTTCAAGGCTCTCACCTGGGATATTTAGCTTGCAACCAAAAAATTCTGTCATTGGGTCAGATTTGAAGAGGTGTAAACAGCGATTCATTTAAATATTGGGAAGCCAGAAGTATTGCTGAAAAATATTGTAGAAAGGAAAATGCAGTTTCATGGGCGTGTTTTCCCAAGAAACAAGAATGTTGGGATGAGGCAAGAGGAAAAGAAAATGCCAAACGTGGATTTATGCTCCAGTCTGAAGCAGGAATCTGATTAATTGCATACATTGCCTCATTTTCATTAAATGGGTTTGGTTTATAACCTGAAGGGATGGGAGGCAGATTGGTTGGTTGTTTTTCACTTCTGTGAATTCTGGTCTGTCAGCTGTTGGTATATATAGTGGCAAGAACTCCAAACTTTCTCCAATGAATTTCTTTTTAAAAAATTAATTGACAACATTATAGTTGCAATAAAGAGCCAAATTATTACTTATCATTATTAATACACTAACAGAACATTCTTAGCTGGCGGTGAGTGATCTGTCAATGAATTTTATTGGAAGTGCTAGTACTGAATATTAAATCTTTCTGTGGGAAACACTAAGTTAATCAGCCAAGATACAGTGAAGCAATATCTTTGCCCACTGGTTCCTGTAGCGTGGCCTTTCTTCAGCGAGTGGCCAGATGAACATAAAATTGCCATATTTTGTTCGACCAGCGACTCGGAAGGCCAGTTTTTCCCTGGTTCTTAGCATCAGCTGTTGATCTTTTCCCATTCACTCCAGCAAAAACGTTCATAAATGTAAAAACTGCTGTTAAATTTTCTCTCTGCCTTCTCTGCTGCATTGGAAATAGTAAACAATTTTACAACACCAAGTTATAGTCCAGCAATTTTATTTTAAATTCACAAGCTTTCGGAGGCTACCTCCTTCCTCAGGTGAACGTTCACCTGAGGAAGGAGGTAGCCTCCGAAAGCTTGTGAATTTAAAATAAAATTGCTGGACTATAACTTGGTGTTGTAAAATTGTTTACAATTGTCAACCCCAGTCCATCACCGGCATCTCCACAGCATTGGAAATAGTTCCAGTAGCTCAAGTGTTTCCTCATAACTATAGTTTCCCATCTCAGTCATCATCATGGCGAATCTCGTGCTCTGTGGCTTTAATGTCCTTTTTGATAATGAGGTGTGCAAAACTGAACACTGTTCTCTAAATGTGGCCTAATTGATGTTTTGTGCAAATTTATCTTCACTACTTTACTATTGTACTCAATGCTCATATTTATCCAACCCAAAATACTATTGGCCTTTCTTCTGGCTTTATCCACCTGCACTTGCACTGTCAGGGAATAAAGTATTCACGTTAGCATGGCCAAGAGTCAGTAACAGTGAGCTAAAACCTGTTAACAATTAACCTGCCGTGGGGGAAGTGTTCTGATGGGTGGATATAAATGAGTCTAAAAGCAAGCAGTCCAAAATTGTTGAAGAAATGATTCGTTGCTTGAAAGAAGAAAAAGAGCATCTCTGATCGAGCTGTAAGGAATGGACTCTGCTTTTGTTGGGTTTGTTCAGGAGTTTCTTTGTTTTGTTGGTGTTACTGTGATGCAGATAAAGTTGAATGATGTCTAGACAGATTTTATCCTTGTTCATACATGAAGAAAATCCAAGCACGAGTCCTTCAGGATAGGAGCATCACAAACAAGATTCCAGCCTTTGCCCAAGGTGTGTTCATTGCTTCTTCTTTACACTTTGGGTCAATTTTCAGAAGCTACATAAATCCATTCAGATCTCTTCATCTGCTCAGGAAGCCAAAGATTCTTCCTTTAACTCCAAAGAGCATTAATTCTGATCTTGTGTTTTTTCAGATGACTCCGTTCTCATTTCCAGTGGGGTGACGGTGGTGGATGGGGATGCACAAAAGACCAGGGGGTGGGGGTGGTGGGGTTAGGGCTGGAGGAGGCTACAGAGTTGGGAGGGGCAAGGCGCTTAGAGGATTTAAACACAATGGCAAGAATTGTAATTTGATGCGTTGCTGTCTTCTGCCCTATCTTCAGCCTCTATTTCCTCTCAAATTTTTGAACGTGTTGGCACCTCTGAAATCTGTGCCCATTTTTCCGGCAACTTCATGTTTTCCAATCAGGGTTCCTCCTCATCAAAATACTGGAACGGCCCTAATTGAAGTCACAAATGACATCCAGTGTGACTGTGATGCACTAACCCTCCACGACCACTGCAGACTTTGACACGGTCGATCACGCAATCTTCCTCCAATGCCTCTCTCCTCCATTGTCCAACTGAGTGGGACTGCTCATCCTTGCTTCTAATCGTATCTATCCAATCGTAGCCAGGGCATCTCCAGCAATGGTTTCTCTTCTGCCCCATCACTGTTACTTCCGGACACCTCCTTCCTCATCTACACGCTGCCCCTTGGCGACATCATCCGCAGACATGGAGTCAGGTTCCATATGTACGCTGACAATATCCAGCTGTACTTTTCCACCACCTCTCTCGACCCCTCCACAGCATCTGTGTTGGTAGAGTGCTTATTTGACATCCAGTTCTCGATGAGCCACAGTTTGGTACAGTTAAACAGTGGAAAGACCAAAGCCATCATCTTTGGCTCTCGTCACAAACTCTGTACCCTCGCCAATGATTCCATCCACCTGCTCAACCACTGTCTCAGGTTGAACCAGGCTGTTCACACCCTCGGTGTCCTATTTGACATAGAGCTGAGCTTCTGACCCCATAGACTCTCCGTTACAAAGACCACTTACTTCCACCTCCATAACATTACCTGTCTCCCCCCTGCCTCAGCCCATCTGTTGCTGAAACCCTCCTCCATGCCTTTGTCGCCTCCAGACTCGACTATTCCAATGCCTTCCATCCTCCATAAACTTCAGCTCATCCAAAACCCTACTGCCTGTATCCTATCCCGCACCAAGTCCCACTCACCCCTGTGCTCTCTGACCTACATTCATTCCTGGTCCCTCAACATCTCAAATTTAAAATTCTCATTCTCGTGTTCAGATCTTTTCATAGTTTCAACCCTCCCTATTCCTGTAACCTTCTCTAACTCTACAGCCCTCTGAGAACTCTGTGTTCCTCCGACTTCCTTTGTCCCACCATTAATGGCCGTGCTTTCAGTTATCTGGATTCTAAGCTCCCTCTCCACCTTCCACTTTTTCTTTAGGACCCTCCTTAAAGCCCACTTCCTTGATCAAGCTTTCAGTTGTCCTTTCTAATATCTCCTTTTTTGGCTTGGTGTTGATTTTTGTATTACGCTTCTCTGAAGCGACATGGGATGTTTTTTTCTACATTGGTGCTATATAAATAAAAGTTGTTGATCTATTCAACTGTAAAATTACTTGGTAATGTTTGACACTAATGCTTTCATTGTTTTCTTCATTAACATAGAGCAGAGGTTTATGTCTTGCATATTAATAGAATGATGTGTTACCTGTCCTCACAATAAATCCTACATTTATTGAGCATCTCCAATTCAGTGTTGCACAAATGATTTATTAAGTGTGTAGCAATATTTTGTTGTTTTTGTTGCTAATACTTTTTGCTGCTGATAGTGGAATTTGTTTCTACCTTATTAGGAGCCCTACATTTAATGTGGGTAAATTGAGACAATGTCTGTTTTCTTTTTCCATCTGGCCTGATGCAGTTTCCTAGATGGGCACAAACACTGATGCGAATGGCTCACTATCCCATTGAACACTGTACCTTAATTGCAGGTAGGGGGGAGGGTAGATTCACTATATTATGGAACACTGCCTTAACTACTTTCAAATTAATGTATAAGATTTGACCACCATTCTTAGCAGGGATGAACACAAGCAAATAAATAACATTTTTAAATAAAGTGAAATCGTAAGACTTTTTTGGCAGAGCCTCACCCCAGGTACAGCACTTTGGGATGAAAACACCAACAACAACTTGCATTTGTATAGTGCCTTTAACTTAGTAAAACGTCCCAAGAGCTTCACAGGAGAAAAAAATTGACACTGAGGCAAAGAAGGCATGACTGCCAATGGTGGACTGAAGGAAGTATGAGATGCACAAGAGGCCAGAATTGGAGGAATGCAGAGTTCTTGTAGGGTTGTAGGGCTGGAGGATATTAGAGATGGAGAGGACGATGGCCATGGAGGGATTTGAACATGATGAGAATTTTAAAATCAGTGTTGCTGGACTGGGAGCCAGTGTAGGTCAGCGAGTACAGACCAGATTTTTGTCGAGCTATACTACAGATGAAAATTTTTCCTGAAGTGTTTTTTAAAGTTCATTTCACTATTTGCAATTGCATCAAGTTTCTGAGCTGATGCACACATCTGACTTCCTCTTATTTTTTCTGCTTGAGTAAGAAACCGTTTTTATTTTGCAGACTGGTTCGGTTCTGTATTGCATGTCTCTGACATCTGAGTTGCATGTGATGTATGAGACAGTTGGCTTTTGAAACTGCTGCAAACAGTCTTAATTGAAAGAAGGGCCATTTTTTTGCCATGTTGTACACATCAGCCTCGTGAATGTAAATACCAGTCACTTATACAAGCAATGCCTTGGGACATCTCGTCTGTCTCCAAAGCAAGAATGGACCAAAAAGTTCCTTGAACAGCCTGGCTGTATGGCTATAGCTCATTGTGATATAGGCTTGAATTCAAATGTTGTGTGTGTTTAATCTCATCCTAGCCATGCCTTTGGGAAGGTCTATGCTGGAGAAACTGGCACATGGAATTCCTGATTTCCCTTTCTACTGCTTCTGGTTTCTGCTCCAAATTATACTTCTATTGAATTGAAGCATCTATTCTCTGAAAAGAGTCCATATAGATAGGGTTACGTTCTGAGCGTCATTTACCCTGCGGTTTCTGTATTGATTACTGGTGAAAATATGGAGGAATATTGCGTCCAGTTAGCCCTTTATGTTGAATGGGCTTTAAACATCTGGAACTTGTGTGTTCATCATAGTGTCGTAGTAGGTACAGGAGGAGGCCATTCGGCCTGACGTGCCTGTGCCGGCTCTTTGAATGAGCTATCCACATAGTCCCACTCCCCTGTTCATTCCCCATAGCCCTGCAAATGTTTCCTTTTCAAGTGTATATATCTAATTCCCTTTTGACAGTTACTATTAAATCTGCTTCCTCCACCCTTTTCAGGCAGTGCATTCCAGATCATTACAACTTGCTGCTTAAAAAAATTTCTCCTCATCTTCCCCTTGGTTCTTTTGCCAATTATCTTAAATCTGTGTCCCCTGGTTATCAACCCTCCTGTGAGGGGAAACAGTTTCTCCCTATCTACACTATCAAAACCCTTCACAATTTTGAACACCTCTATCAAATCTCTTATACTTCTCTGTTCTAAGGAGAACAACCCCAGCTTCTCCCGTCTTGCCGCATAACTGAAGTCACTCATGCTTGGTACCATTCTAGTAAATCTCTTCTGCACCCTCTCTAAGGCCTTGACATCTTTCCTAAATTATGGTGCCCAGAATTGAACACAACACTCCAGCAGAGGCCTAACCAGTGATTTATAAAGGTTTACCATAAGTTCCTTGCTTTTGTACTCTATGCCCCTATTAATAAAGCCCAGGATCCCATATGATTTTTTAACAGCCTTCTCAACTTGTCCTGTCACCTTCAAATACTTGTGTACATCCACCCTCAGATCTCTCTGTTCTTGCACTCCTTTTAAAATTGTACCATTTAGTTTTTATTGCCTCTCCTCATTCTTCCTACCAAAATGTATTTTTTGACACTTCTCTGTGTTAAATTTCATCTGCTATGTGTCTGCCCATTTCACCAGTCTATGTCCCCCTGAATTCTGTAGCTATCCTCCGCATTGTTTACTACATTTTTGAGTTTTATGTCATCTGCAAACTTTGAAACGTTACCCTCTGTATACCCAAATCCAGGTCATTAATACATATCAAAAAGAGCAGTGGCCCTAATACTGACCCATGGGGAACACCATTGTATACTTCCCTCCAGTCTAAAAAAAACAACAGTTCACCACTACTCTCTGCTTTCTGTCCCTTGGCCACGCTGCTACTGTCCCTTTAATCCCATGGGCTTTACTTTTGCTAACAAGTCTATTATGTGGTACTTTATCAAATGCCTTTTGTAAGTCCATATACACATCAACCATGCTACCCTCATCAAATTAGTCAAACACAATTTTCCTTTAAGCTTCATTGTACAACCAATCTATAAATTGCAAATGAAGCATCAAATCAAAACAAAATTCTACTTGTCCAAATCAAATATATTCCCAGATATGTAATTTTGCATTGTGCTGTTTCTGTTGACAGTGTCCCTCGGATACCATGGGCTTTCGCAATGGCTGAAGTCTGCGGTGTTGTGCTCTGTACCATTTGGCTGTTACTGCTGCTGCTTCATAAGCACAGGTAGGTTTTAGAACTCCTTATGTTGGGTTTTTGATGTATTAATTATAAGTAGGTTTTTCAATTTCAATTTTGAAATCTGAGTTTTACTGCATTACACAGATGGAATGTTTTGGAGCTGGACAAAAAAGGGGGGTGACTATGAGCTCAGAGGTCCCATACTAAAAGCTATATCAATGCGTATTAAATTGAGACAAGTAAACCAGATGTTTCCCCATTGCATTGTGAGACTGATGATGTTAAAGATGCAGCAATAATCTTTTGGAAAACCATTTTATTTATTAAAGAAGCAACAAAACTATATTCCTGCAAATGGAGGAGTGTACCTTTTTGCTGGCAATGCAAAGGCTTTGTTATAGTTTAGTGTGCTGATCCTTCATGATGGAGAAGGGGATAATACTTTTAGGATGTGTTGCATTCGGATTTATGATGCAAAATAAAACCCATTCCAACTTTGCTGAGCGCTTTTTAAAATGCAAGTCATTGGTTGTAACCTGGTGCCCCTTTTCTCAAGGAATGGTTTTTCTCAACCAGATGCAGCATTCTTCACAGAAGCTGTACTTTAATGGTCATTTTAGTCAGATTTCTTTCCTTGCAAAACATCTGACAATATTGCAAATCTACATTTTTTTCAAATATTTCCTCACTGCCAAACCTACTTGAAAGTGAAGTATAAAATTGGTCATTAAAAGGTACTGAAATAATTTACTTTAAACAGGTAACTTGTATAACTTTGATAACGGTCTGCATTTTTATAAGTTCAGTAATAATGATATTTGCCTCATTGTTTTAAACTTATGTTTTGTCTGAAACAGAACAAATTCTGTCCTATGATGTGGTACAGAGTTGTGCAGATCAGGAAGGCCCTAATTTGATTCCTGGTCTATAATTAATCTGAGCAAGGACAGTGAAACACAGCAACTAGGGAAGGGAATAATCAGCAAGGGTTCCCATTCCTGATATCTGCCCAGTGGCTTCACCTGGAGTGTGTTAATGTGTGGACATTGGTTGAAGACGGGATCAGGCTCGCTTCCTGACATCACCCCTGAACGGCCTAGCACTAATTTTAAGGTTATGTCCCCTTGCTCCGGACTTCCCCCACCAGAGGAAATAGTTTCTCTATCTACCCTATCAACTCTCTTAATCCTCTTAAACATCTCAATTACATCACCGTTTAATTTTCTGTACTTGAGGGAATACAAGTCTAGTCTATGCAACCTGTCCCTTTTAGCCCAGGTATCATTCTGCGCCGCACCCCCTCCAAGGCCAATATATCCTCCTGAAGTGTGGTGCCCAGTACTGAACACAGTACTCCAGATGTGGTCTGACTAGAGCTTTGTAGAACTGTATCATAACTTCCATTCCTTTGTATTCCAGCCCCCTTGAGATGGGTTAACATCCCATTAGCTTTTAAAATTATTTTTGTACTTGTCCACTAGATTTTAGTGATTTTTGTATATGGACCCCTATAAATCTCTGCTGCTCCACATTTCCTAGCTTCTCACCATCTAGAAAATACTCTGATCTGTCTTTCTAAGGTCTAAAGTGGATGACCCCTCATTTCCTCACGTTGAACTCCATCTGCCACAGTTTTGCCCACTCACTTAATCTATCAATATCTCTTTGCAACTTTCTGTTCCCATCGACACTACTCACCATGACACCTAACTTAGTGTCACACCTGCAGTTGTAGTGAGCTCATTATCTTGCCTGTGTTGCAGTGCTAAATGGATGGTAGATTGGAATAAAAAATTTTGCTGGGTAACACCCATGTATCTGCTCATAGACTAGATAGGGCCTTGGGAATAGGTTGCACGCTGATTCAACTAATGAGGAATGTTGAATAGGACACTACTGGGGAAGGGAGAAAAAAATTGGTTTAAAAAGAGGACACATTTGTGGTCTCTTTAATTGTGAGGAGTTATTTTAACAAAAAATATTAGCATTTGTCATATCACAAAACTTTATAAAGAAATGTGCACAAATAACCAAAAATACACTCTTCAAAAGGTGTTTTCTACAGATCCACTTCTAGTTTTAGTGCTTACGATATGGTTGTGATGAACGTTAACTGTGAAATTTGGCAAGTACAATATGTAAAAAAATCAATATTATTTAGTGCTCTGCTACTAAAACGAGGGATCTTGCAATTTCAGTCTTCTCAGAGGACTGGGAAATATAAGTGTTTAATGTATTGGTAAAAAGAAATTTCATAAAAGTTAGTATCGTGGAATGAATTGCACTGCTTATTAACTGTATTTTTGGCTGTTTTTTTTCACTACATTGTAGGTCTATCCTTATTCGTCGCATGTGTAGCCTGATGGGAACAGTGTTCCTATTGCGCTGTGTTACTATGTTTGTTACCTCACTCTCTGTGCCTGGCCATCATCTGCAGTGTTCTGGAAAAGTAAGTTTGTGCAAACCATGGCAACCAAATAGTCAGTTGTACAGTAAGATGGCTGATGGTAGTAACATAAAAAAGTCATTGCAAGATTTCTTCTTGATAAATCAAATGTGTGGCTTTTAAAATTGTTGTGCTAGTTTTATTTTGGTTTGATAAGGTTATAAATGAAAAGTGAGCACTTCAAATTTCTACAAAGTGTTTGCAAAGCTGAATATGAAGGACAAGGTTTGTGCATTTGAAAATGACAAATATACAAAGCAAGCGATTATAACAATAAAAGGGGCACTGTTGCAACACCCATTTTACTTTATGAATATTTAAAGTAATTGCATGGGGTCACATCCTAGTCCAGACACCCACCATGCATATCATAGTGATGTAATCATCGTCTAAACTCATGCAATTTTCAAGAGGTTGTAAGTTCACCACCAGATATCTCTGGAGAAAAGCTGTGGAGTTAGTCAACAATGAGGCATTTAAGGTCAAATTGTTGATTTGTTTTTAAGTCTGTTAAGTGACTGAACAAAGCTACATTAAAAGAGGCAGTTGGTTAGAATAATGAGAGTATGATGTATAATAAGAATGGAGCAAAATAAAGAGGAATAGAAAAGGCAAATCTGTTGCACAGTTGGCACATGCTGGGAAGAGATCTTCGGAAGGTCACCCTCCCTTCAATTCACTGCAAAAGCCAGATTTCCCCAAGACCTTGAATACTCCTCTGTCTTCATCCAGAGCCCATGGAAGGGACACTGCGGCTAGATTTAGAATTGAGAGCATCTTATAGACCCTCTTGCAGGAATGGGCGTCATTTTTCACTTGGAAAATGAGAAATAAAACTAATCGAAACCTGTTGTGACAGTTTGACCCCACCTATTTCTAAGAATTTGACCTACCCTAATTATCTCCTGCCCCCGCCTCCCCTTCATTTTTAAAAAAAAGTTTGGGATGTTTTGCACTTAGTTTTTGCTCTCTGCTTTATAACTTTACAGCCAGAAAGTAGTGTATGTTCTCTTTATTTCCTCTCAATACAAGGTTGGGTGAGGGCCAGGCTGCATGTTATAGTATGCACTTAACGTGTTTAATTTGGGATTCTGAATGGTTTTCATTTTAAGGTGAAGGTTCATTTAAATATAAATATTGCAGTCTAATCTCATGCCTTGTGTACATATACAAATCTTTATTCCTTTTTGTTTAGGTGAACATTTCTGCATTAAAATTGATAGTAAGCACGAGCCAATGGTCTTTATTCAACAATATATGCTTTTTTTTTTCAGCTGTATGGAGACATGTGGGCCAAGTTTCAACGGGCACTTGCAATTTGGAGTGGTTTTGGAATGACGTTGACAGGCGTGCATACCTGTGGAGACTACATGTTCAGTGGCCACACGGTTGTCATTACTATGCTTAACTTCTTTGTCACAGAATGTAAGTATAAAAATATTCTTAACCATTAGTTTATCATAACGGAGCAAAGACCTTTACTAAGAAAAGGAAATGATTTGCTATCAGCAGTGATTTTAGTGCAATGATTCAAGCTAATATGTAAACTCTAATTTACTGGTGACTAAGATCTTAGAAACAAGTATGTGTAGGATTTTATTTTTTTAAATGAGAGAAGGTCCATGTAATGGAATTACCATCACCGAATCCCCCACCATCAACATCCTGGGGGTCACAATTGACCAGAAACTTAACTGGACCAGCCATATGAATACTGTGGTTACAAGAGCAGGTCAGAGGCTGGGTATTCTGTGGCGAGTGACTCACCTCCTGACTCCCCAAAGCCTTTCCACCATCTACAAGGCACAAATCAGGAGTGTGATGGAATACTCCACTTGCCTGGATGAGTGCAGCTCCAACAGCACTCGAAGCTCGACACCATCCAGGACAAAGCAAGCCCGCTTGATTGGCACCTCATCCACCACCCTAAACATTCACTTCCTTCACCACCGGCGCACTGTGGCTGTAGTACCATCCACAGGATGCACTGCAGCAACTCGCCAAGGCTTCTTCAACAGCACCTCCCAAACCCGCGACCTCTACCACCTAGAAGGACAAGAGCAGCAGGCACATGGGAACAACACCACCTGCACGTTCCGCTCCAAGTCACACACCATCCCAACTTTGAAATATATCATCGTTCCTTCATCGTCGCTGGGTCAAAACCCTGGAACTCCCTTCCTAACAACACTGTGGGAGAACCTTCACCACACGGACTGCAGCGGTTCAAGAAGGCGGCTCACCACCACCTTCTCAAGGGCAATTAGGGATGGGCAATAAATGCTGGCCTCACCAGCGACGCCCACATCCCATGAACGAATAAAAAAAATGGAATTACTTGTGAATGAGTAAAACATCAAATATTACTTAAGTCTCATATGTTTAAAGAAGGCCTGGTGCAATTGTTCCTTCTATGAGTTTACCATTTCTGGATCAATGCAGTTACTCTGCATAGCACCCTTTTGAATTACGTACATTCTTCCTAACGATACCAAACATCTACCCACAGCTCATTGTATTGTAGTTGTGTGCCTCTAACTTCTAAGTTTTGAGTTGTATGGAAACCCAATTTTTTTTTCTACAACTTTCAAAATAACAGTGAGATTGGTAGCTATAGTATTGGTTCCAGTCATGCAGCACAATGTTTTTAACTGCCTGGCTTGAGCTGAAGTTCTCCTGCTCAGGATAGAGCTCTTGTCCGTGTGTTCTTACATACATGCAGAGCTGACCTCCAGTGGTTTCAAATTTAAATGTTTATAAGAGTGTGGATGGATATGTCTACACTTTTTCTAAACATTTAAATTAACTCCAGGTCGGTTTTGAAAATGCCCAGTAGCTGCAACAGAATCCCTGAGCACTTTTTAAAACTCAAATGTAACACTGCACTGAAATTATATTTAGTGAGGTGACACACCCAAGCAGTGTGAGCCTGGAGAAGGTCAGATCAGGATCCAATTCTGGAGTTAGAGTGCAACGTTAGTGTTGCTGTAAAATGGAAACTGCAGCGATGCAAAAGTTGCAGTATAAATGCATGTGCACAGTAACTAACAAGTATTTATTCCTGAATTGGCATCTCTATTTCATAATGTAAAAAGTGATTTGACATCCTAATGGCAAACTTGATGAAAATACTGTGAAGTGATTTAGTAAAACATTTTTACTTTGGCTCTGTAAATCTAGCAGTGTAAAATTAATTCTTTTGTGTACTGATCTTTTTCATCCTGTTAGTGTCTGTGCAGTATGGATAAGTAGGCTCTTTAATCATTGTGCTGTCGGAGCTCTGAAACAAGAGTGCCCTCTAGTGTAAAGAGAAATTTTAAAAACTGCAGATGCTGGTAATCTGAAATCACACAGAAAATGCTGGAAACACTCAGCAGGTCAGGCAGCTCCTGTGGAAAGAACCAGTGGAGTTCATGTTACAGATATGTACCCTTTATCAAAATGTTCTGAAGGGTCTCCACCCGAAACATGGACTCATCATTTTTTTTCCACAGATACTGCCGGGCCTTCTGAATGTTCCCAGCATTTTCTGTTTTTGTGCCTCTAGTGCGTTTTGTTTAGTTCTGCAGGTTCATCAATGCAGTTGCCCATTTATAACTCTAAATTGCATTGTCTTTTTTCTCCCTTTTCTGCCACATTTCTCCCCTACTTTGAGCATTGATTGCTGAGTGTGGTTTTGAGTACTGAGCCTAGATAGTGAGTTTCAGTGTATTTAACAATGGGGTGATGGGGTGGGTGGAATATCACTGCCAATCTCTGTCCTCACCCAGTGTGTGCATACGATCACTTTCTGTGCTTACAGGAAGGTTGTGCCACACTATTTCTGTCACGCCTGGGAATTGTTTTAAGTTGTAAGGGATGTATAATATATTTTTGTACTTGCCTTTCAATACTCCAAAAGCTTGATGGCATTGCTGCACTTCCAAATTCCACCTCCTAAGTGTTCCTTTAAGATGGACCCGCGGGTAAGTTTTATCTTACATTGCTCCCAGGTCTCCTACTGATGCCCCAGGCCTGATGCGTCCTGTTTATGGCCTGCCTCATCATGGTCAAGGCAGAGCTTCCCAGCTGCCCTCAAGCTTGTTGGCTCGTCCTTGCCACTCCTGGGCCTGCCACATAATTTTTATGGACCTCTGTTGCCCCAGCGTGATCTTGCCTGCGTCCCCGCACTGAGCTTGGGAAGCAAATAGTTTAATTTTTAAAGCAGTTACTGCACTTATATATTTGCCAATTACATGAACTTTATGCTAAGAGCAGAGACAAAGAGAAATGGGAAAACATCAGTCGAGATGGTTGTTTCAACATTAACTGTATATTGTTAATTTGTCAGCCTTACTTGGTTTAACTTGGTATAATGGTATAAAACATTTCCCTAATGCACTGTTTTAAACAAAAATGTTTTAAAAATGGACCGGGAAACTTTTTTAAAAATTCGTTCATGGGATGTGGGTGTCGCTGGCGAGGCCAGCATTTATTGCCCATCCCTAATTGCCCTTGAGAAGGTGGCGGTGAGCCGCCGCCTTGAACCGCTGCAGTCCATGTGGTGAAGGTTCTCCCACAGTGTTGTTAGGAAGGGAGTTACAAGATTTTGACCCAGCGACGATGAAGGAACGGCGATATATTTCCAAGTCGGGATGGTGTGTGACTTGGAGGGGAACGTGCAGGTGGTGTTGTTCCCATGTGCCTGCTGCTCTTGTCCTTCTAGGTGGTAGAGGTCGCGGGTTTGGGAGGTGCTGTCGAAGAAGCCTTGGCGAGTTGCTGCAGTGCATCCTGTGGATGGTACTGCAGCCACTGTGCACTGGTGGTGAAGGGAGTGAATGTTTAGGGTGGTGGATGGGGTGCCAATCAAGTGGGTTGCTTTGTCCTGGATTAAGGTTAATTTTTGAGTTTGTTTGATGGGAACAAAATACGACACTTTACTAACTCTTAATCCAGGCCAATGCCCATAACACACAACTTCTACTCAGAGCTTTAATGGAATCACTTCACTGAAGGAACAAAACGACCTCAATCCAGGCTGCAGAATGTTTCCCTGGTTGTCTGTCACCCTCTCCCATAGTCGTTGCTTCTGGTCCGTGCCTGCCATGAGAAACTCTGCAACTCCGTGTCAGTTCTTGCAGACATCCTGGGCAGCCAATCCACATCCTGAACACTAATTAGCACCTGGTCCGCCTTAGCCTAAGCACACAATAGATGCTGGATATAAATCAAGTTTTCACATAGTTTCGAAACCCCCTTTATATTAGTTGATCATTAATGAACAAGTTGCATTAAGTGGTTCCTACTTGAGGTAGATCCACACTTAACAAGTTTATAATCAAAAAATATTCACATAAGAAGAATGGTCTCTGTCCTTAAATCAAAATAGCAATTTCCTAGTCCGAGTAAGTGTGAAGGACCATGTATATTGCCTAGTAATGCTTATATATTCAAGTTAGTCTTTCAGATGATAAATTAAACAGAGGCTGTTCACATTCAAAGATCCCATGGCACTGTTGGAAGAGCAAGGAGCTCTCCTGTTCTGCTTCTACCTCAACCAACATTACCAAAACTAGAGTAACTGATTGCTGTTGTAGGATCTTGCTGTGTGCGAAATGTGTTTGCCGACGTAGGAACCGCGCTTCATTATATGTGAAGCGCTTCAGAATGTCCAGAGATATCTTGAGGTGCTGTACAAGTGCAAGTTCTTTCTTTTCCCAAATTTGAGTCTTGCATATCTTAGTTACTACAGAAGAATAAAATACAAATAATATGAATTGAATCTTTCTTGGGCTAAGAGGTTGATTTATGTCACAGAATGAGAATGTCAGGCCTACTGTTTGTGGTGGTGGAATAAGCCACATTCTGCTTTCATTGAAAATATGGGATTTTCAAGTTTTTTTACCAGTGTTTTGGAGGGTGGGGGGTGGTCATGCTCCACAATTCCATCTGTTGGTAGATCAGTTTTTCTGTGAAAACTGCAAACCTTTGAGATGGTGTTGGAAGGTTTTGCAATAAGACAATATCTCGCACCAGGTTTTGTGTCTCAAAAACTCTGGTGAATAATTGGAGTAGTGATTTTTTTTCCTGTAAAATGATATCCTGTCCCATTTACAATTTTGGAAACCTGTTCTCACAGACTGAATAACCTTCAGCTAATAAGACCCTGTTTTAATGCACTGGATTTTTTAAAACTTTGGTTTTGTGTACATCTTGGATAACATAGTATATAAAAAATAGTAGAATGTCTGATCAAAAAGCCCATGCAGCCCATCCAACTTATTCACCCTTCCTTGAACTTCTAATCTATGGATTATCTGACAATCAGATTTGCTATTTTTGTCACTAGCCCTGTTTTTATACCTGCCCTATTTGTAAATTGCTTTGAGTAATAGCTGTAGTAATTTAAAACCAGTCTGTCTGCACTGTAGCAAACTGCATGATAGCTGAGAGATGATCTTCAGGGGCTCCTGTATTGTAGGTCCAATAGCTGAGTAGGTTTACTTGAATATTCAGTAGCAATAATACATGAATGCATCTAATTGTGTATCTGAAAACAGTATGCAGGCAAGAAATTGGGATGGTGATTTTTAATCACAGTACAACAAAACAGTTGAGACAAAGCTGATCATTAGAACAGAGGAGATTAAAGGGTGATTTGATAGAGGTGTTTTATAATTATGAAGGAATGGGACAGTCCATAGAAATAAACAGTTTACAGTGATTGTGGGGGTTTGGACAAGGGGACATAGATAGCTAAAATGAAACACAGATTTAAGATAATTGGCAAAAGAACCAGAGGCAAAATGAGGAGAATTTTTTTTAATGCAACGAGTTATTATGATCTCGAATGCACTGCCTGAAAGGGCGACGAAAGTAGATTCAATCGTAACTTTCAAAAGGGAATTGGATAAATACTTGAAGGGGAAAAATTTGCAGGGCTATGGGGAAAGGGCAGGGGAGTGGGACTAATTGGATAGCTCTTACAAAGAGCCTGCACAGGCATGATGGGTCCAGTGGCCTCCTGAGCTGTATGATTCTAGGTAAAGCTTAATCCGGAGACTTTTCGAAATTAGAGCAGATGATTAGTGTATGAAGGGCTGCAAAGTGATTGCTCAAAATCAATATTACATTTTACAGTACATTTGTTTTCATTTTATGGATACTGGTGTCAGCAGCTGAGGTGCAATTGAAAATTAAATGTGTCTTAATATTTTCTTTTTTTTTAAACTCTCAATTAGATACACCAAGAAGCTGGAACTTCTTGCACACCTTGTCCTGGGTATTGAACCTGTTTGGGATCTTCTTCATCCTTGCTGCACATGAACATTACTCAATTGATGTCTTCATCGCATTTTATATCACCACAAGACTCTTTTTGTATTACCACACACTAGCCAATACTCGAGCATATCAACAAAGCCGAAGAGCACGGATTTGGTTCCCAATGTTTTCATTCTTTGAATGCAATGTCAATGGCCCTGTACCAAATGAATATAGTTGGCCACTTTCTAGACCAAGGTTATTGAAAAGATTGATTAGATAAGTAGTAATCCACACTAACCAGTTATTTTATTTTTGTTGGACAGAAAAATTATTTATGGAAAGAATAACCGGTTTTCTACCCAAGAGTACAATGGCTTACTTCAAGCCAGATGCAAATGTGAAGGGGGAGGGAGACTTTGATACATAATTGGTGGGTAGATTGGTTCATGATTAATCCACCAAGTGGAACTATGCTCTCTTTTTTCTCAAATGAGTCAACTGTCTTAATTTGGGAATCCTTACTCCAGTTGGTGGCCTTAAACAGTGCGCATGTTTTGTTTTGAACAGACGCGATTCTCACTCAACCAATCTTTGTAACCTTACATGGTGGGCTGTTGGGTAGCCAGTCATGGTAGTGGTGATAAAAAAGCAGTAGCAATCCCCAAAAAAGTAATGCTGCTAAATGTAAAATATGTTTTGTTATCCTGAAAAGAAAAGTTAACACTTTTTAAAAAGTCAGTGAGATGCTGGGGTTGTTCAAAAGGTTAACATCCGAGATCTTTGAAAGAATTTTTCCTAGTGGCAGGTTTTTGACTATGTTTGCTTAAAACAACAGACCTCTGTTTTGCAGTGTTTTTCATGAGGTTTTGTTTCAGGGAAATGTGGTTTTGCACTTGTTTAAGGAACACTGCAAAGACTTGTGGGAAATCCAGGAAAACCTTTTTAAAAAGCCAACAAGAAGCATCCTCGTCATACTGCAGTCCTTTGATCATCTGTATTCTCCTGAATACCACATGGGTATTTAACCAAAAATTACACAAAGTATCTGTTCTTGAAGCAATAAAAACATGTTTTGTCCAATACTGGTCCCTTTGGACGTATATCTGATATTGGTCTTAATCATTTTTATTATGAGGTGTTCAACTGTTAGCTACAGCTTCACTGCATCTCTTTACAGACCTCAAAACTTTACATGCAGTATTAACAGTGCAATGTAACTTTTGGAAATTAGCCCTCGCTGTGCACTCATAAAAACGCTCAAAGAACCACTTGTAATCTGTTTACATATGTATGTAGAGTTTATTAGAATACACTATTTGCAATTAATATGTTTGACTTATCTAAAACATAATTAGGCATGATTTCTAAAATAGTTCAGTAGTTCTCATCAACTTTTAGAAGGCATCTAGCATTGATGCTGTTGGATACTTTACACAATCCAGTTCTCGTAGTTCGAATCCCTCCTGTAATGTCGGAGGTTTTGTGATGGTACTTAACCTCTAGTGGCCTGTCATGAGCACTTTTTTCATGTTGACTTGCAGGTTTTGCTTTATTTTGTCTGGGTTTGTTAGTTATAGTGGAGTACTATTTACAGTAATAAGACGCCAGGCATATATTACTGTTCCAGAAATAAAAAATGAATGAACAACTTTTAACAGTTGTGTAAAGAAATTAACAAACCAGCTACATTTTTAGTTTTCTTCAATGAGCCACTATCAACATATTTTACAATTTAATTAGACTAGATGGTATAACTTAAACAGAGTTCAGCTGTATTTTAATGCACATTATTACTCTCTTAGTTTAATTGTCAGAAGACTGCATGGGCGTATGTGGGAAGGAAAAAAATGTTTTTTTCCCGCTTTAAGTTTACAGGTTTAAAAAATAAGAAAAGGTTGAGGCTTGATATATTTGTTGGCTTCTTTTATCACTTAGTTTTTTTTTGAAGTACCTGTATGACTCTTGATACTGATAACGAAATTATTAGAAAAGAAATGGTGAAAACAAAAAAAATTGACCAATAAAACTATGTTTGCTGCTGGATCTGTTCATCATTGGCACTGCAGCTCTTTGAAGTGTTGTTGATCTCACCTGGATCAAAAATTGAAGTATTACAATGAGTTTGAAATTTTCCAATTTGTGTCTTGATGCAGTGGGTAATGACTGAATTCAATGTTTGTTGACATCGGGACTACACCTACCAATTTTAGTTTGCTACTCAAAATGTATTGCAATAAATTATCAATTCTTCAAATTGTCATAGAAATTGTACCACTGCCTGGTTTAATGTAGGTGTCTTTCACAGTAATGTGTTCCCATTGTACTAAACAACCTCAGCACATTCAATTTTGGTTGTTTTTGTCCGATGCATATGTCAATTACCCAGGTATTAAATTGAAAAGCAAAACATCTCAGTAGATGTGTGATTGATTGTAAACGTCTTCTGTATATAGAAGTCACCTATAGGACTGGATCTGAATGATGGAATGAGGTGACTGTACCGTGGTCACACTGGTAAATGTTTACATTACATTTCTATTGATTGGTAGCTGTCTAATGATTCAAAATTCAAATTCTGCACAGCCTTAATTTTCATTCCCTGAATTGTATGCGCTACAAATCTTTGTAGCAGAGTGCCCGCTTACAGAATTTTGGCTTTAGAAGGATGAAATGACACTTAACCAATGAGAGAAATTTATTTGCATGCACTGAGGACTTAAAATAACTTTACAATTCTTGAAGCAAACATTTTATAAGGCAAGTTCATAATAACTGGTTGTGTTATCACATGGGTGACCGAACAAAAATTATGTGTAGTCATCCACTAACACTGCTAAATGTTTTTGATGTTGAATGTTATTTCCCTTGGTCTTCCTGTGTCAGTGACTCCAGTTTCCTATTTTAATTCATAAGTGAAGGTCTCTGTAGCATTACAAGGGTTAAAACCTTGACTTCCCGTGATTTTTTTTCTGTAGCTCTCCTCGAAGGACATGGCATGTTTAGTTAGCACCCCTTTCCTGCAGTTTGGTTTCTGATTCACTTTCAGAGCAGAGTTGCATACAGTTAGCAGTGCTGTAATTGCTGCTTTTGGAAAAACTGTGCAACTGCTTTGTCCCCTCCTGCTTATTCTGCCACTTGGTTCTTTCCCTGATTAACTACGTTTTTCAACAGTTTAATTTATTGTTGTTTGGCTGGCTGATGCAATAATTAAGTAACTATCCCTTTGTGAAATGGCAGTAAATTAGGTTAGATTGTGAAAGAACTAAAGCGACCAGTCCCAATTTGTAGAGTGCACGAGTGAAAACCTGTCAACTATCAAAGGCACCCAACGTCACTGGATGGTAAATTATTAATGAATGAAAGTTAACTGTTTTAATTCCTTATAGGCTATAAATATTAAAAGCATTAAAAACTTGCATTTGCCTGAAAAGCTATTGCAGCAATTGCATTGAAATAGTTTGATCAGGAAATGTGGTCCACTTAATTGCCCAATAATTCTACGAAGTTGCAAAGGGAGGTACCAGTAATTAGGCTTATTCCTGGCCCCAGTCAGTCCTGGTTTATCCAGCTTTAGAACTGTTGATTGGTGGCAGATATTTTTCGTGCAGAACTCATGTTCCCCCTTTTCCCATGTGATGCACTAAAGTTGTACTCCAGGGATATTGTGAATGGAGACTGCTGCTCACAGTCCACTCCTTAATGCTACAAGAGCCAAACTTTGACATGCAAAGCAGGGACTCTTACATGCAATATTTGCTTCCACACAGCTGTTTTACTGTGGAAAAACAGTGTGACTGAGGGCCAGTGATATGTTCTAATAGTATCTGTTACCTGAGAATTATGTGACCATTTGAATCTGTTATCTTTGTAAAGTATTGTGCACAATCTTGGAGGTTCTCATGAGCTCTGAAATGAGAGTGCTATTTATAAGTTTGCTGGAACCCTGACATTGTTACAGTGCTGCAACACACATCAGTTTTGTCCCTCCAAATGTTTTTCCTCTCCTCCCTTGCATTATGTGCCATTCGCCATATCAAGATGGTGAGCCGATAACCTGTTCCCAAGTCTTTCCCAATGATCTTGAGCTGGAAATTAGAGGAGCTTATGGCATGGGGTAATTCTGTTTGATTTCTCCTGGCCTTCCTCTTGTGGGGGGGGAGGGGGGTTTGGGGAGTGTCTGAATCTAATGCAATACACAATCCCAAGATGGGGCTGCCTGATAAAACTCAGTACCTTAAGGAGCATAATGGTGGGGTGGGGGATGCCTTACGGCTTTCTTTCTCTAGTATCTGTGCAGCTGGAAAAGGCCAGAGTAAACTAGCTTTCTTGTGACATAGATTTCATTGGGTAATAGTTTTAATGGTTTATTGTTACCACTATAATGAAGACATGACTTCCTGCCAGCTGACACCAATATGATCCTTGATGATTGGTATCACATTTACAAATTATTCTTGTCCTGCAGTGCAAAGCCTGATTGCCAAGGAAAGCAAAATTGACTAAAACTCAAAATGGGAACGCTTGGAGTTTTTATTCTTTATTCTAACAGTGTTCAAAGCTCTCATACTTGGGTTTGGGTGACTGCTTGTGCTTTATGCCACTCTCAGTACCCCTTCTTACTCCCCCCTCCTCCACACCCCTGAATGTGTCGTCATCTTGTAATGTAATCTTGCATTTCTGCTATTTATACTGTATGACAGATTTTGTAAATAATTGAAAAAGAATTTCCTTAACATCCATTGTGACCTTAGAAGGAGTAAACAAATCTGTAAGAGGTACTGAAGCAAAGAAAGCAAGCCAGTAAAAGAATAAAAGCCATTTATATTTTTGTAAAGCAGGAGCTGCATATACCAGCTGTTCTGAGTGAATTGGCTGACCTTGTGCTGCAAGGATATGGCCAGTTAGCGGCAGAATAGGAAGGGGGCCTTCATGCAAGGCTCTATAATAGCCTTAAAATTTGCAAAAATGGATATCTATGTTGAACAAGATTATAAGTTTAAAAAAAACATTCAATGTCAAATTTCAAAATTTAGTTCAGTTTATCTGGTTTTAGATGTTTGTGCGTAACTGTACAGTATAGAAGTGTTTGATTTTAAACCAACAACAAAAATTAGATCAGAAACAAAGATACCAGTATATTTTTTTCACAGGTGCCCAGTTATTTACTTTATATAAACTTTGTATATATGAAACACTAAAATAAAAAGGACTGTTAATGGGATGTTTTGGGTTTCAATGCTGTTCAGTATTAATGTTATTTAATAAGTTCAAATCAGCGGTTTTAAATGTTTACATTTGCATTGTTTATCCTATTAAAACTAATAAAGAAAGGCAACTAAGTAAAACAGCAATGTTTTGCAGAGTTCTGTGCATCAGCTCTGTGTAATTCCATCTTTATAATGATGCCCTCAGTTGCATTTGCTGATGTCGAGTAAGAATTCCAGAATGTTTTTGTGTACAACTTCTAAATAAATTTGTTCTATACTTCATGGTTATCAATGCCTTTTTTTTGTCTCTTTTCCACTCCTCTCCCCTGTCCTAACAGGCTGAGAGCTAGCAAAATGTTATAAATAATGAAGTCCAAGTATGTGATGGCAGTTAATGCTGGAAACTACACTTAGAGCTTCGGCATCTGGTTGCAATGCTCCATTATCAATATGTGATACACCCATTCAGTTAATGGCAGAAAATCTTGCTGAATATGTTGGATGGCTCAACATTTTTTAAAATATGAATATGGTAAATGAGATTGTAATCTGTAAATTGCATTTGAAATTATTCTTGTAAAGTTGAGCTAAGATTTCCAAAATAGAACTTGTTCATACCTAAACATTATCCCACAGGTTTGGGGGAAATGTAAAGCTTGTCTGTTTTCTTTGTGTAAAGGAAGCTTGGTGTTCTGTCCGATTGAAAGGCATTTTATATGTTCATGTGTGCCTTGATGGTATTCACAGGTCAAATGTCATCCATTGCTGCTCTACTTGGATTCTTTCTGTTGCTTCTCTTTGAAGATGTGTCAAATACCTCCTAAATTTAGATTCTTTTGTTGAAATGTTTTTCTCTTTAATTTGTATGTTTTTTTTAAAAAAAAGCACATTGTGACAAGCATATCTATAAACGATATAGAGGTAGAGTTTCCTGGAAATTGCACCCAAGTTGCACTGGTTAGGTCACAGATCACGTTTCCACAGAAATTCAATGGCATAATCACAAGCACAGACTCTTCCATCAACCAGCGCAATCAGGCAGGGTAATAAACGGAATTGTTTCTTTTTTTTCTCCTTTTCATTAAAAAGTATTCCTTGATGTATTTAAGAGTGGTAAACTGGTGCAGTTTTATTAATATAGCTGAAAATGGATTTATTACCAAAAATAAGCATTTTTGATAGGGGTGTCCAGCCCTCCCACCTGTGAGTAAACTGATTTAAAATCACTGAAAATGGCTTTAAAAAGACTATATTGAACCACTTAATAGTTTTATTGGTGTACGTATACTAGTCAGTTTCTAAGTAAATTAAACATTTTTTGATAAGAAAAAAACGTTTAAGACAAGCCTCTTAGTGCCTGTGTGCCTAAGAAAATGAGCGCAATTTGAAGCGCCTTCCACAAACAGCGCAATCGGCGGGAATCTCGTATTTTCGACCTGGGGCTGTGGCCCGTTTTGTTTGTGGGGCGTGATTCCGGCGAACTGATTCCTGAACCAGCGTAAAAGATCGCGGGGGAAAAAACGAGTGTAGGTGTTTTTGGACTTAACTCGTGTTTGAAAATCTGCCATTCTTTTGCGCTGGCATCTGGGTGCAAAACTAGCAGAAACTCTACCCTTTGGTATGTGTTAGTCTTAAAAGTCATTTTGTAGCACTCTTGCCTCTGAGTTAGAAAGTTGCGGTTTCAATCACTGCTCTGTAATCTAAGATGACACTTCAGTGCAGTACTGAAAGAGGGCTGCATTGTTGGTGATGGTGCTTTTTGGATGAGACATTAAACCAATTTTGGTTTGCCTGTTCTGATGCATGGAAAAGATCCTTTTGGCACTATTCAGAAAAGAGCAGGGAAGGTCTTATGGTATTAAACCCAACGTCATTCCTTCAACCAATGGTGCCTTGCAGATTAATTGCTATTCATCTTACTTACAGTTTACAGAGAATTACTTAGAATTTACAGCACAGAAACAGGCCATTCGGCTCAACTGGTCTGTGCCAGTGTTTTTGCTCCACACGAGCCTCCCCCCACTCCACTTCACCTCATCCTATCAGCATATCCGTCCATTCCTTTCGAGAAATTTTATTACAAGGATAATAAAATCCGGGGAGAACAAGCCGCTGCTCTTGTGAACAATACAACAGTTCTACACACACCCGGAGTGGGCACTCCTGCAGATTGGCTCTCGGTAACTGCTTTCACATGGACAGGTTTGCAAAATACCAGTAGTTTGTGAGGCATTGTGTGCACTTAGGAGGGGCCCTGCACAAAGGTTCGGTTGACTAGACAATGATAAATAATACCTACTTAATCTGCTGTCAAATCCGCACACATAATTGTGAAAAGGTATGTTTGTAATAGGTAATACAAAAATAGTTGACAAAAATGATAAGCAATAGATAATTCGAGTAAATGACATCGAACGATTATAAAAGTCTTGAAACACTGATGTTATTTCAATTATATGAGCTGTACAACAACTCATGAGCTTTTCATGCTTTAGCTGCAGTGAATTCTTGTATAATATGAGTAGTCGAGTAGCACTTACAGTTTGTAAGAATGGAATTTCATCATCTTCTCCCACTTCAGTACTGCCTGCGGGAGGGTGAGGAGGTGAGCGCTGAGGTCAGCCTGCTATGGGTTCCCTTGATTATGATTACTGAGAATTACGATTCTTCTTATTTACTGACTCACACTCATTCTACTGCGCTTACTCACTGACATACTCGTGTTCATGCATGCTCACTCATTGACTCACTCGCTTTCACTGATTCACACTCAATCGCACTCTTACTCAAACTCTTTAATTCACTCAGTCACTTACATATTCACTTTTTCACTCAGTAACATGCCCTCTCACACTCACCCCTTTACTCTCATATACACTTAGAGTCTCACTTTTACTCTCTCAATCATTATTGTACTTAAGCACTCACTCAATCATTTTAGGGAATTACAATTGCGGAGGCAAATCTCTCAGATCTTGCTTCTCAACGAGCCCCAAATATGTTTAGATCCCAGACCCTAGTCCCTACATTTTCAGGGTGCCCTTTTTAAAAAATCAAAGCCTTACTCAAGCCCATGGGTACTAATGCTGAGTACGTAGGTGAGAGCTTTATGTATTAAACGGAGAAAAAAATCCCATCACCTATTACATGTGCTCATCTTGCTTCCAGTGAGTGGGAACCTTTTCCATGCTGGTGGCTGCATTTTGGAATCAAGGACAATACAGATCAAGAACTCACGTGTATACAGAACTTTTATTTTCAGATAAAATGTGCCAAGTCTCGAGGGCAATTAGGGATGGGCAATAAATGCCGGCCTTGCCAGCGACGCCCACATCCCGTGAACGAATAAAAAAAAGATAGTATGGCAGCGTGCAAAATGCTGAGTTAGCCCCATTGTGCTAGAGTAGAAAAATAGTTAGTGTTCCTACTCCTGCTTGCTGTTGGAAAATTGCAGTGTGCGGTCAAGTAGTCTACCTACACTGACTGATGAGATGCACATGAAAAATAGCTACTTGGGTGAGGTGCTACAGAGTTGCAAGTGGGAGGAAGAAAGAAGACCTGCAGAACCATTGCCCAGGATTAGCTGATGCTTGAGGTGTTGCTGGACCGGGAGCCAATGTCGATCAGCGAGCACAGGGGTGATGGGTGAACAGGGCAGCAGATTTAGGATGAGCTCAAGTTTACTGAGGATGGAAGGTGGGAGGTCTGCCAGGAGATCATTGGAGTACTTGAGTCTGGAAGTAACAAAGTCATGGATGAGGGTTTCAACAGCAGATGGGCTGAGGCAGGGGTGGTGAAGGGCAATGTTACGGAGGTGGAAGTAGGCAGTCTTGGTGATGGAGAGGATATGGGGTAAGAAGCTCAGCTCAGGGTCAAATAGGTCACCGAGGTTGTGAACAGTCTAGTTCAGCCTCAGACAGTGGCGAGGGAGGGGGATGGAATCGATGGCGAGGGAACGGAGTTTGTGGCAGGGACTGAAGACAATGGCTTTGGTCTTCCCAATATTTAATTGGAAGAAATTTATGTTCATCCAATACTGGATGTTGGACAAGCAGCTTGACAAATCAAAGGAGTGGAAGGGTCGAGAGGTGGTGATGAAGCACTGGTCATCTATGAGGGATGTATTACAAAATAATTTCACATGGTTTGGTGGCACTGTTAACCTGCCCCTCATCAACTTCACGCTATCACAGTTGCTGCTCAGAGACAGGAGAAAATGCATACTGGCAGTACGTTTGGCAGAAATTGTATAAACATTTTAAAGATACACAGCCTTACTAAAAGAAAATCTGGAAAAACGTTTTTGTTTTGTAACAGAGACATAGTGCAAAATAATAAATTGTATCAAATACTGTTATTTCTGAAACTATAAAAGGCTTTAAACTTTTTTTCCAAAGACATTGGCACTACTATTCTGGTTCATTCTCTCCTCCGCTCCCCATCTCCCATCTGAGGCACAGCTCATGGTGCAGATATAATTGTTTCAGGTTCACTTATATATTCTGGGAGTTTCCAATTAGTGCACAGTGGCAATGAATTAACATTAAATATGCCTAACTTGTATTTAAAATACTAGAGGTTCAGCATTTAGAAAATGAAGAATGGGAATATTATTTTTGCAAGAGATAATTAGTAGCGGGTTGATAGATTGATCTGCTTCTGACCTCCACATATTAACCCCTACCCTGGTAAGTAAATACTGCTCTTATATTACATGCAGAACAACAACAACTTGCATTTATATAAAACGTAAAACATCCCAAACATCGTAAAACTTCACAGGAGCATTATCAAACAAAATTTGATCTGTACTTCAAAGGTTAATATGCAACTCTCTCTCGTAACAAAAACAGACTTGGCATAAAAATAAACCAGATTATATGTTTACTGACTAGCATTATCTGACTGTTACTGAAATTATTGCAATTTAAAAGTCTAAAGAAAACTTGTTAGTCACTGGCTCAAAATAATGCAGAGATGAGCAAGTCTTCAGCCAAGTATTTTTGGAAACCAAAGTAAAGTTTTTAGGGGCCTGCATAAATCATCTGGCTAGTTTAATAAATTACTTTCTGGCATATTTTGAAACTCAAAATGTTATACATCAAAATGATTTCCTTTAGATTTAGAATCTAAACATTTTCTTGAAATTCAACAGCCATGCCACGATAACAATGGCAAACTTCACAGTGTCATACTGACTACAGGCGGAATTAAAGAAACCGACTGTAATCACATCTTAGCTTTATGTTTTGAAAAGGTACATCCAATTTGTTATACTTTTCAACTTTTGTCCTTTGAATTCCTTGTGCTGTTACATTGCTGCTGTCACTGTTAGAAACAGAATGAGCTAAAGTTTCAGACAGTAGAGGATGGGAAGTCTGCCAAGAGAGCATTGAAATAATCGAGTCTGGAAGTGACAATGGCATGGATGAGGGTTTCAGCAGCAGATGGACTTTGGTAGGGGTGGAGGCGGGCAATGTTATGGAAGTGGAAGTAGGTGGTCTTTATGATGGAGAAAGACCCCCTAAGTGGCTGAAGTCAGCTAACTCAGTATTTTGCATTAATGACAGCAAATGTGTAAAGTTAAAAGCTGGGGCGAGGACTTTCATTGCACAGTACTTGCTATGTGTATATTATTTCACAAAGATAAGGACGAGTGAGAGAGATCACGTAGCTCTGTAAAAACCTATTGTCCCACTCCACAGCATCTAGCCGTCACCTGAATGATTCCAGAGCGTTTGCCTCCACTCCCCCACCTGGAAGACTATTCCAGGTTATTGATCATGCGTGGTATGAAGAATTGCTTCCTGACATCAGTCCTGAATTTGCCTTTTATCAACTTATGCCTATGTGTCTGTCATATTTTGACATTTATGATTATTTGGCTATGGAAGCATTTTGGAATAATTTATAATAAAATTATGCTGTTCAGTTAAATTCAGGTCACAAGAGGTGGCTTCTTGGAAATGTGGATTAGATTCAGGTGGTGTGTATCCAGAATGGTGCTTCCTGCATACCACTTCAAATTGAGACAATGAAGGTTAGTTTAGACATCCCAGTATATGGTCACACCTATTAGGTTAGGATGGCTTATTTATTTGAGGGCAGCCTCCAGAGAGACCCCACCTAGGAGAATAGTAGCTGGTTTTATTGGTAGTTGAGTCCATGGATACTGAGATCCAGGAGAAAGACAGAAGTCAAGCATTTGTTTTCTTATCCCATTGAGACTTGGGCACAACATCTAGGCTGACACTTCAGTGCAGTTCTGAGAGGGTGCTGGACTGTCGGAGGTGCCGTCTTTTGAATGCGATTTTAAACTAATGCCTTGTCGGCCCTCTCAGGTGAATGTAAAAAATCCCACTGCACTATTTCGAAGAAGAGCAGGGGAACTCTCCATGGTGTCCTAGCCAATATTGATCCCTCATACATCATTAAAACAAAACAGATTATGGGAGCTTGCTGTGCACAAATTGGCTGCCCCGTTTCCCACATTACAACAGTGACTACACTTCAAAAAAAGTATTTCATTGGTCATAAAGCACTTTGGGATGTCCTGAGTATTGTAAATTGGATAGCCAAGTGGTGAAGGATAGAATATTAGAGCCTGGTCTTCAGTTGTTTCCAAGCCTTTATTCATAGAGATTCCCCTTTCACACACACCACACCCTAGATAAGCTCGCCCATATAAAGGATACAAGAGCGTCCCCAATTGATACACACCACCTGAATACAATTAACACTAATTGATATAAATCACATGATACAATTAACACTGAAGTCATGAAAGGTGCTATATTAATGCAAGTCTTTTTTTTCTTTAAAGGAATGAAGAAGCACATGATCAAGGTTGTTCTGCAAGATCTGGTAAGGAAGACAGATCTATAGACAGAAAGCATTTTTCTTAAGTTCACTGCCAACCAGTTTCAGAGAATCTGCTGTTCAGAAGATTACATTTAACCCGCTAACAGGGCCAGAGTGGCATACTTTATTTTCTATTTTATGAGTAATGTTATGAAAATAAGTTGAAATAAGGTGAGATTTACTTCAAAATATTCCTCTGCTCATTCACTTAGTAGTTGTAAAATGAGTCAATTTGTGAATTTATATTTGGCCTTGTCTCATTAATTAGTTTACTTTTTGGAAGACTGGAGAAGCAAATATCGTGGAAAATGTGGAGTTACAGTATCCACTTCACATAACAAGTGATTTCATTGTTACAGACTTCAGTTGCACTATCAAATGACTAGATATTGGCAGTAATGATAAACTCCTGATCGTAAGTGATGCAGAGTCCGCTTACGGGAGACACCAGTGATTCTGCTATAATCATGTACAAGAGCGATTTGTAGCTGTTTTACTAGCTTACCTTCATACAGGTATTTCTCTGCTTTGTTCCTTATGATTGATTCCGTGGTTTGAAAAATTGTAAAATAGATGCCCCTCCTCCTGGAGTTTTGGTATTTAGGCCGGAACCATTCTGATGATGTTTACATTATGCAACTGCTTCATTCGTTTACATGGGAGTAACACTTAAGACTGTCTAGAGTGCTGTTCCAGAAGTGCCTGAGCTGGGAAAATGTAATACTACGGTGTACACAGCACTAGGCAGCTAGCACTTTAGTGTCTTTGCTCGACACAGTTTCAGACCAATTTAAAGTGCCTCACTCCTATAGAAATGGAGTATTCCAGGATTCATATAATCATCCAGACACTATATTATCATCAGCATCTCCACAAGGAAATGGAGACCTGAAATAGCAGGTCTTAATGGGAGGCAACTTGCCCTTGAAAATAAAATCTTCAACTTTACTGTCAGCTTTTAAAAATAATGATGATTAAGTGCCTTGGGATGTTTTCTACATTAAAGGTGCTATTTAAATGCAAATTTTGTTGTTGATGTGGAGGAGTACATTGTACTGAAAGTACTTTCTCATTGTCTTTGTTCCTTGCTTAATCATAATTCTTAGTTGTTAGATTCAAAAAAGATATTGGCTAATGATTAATGATTGTTTCCCAATTTGAAAAGTAAGTTTTTATTTAAAACAAATGATACAGATTATTAATGACATGAAACATTGTGATAATGCAGTTCAAATTATAACTAAACAAACACATTGACATCAGAGAAGTTATCAGGAAAGAGCTATGTGATCTGTGCGAGTGACACAAAGCTGTTAAACATATGGTGCTATTTTTATTTTTTAACATTGAGGGATCGGGTCTTTTCACCTCTGGGAGGCAGGTTTGAATCTCGCCCTAACTGATGACTTGATAGTTTCCTTTCTCTTATTTGGCCCAATGTGAAAGGAGTTTAAGTGTGACCGGTGTAGTGGGTATGGACCCATAGCAAAAAATGTCCCTGTAAGGCAATCTCATTTGGCGAGTCCAGTCGAATGGCTGGTGCACGTCACTAACTGTTGCAGTAGGGATTGCTTTTCTGAAGTGCTGTGTAGAGGGAACGTTACTCTGTGTCCACCCAATGTCTACTGAAGAAGGCAGTGCTAAATGCTGACAATGTGGCAAAATTAATTCATTTGCCTGTACTCACAGCCCCTTGGGATTTACACTTTTAAGCCACAGGGGTGCAAGAGTTGACAAAGGTGAACTTGTAATAAGAGTTTAACCAAAAAGACATTTTAACCAAAAAGACATTTTGGTTAAACTGCAACAAAGAAGCCAACATTGTATCCAAAGATATTGGGAGCAAGTGGATAGCTGACCAGCGCACTGCCGTCATCAAAATAGAAAACAAAACGAAAAATATTTTTTTCCCTATAAGCAGCTACATAAACAAAAAAAAAAGTAGTGACAATCACAGTGTGTTATTTTCGATATTTGGCGCGTTGGTCTCGGGTTTAAAGCGCGGGTCAGAGGCTGAGGTCCTGGGCGCGGCGGCCCCGCCCCCCCCCGTCGGTTACTTCACACTGCGCAGGCGCGGCGCTGTCTCCTTCACTTCGCCCTTAAAACCCCGGAGAGACGGTGACCGCCCGGCGCTGCTCCGCTTCCACCGCAGCTCATCGCAACCCGCCAGGTAACCGCCGCCCCTTCCACCCCGGGGGAGGGGAGGGTGAAGCAGCCCCGCGGTCCCGGCTCCCTCCCTCCCGGCTCCCTCCCTCCCTGTCGGTGAAATGTGTGGTCGTCACGTAGGCCCAGGCCTCGGGCCCCCGGGCGGAGTGCCGCCGGGATGGGGAGCCCGGGCGGGGGGGAGAATGAACAGTAATCGGGCCCGGGTATTCGCTTAAGTATTTTGACCGGCGCTTCGGGCCCAGTTCAGGCTTTGATTCGCGGTTCTTGAGACCAGGCTGCAGTCCCCCCCCATATTATTACCGAGCGACCGTGACTCTTCCTTCCCCCCCCCTTGGCCTTATCCCGCCTGGGTTGCACGTTTAACGGCCGGGCCTGGGCTGGAAGGAGGCGGGCGGGCGGGCCGGCGGAGGGGGAGGGCCGGCCCGACTCCTGCAAATGACGAGCCTGCAAGATGGCGCCGGCCGCGCTAACCTTTGGGAAGCCGGAGTCGGGCGTGAACCGGAGCCTCCGCCGCTGTGCGAGAGGCGGGGAAAGGGAGCCTGTTCCCAGGGGGGGGAGGCCGGGCCACCGCTTATTTCTTAACTGCAAGGCCGAGGGAAGCAGGCGATTGAGTCAAGGTGATTGCTTTGACCTCGGCATCATCCGAGCGCGCTGGGGCGGGGAACAGAGGGCAGGGGATGAAGAGGAATTTTTTTCATCATCCCCCCCCCTGCATCTTATGGAATAAAACACCTTTTCTGATTCCGATGTTCTTTTGCACGAACATTTCTCCGTGATTTAGTGCACGATCGTTGGCCTCTTAAAGAATGTGCCGCGCTCGCCGTTTATTCTTCAAGGACTTTACCTAAATGAGTGAAATGTTGTAAAATGCTGCATTTAGGAGGTTTGGCAGACTGAATGTCATTGGTTTCTGTTGGGTCACGCCTTTCACTAACGTCGATGATATGTTCACTATTTGCAATGACTGCCCTGCACAGCCTATTAGAATCGCATGTGCTATTAATAGGTTTACTAATCAAGTAGTGACCAATTTTTAGTTGCTGTTTTACAATAAAAGCGGATATATTCATACTCTTCATTCTGAGAGTATGAATATATCCGCTTTGAAAGATTTTTTTTAAATTTGTGGTCAGGAACCATTTTATTCTCTATAAATGCGCCTTCGTAGTTGTAAAGGTAAATGGCGAGCATGGAGACTGCAGTGCAACATGTTTACCTGTGACTAGGCCTTTCTAAATTTCTAGCCTTACCCTTCCCCTTTTAAGGTCCAGGGTTTGTCAGCTGATATTTCCTGCTCTACAGACTTTTTAAAGGTGACCCTGGATGGATGGGTAGCACCAGGTGCATTCTTGTATCATCCAAGCTTTTTTGCATGGTCGACATAGATGCCTCAGGGGTCACAAATTAAGTTTAAATCCTGGGATGAGAGGGTTGTCCTATGAAGAGAGGTTGAGTAGAATGGGCCTATACTCTGGAGTTTAGAAGAATGAGAGGTGATCTCATTAAAACTTAACATTCTGAGGGGGCTTGACAGGGTAGATGCTGAGATTGTTTCCCCTGGCTAGAGAGTCTAGAACTAGGGGGCATAGTCGCAGGATAAAGGATCAGTCATTCAAGACTGAGATGAGGAATTTCTTCATGCAGGATCTTTGGAATTCTCTACCCCAGCGGGCTGTGGATGCTGAGTCATTGAATATCTTCAAGGCTGAGATGGATAGATTTTTAGATTCTAGGGGAATCAAGGGATATGGGGATTGGGTGGGAAAGTGGAGTTGAGGTCGAAAATCAGCCATGATCTGATTGAATGGTGGAACAGGCTCCAAGTGCCGAATGGCCTGCCCCTGCCTCTTGTGTTCTTAAATCCATATTCCCATTAATTTGCATGTGTCTCAAGTTGTTGATACTAGGATTTATCTACCAAGGAGGCAACATTGCTAAAACTGTTTGATAGTTTAGAAATTGGTGTTCAGCTAAGGTGAGAGTAATAGTTTTTACTTTGAAGTAGCCACTTTGTTTCAAAGTAGTAACTTTTTGTTTTAATCATTTTGAAGGTGCTATGAAATCATTGTGTGTACAAGCCTTCATAAAGTTCCTTGAGAATGCAACACCAGAATTTTCAGTTTTAAAGTTACAATGAGTCCAAGATGAAACTTAACAATATTGATTTAATTTGCACATTATAAGGAGAAATTGTACTCATGGCACATTAGGTAAATACTAGGGCAGTATTAAAAAAAATTAATAGCAATTAATCTCAATTAAAATGCAATCCTTTTAATCTTGGTTTTGATTGTATCAATTAAATATGCAATCACTGCATCCATCTGTCAAGTTTGTTTCATACACATTTTTAAAAGTCTGAACAAAACCCCATTAAACTTGTGCAGTATTACTACGAACTTAGTAAATGAAGAAAAGACTGGAAGAAGGATTGCATTTTAAATCACAAATTAAAAACCAAACCCTGCTAAATTGAAGCAGTGCCTTGGGCTGACACACTTCACTGTGGAAAGGCCATCTAAACTCCTGCTGCTTGCTATTAGTTACATCACTAATCGTAAGTTTTTAAAAAAATAATCATTTTAATATTAACTTTAATCTTAACATTCAACCTGCACATCTGTGGACACAAGTCACCCTGCAAATGTGTTTACAGCATAAACAAAGTATTGAAGTTTTGCAAACAATATCTCTCCTGGGTATATGCACCAATTTTCTGTGACCAGCAATTTTTCCATGTGCTTCCTCCATATTGTCTTTTTGTTCATTGTTATGAACAAGATTTGGGTGTCACAAGGCCAAGATAGTGTTCTGAGTGGAGAAAAGAGCGCATGTTTGTTGAACATTACCGCCAGCCAAAGAGAAAGTCGCTGTTCAGACTAAAGCTATTGGCTGTTGGTAGGCACAAACTTATCCTTACCTTGGTACTCTAACTTCTGCGATGAACGTGTGTTTTCAAAAAAAATCTCCAAAACAGTACATTAACTGCAACTAAATGAAAGCCCTTGTGAATACATTTCAAATTTACAGCCCCCAATGTTTAGGACTACTTGAAATACTGTAAAATGTTGTTCTGCATAATGTGACATATAATGCAAAGATATGAAGCCCACCATTTCTGTATGTGAAGCTCTTGGCTGTTCAGGGTGCTTGGAAGTCAATTCTTAATCAAGAATTCTATGTTAAAACTGAAATGCTTTAATTTCTAGCTTCAACAAAATTGAACAGTTACACTCAAATTGTTCTGTACTATTTTCTTTTTCTGTAGTTAGAAACTGTAGCAAGTGGTTTTGGTTTGATCAGTGTTTTTCTGTAGCTGATATCTAGTGAAATGTCTTCATAACTGAATATTTAATTTTAATTGATGTAGATGAAAGATCATGATGTCAGACACTTGGGGTTTAAAAGGTTGAGAAGGAAGATGAGGAAAATTGAGAAGTAGTGACTGGGTGCTGCCAAGCTTGGGGGATTAAATCCCCTAAATTGTAGGAAGAAGGGAAGACTGAAGAAAGTAAGGAGTCCAGAGAATAGGAGACACTCATGCTTTCAGTACAGTGGGTGCAGAATAACATATTTGGGGCTTAGTAGAAACAAGAGTTGAGATGAGTGATGAGCATAGACCATAGTATTAAAATAGAAACAAACAAGGTCGCCTGGAGAGGAGAGAAAGAAAATGCTCAGGGGCTTGAGGTGACGGAGGAATTGACTGTTAGACACACAGCATTTACTTTCATCCTGTCCAGGTGGATAGTCTTCACTGGAAGCTGTATCTAGTACATCTTAGTGCAGAAACTGCAGTGCACTCTTTGGATCTACCTCATTCACCATAGTCAAATAGTTGCTGCTTACTGTAATTGTATTCTGGCAATGAGATGAGTTCCACTGTATTATATGCTTCTGGAATTTTTAAATCTTTCTTCTGCCCAGTCACAGTTAATGTGTGAAAATATCGAAACTTAATTTAAAAAGCAGCCATGGTTGTGATTTGTGGGTAATGAAGCAAATGAAAGGCAAATCTTAGCTCAGATTTTTTCAATGGAACCTCCCATTATCCATCACAATTGATGGGCCCTCCCCCATAGATGGAAAAGTGGTGAAGTGGCCCAACGTTTTGTGTGTGGTACAGGAATGAGGATGAGTACATTTCAAATAAACTTAATTTCTTTTTACACAGGCTACTGGTTACCGAGCAGTGTAAGGAGGCAAAGTGGCAATAGGTCTTGTCCCATGACAATTCTGGTAGATAATTGGGGCACATATATGTTGCAGGTCACCACTTTATTCTTTCATGATTTGCGTTGGCTACATTTTTCATCTGTTTCCTTTTGCCCATCCCAGGACTTAGCATTGCAAGTGATAAGGGAGAGTGGTGTACATGGCTGCACCTTCTGATAGGGCAGAACATTTTGATGGACCCAATGATCTCCTCTTGCCCGTTTCACATTTATCACCTCACTACACGTGATGTAGAGAACTTAGTTACCGAAAAAACCCATGCATTGTAAATCTGTAAATGGATCTTTGTCGATATTAAAATACTGTTTTGAAAGAAAAAAGACATAGCAATATTTGAAAGATCCCAAGAATAGTCCATTTTTTGAAACCAGTATTGTCAAAGAATAGAATTTACAAATGTGTTTTTGCTGTATGGCCAAGGCCAAAATGAGGGACAGGTATGTTTGTTTAGGATTGAGGAAATGTTTGAAGAATTGCACAGGATGCCTATAAATCATGCATCAGTAGACAGAACCAATGTGTTGGGCCGTGTAGGTTGTTGCTTTGCCCCTTCTATTTCCATGTACTGAATTTTTAATCTCAACTGGGTAGCAGGAAGGTGCTTAATCAACAGGGTTATCAGTTGCTTCACACTGCTTTTGTGTGTCCCTCCTAGCAGCTGGCTCAAGTGATACCAGAATAGGCCATCTGCCTTCCCTGTACATGTGATTATCTTCAACTGGGGGAAAGATAGAAAGAAGAATATAGAAGATTGCAGTGGAAATGCAGGTTTAGTCTCTAAGCAATTTTTTTTACAGAAGTTATTGCACAGCATAGAATATGATGGAATGTTGGGGTATTTGGAAAGCTTTCTGTATTTGTCCTTTGGCAGGGCAGGAGCCAACTTCCTGTAGCCGCAAATACGCATTAGTTAAAACTAATTAATTTTGACATTCAATGCAAGTCACTTTTCCATTCCGGTTTGGCGTCGAGTCTTGATCGGTTTCTCATCTGTCCTGTGGCATCTTAGACCCTTGTAGTGATGCTGTTGGCTATGATACCAAATTTTTAAGATACTATGAAGCCTTGTGACTAGTTTGACAGGTGGAGGACTGAGTAGATAGTAGTGGAGTTGACTAAGACATTATGGCTATATGGTTGAGTTCTAAAATTTAAACTTTGGTAGAGGTAGTATATTTATATTTTATTTGCCCAGTAGTGAGCCCATCACAAAGCACTCGGTACAAGTTCGACGTGTGCTACAGCGGAGTGTGTAAAAGGCAATATTTTAATGCATTTAGCTAGACGTTTTCCATAGAGAATCCCAGATGTCCAATTGTTTGTCAATATTAACTATTTCATTTTCAGAACATATTTAGTATAACAGACCAAATTTAATTTTCTGCATTGCTTACATAGACTGTAATGGATGAATGGGAGAGGTTACCTGGCAGTAATCTTGCTGAAGGTAAACATTCTTGTTTACAGAAGAGAAGCTTGAGAGGTTGATCACTGAACCTTGGTAGGCCTGTGTTCTTGGCAGTAGATAGCCCGACACGTATTTGTCAGGATATGTCATGCCTTTTTAATTGGACGGGTAAAAGTGGCACTGGGTTTGCCCAATGTCGCCAGCCAGCGTTATTTTGCAAGTGTGTGACTGTAGCATGTTGTCCATATTGTTAACTGAATGCTAAAATTCATAACTTTAGATATGGCTTTGGCAATGTTAAATTTCCCACACTTCATTCCTCATCTAGGGGCAACACTTCAATTAATACTTGAGATAAAATGTCCCCTAGTTCAACATTTCCATCCAGCAAATCTTGGTCATTTTTCCCAATTGTATAATATAATCTTTTGAGTGCTGTGTTCATTAAGATTAGTTGCCACACAATGCAGAGTTGCTTTACCTTCCCTAATTTATTTAAATTTAACAAATTATAAGGCCTACCTGGGATCTGACACTAATCTGAAATGCATACAACCGTGAAAAAAAACATCTAAATGAGGCTGTCCTTTCACTGAAGCCCACACCAACTTGCTTTGCATTGAAAACAACAATGGCGATACCCAATGTCTTAATCAGCACTAGTGCTTTTAATTGCTTTTCACACAATGGTCTGTATGGCAAAATATGTTCCTCGTAACACCCATGCTTTGATTCAAGACAAAATACCATCGTCTTAAGCTTGAGAGCTTTTAAAATCCTCCAATGACAAAATTTAGAGCTAGGAAAAGTGGAGCTTTTCTAAAATGTCAAACTTCCTGTATCTTTGAAAGTTCTTTGGGTATGCAATATTGCAATTCCATGATGGTCCTGTGTGGACTCTTCTTTCCCTAGATTAGACTGTTTTAGAACCATTGATCAAAGCACAGAAGGAAGCCATTTGGCCCAGCATGTTTGTGTTGGCTCTTTGCTAGGCAATTCAAAACTAACTCCTATCCCTGTATATTCATTCAAGGGCTTGAAATTCATACTTGGCTATTAGCAACCGATGTATCTAGCAATGGATCGATAAATTTGTGATGTACTGTAGGTGCTTACTGCATTCCCAAACGTAGAAGTTGGGTTTTCAAACTGCCTTCTAGAGATGTCTGTATTGTGCAGTCAGTGCAATTTTTCCTGTGATATTATGCTTTTCTTAAACTGTGTTTCTGTTTTTGTCAGTTATACTCATTGCTGTTTAATGCAAGGTTAATTTCAAGTTTTGCAACTGTCTCAAATGTTGTAGTCATGTGGAACTAAACTAGTATTTGAGAACATTGAAGTAATTTCCTGCATCAAGCTGTTCAGTTTAATAATTATATGTGGCTGTTTTTGGAGTGGGAAGTTGTGATGACCTGTTCCACAGTCATGCCTGGTTAAGTTTAAAAACTGATAACCTTGCTTTGTGTGGAAATAGGTAGTTGGTACTTTTAAGCCCTTCCTGTTGAAGTGAATTGTTTTACTGAGGTAGGTATGAAATTAATGATATTGCTGTATTTGAGAGCCCACTAAAGGTCACTTAGCTTGTAGTTTGTATCCAAGTGTTAGATATTACAGTAGCTTACTCCTTGGAGTAGTACTCCTTAGGGACTAGTGCAAACTGCTTGAGCATATTCCTGTAAATGTTACTTAACTTTCCCCAGGCACAGAAATAGTTCCTACCAGATTTGATTGCATCATTGCTTGTTTCGATGCAGCAAGTAACACTAACTTTTTGGGCTTATCTCTGATTAGTAGAATTGTCTTTTACATAGAATTGCATATTGTACAGCACAGAAACAGGCCAGTCAGCCCAACACGTCTATACCGGTGTTTATGCTCCAGACGAGCCACCTCCCACCCTTCATCTAACCCCATCAACCTATCCTTCTATTCCTTTCTCCCTCGTGTTTATCTTGCCTCCCTTTTTATATGCACCTGTGCTAGTCGCCTCAACTACTCCTTGTGGTAGAAAGTTCCACATTCTAACCACTCTAGGTGAAGAAGTTTCTCCTGAATTTCCTTTTTAGATTTATTCGTGACTATCATATATATGGCCCCTAGTCTGGTCTCACCCGCGAGTGGCAACGTCTTCCATATCAAACCCTTTCATAATCTTAAAGACTTCTATCTGGTCATCCCTCAGTCTTTTTTCTAGAGAAAAGAGCCCCAGCCTGCTCAATCTTTCCTGATAGGTATAACCTCTCTAGTTATGGTATTATCCTAGTAAATCTTTTTTTGCACCTTCTCCAGTACCTCTGTATCCTTTTTATAAGACCAGAAATCTGCATAGTTCTCCAAGTGTGGTCTAACCAAGGTTCTCTACAAGTTTAACACAACTTCCCTGCTTTTCAATTCTATCTCTAGAACTGAACCCCAGTTTGCTGTTTTTATAGCCATATTAACCTGTGTTGCTACTTTTTAATGATTTGTATATCTGCACCCCCAGATCCCTCTGCTCCTCTACCCCATTTAGACTCGTATTTTCCAAAGCGTATATCAGTTGCTTGTGGTGCAAGTCTCAATTAGTTAGCATAGAAGCAAATTATTTTTGTAGTATTTGGGATAAAATGGTAAGATACTGTGGTTTATTATTGAATATTTTTCTCTACAGATATAATGGCTGTACCTCCATCGTATGCTGATCTTGGCAAAGCGGCCAGAGATATTTTCAACAAAGGCTACGGTAAAGTAGTTCTACACTCTCAGCCTGTTTGTAAAATTATTCTATTCATTTATAATTTCTCTTTTTTCAAATTTCTTCCCCCTCCCAATTACAGCCCAGAAGAAGGCCATTCAGCTAATCACATCAGTACCTGTTGTAGCTCTTCATCTCAGGCTATTGACTGTAATTTATTTTAATACTTTTTTCCCTGGTATCCTTTATAGTCTTTCTTTTCAAATACTTACCTAATTCCCTTAAATTGTTATCGAGTCTCCCTATTAGCCACTTTTGGTAAAGCATTCCATAGTCTTCCGTGAAATTTTTTTCCAACTTTCCTCTTTGTTCTTCTAGTGATTGTTTATGTTCTGTAACCACCAATTTGTAAAACCACTGGAAACAGCCTTTCATTATTTACCCCCTCAAAACCGTTCATAATTTTGATTTCCCCATCAACTGTCTGTGTTCCAGTGATAAGCCCAACTCTTCAAGCCTTCAGAACTGTATCTCTTTTTTCCCTCATTTGGTCAGGGTGGGTCATGTGCTTTTGCCAATTAATCTGACTCCACCCATACAGGGTTTGGCTGGCTTGAGATGACTTTCCATTCAGAAGTGACTCCAGTTGGGAGTTTCCTAAGTGTGGACATTGTTCACTGCTCTGGCACAGCAGAATGAGCAAAGAGCTGTTTCTTAATAGTAAAACTTAAGGGTTCAGATATAGAACGTTTTAGAACCATACAAAAGGTACAGCACAGAAGGGGGCCATTCAGCCCATCGTGTCCGCGCCGGCTCGAAGAACAACCAGGTGCCCATTCTAATCCCACCTTCCAGCACCCGGTCCGTAGCCCTGCAGCTTACAGCACTTTAGGTGCAGGTCCAGGTACTTTTTGAAAGAGTTGAGGGTCCTTGCCTTTACCACCAATTTGGGCAGCGAATTCCATACACCCACCACCCTCTGGGTAAAAAAGTTTTTCCTCATGTCCCCTCTAATCCTTCTGCTAATCAGCTTAAATCTATGTCCTCTAGTTTTTGAACTCTGCTTGAACTCTCTGCTAGGGGAAACATGTACTTCCTGCCTACTCTATCTAGGCCCCTCATAATTTTGTACACCTCAATCAAGTCTCCCCTCAGCCTCATCTGCTCCAAGGAAAACAGCCCCAGCCCATCCAATCTCTCCTCGTAGCTGCAATTTTCAAGCCCTGGCAACATTCTTGTAAATCTTCTCTGCACTCTCTCCAGAGCAATTACGTCCTTCCTGTAATATGGTGACCAGAACTGCGCACAATACTCCAGCGTTTTATACAGTTCCATCATTACATCTTTGCTTTTGTATTCTATACCTCGGCTAATAACGGAGAGCATTCCGTATGCCTTCTTCACAACTTATCTACCTGTACTGCCACCTTCAGGGACCTGTGCACATGCACTCCAAGGTCTCACTTCTACAAATTTGCCAATCATGCCCCCAACATTCAAGTCCAAATCATTAATATATATCACAAACATCAAGGGACCCAACACTGAGCCCTGTGGCACACCACTGGAAACGGATTGCCATTTGCAAAGACATCCATCGACTTCTAACCTTTGTTTCCTGTTACTGAGCCAATTTTGGATCCAATTCGCCACATTTCCCTGTATCCCATGGGCTTTTACCTTTCTGACCAGTCTGCCATGTGGGACCTTGTCAAATGCCTTACTAAAATCCACGTAGACAACATCCACTGCACTACCCTCCTCAATCCTCCTTGTCACTTCCTCAAAGAATTCAATCAGATTTGTAAGGCATGACCTTCCCTCAACAAATCCATGCTGACTATCTCTGATTAAACCATGCCTTTCCAAGTGACAGTTTAATTCTATCTCTCAGTATTGATTCTAATAGTTTGCCCACCACCGAGGTAAGACTGACCGGCCTATAATTGTCCGGCCTTTCCCTCGTACCCTTTTTAAACAATGGTACTAGTTTGCAGTCTTCCAGTCCTGCGGTACCTCCCCTGTATCTAGTGAGGATTGGAAAATGATCCTCAGAGCATCTGCTATTTCCTCCCCGGCTTCCTTCAATAGCCTAGGAAACAATCCATCTGGCCCTGGTGACTTATAATTTTCAAGGATTCCAGTCGCTCTAGTACTTCCCCACCCCCGTTATGTTTACCATATCCAATACTTCACACCTCTCCTCTTTAACTGCTATATCTGGATCATCCCTTTCCTTTAAATGAATATTCATTTAAAACTCTACCTACATTCTCTGCTTCTACACACAAATTACCCTAATCACCCTGATAGGTCCTGCCTTTTCATTAGCTATCCTCTTGTTCTTAATGTACTGATAAAACATCTTTGGGTTTCCTTTAATCTTACTAGCTAATATTTTTTCATGCCCTCTTGCTTTCCTTATTTCCTTTGTCATCCCTGTACTTTCTATACTCCTAGGCTTTCTGCAGTATTTAGTTTTCTGTGACAGTCAAAGCTTTCTTCTTCTGCTTTATCTTGCCCCGTATACTTCTAGACAACCAGGGGGCTATAAATTAAATTTGGCAGTGCCACCCTTTTTCTTTGAGGGGACGTGTGCATTGTACCTGTAGAATTTCACTTTAGTGCTTGCCACTGATTACTCCAAGTAGTTGTGTCCAGTCCACTTCTGCCAAATCACCTTAGTTCTGTAAAATTTGCCTTCCCCCAATTTAAAACATTTACTCCTGATTTAACTCTGTCCTTTTCCATAATAATGCTAAAACTACCTGAATTGTGGTCACTATCCCCAATATGGTCACCCACTGTCACTTCACCCACTTGCCCATCTTCATATCCCAGGACTAAATCTCGTATTGTATCCCCTCTTCTTGGGCTTGTCACATACTGGCTAAAAAAGTTCTCCTGGACACCGATCAAGAATTTTGCACCCTCTGTGCCCCTCACGCTGTTTGAATCCCTGTTGATGTTGGGGTAGTTGAAGTCCCCTACTATTATTACCCTCTTATTTTTGCACTCAGAAATTTGCCTACATATTTGTTCTTCTATCTCCCTTTCGCTATTCGGGGGTCTATAGTACACTCCTAGTAGTGTGACTGTCCCTTTTTTATTTCTTAGCTCAACCCATATGGCTTTGATTGATGATCTATTTAGCATATCATCCCTTCTCACAACTGTAATTGATTCTTTAACCAATAATGCTACCCCCCCCCCCCTCCTTTTTTATCACAATCTATCCTGCCTGAAAACTCTATATCCAGGGATATTGAGCTGCCAATTATCCCCCTCTTTAAGCCAGGTTTCATGCTGCCATGTGTCTTTCTGTGCCCTTAGCTCATCTGCTTTGTTTGTAATACTCCTTGCATTGAAGTATATACCCTTTAGTCCCGTCAAATTCCTGTGCTGAACACTATATAACCTTTGCTTCTTTTGCCTTTGAGTCACTATGTCACTAACTGCTTTTCTACTTCCCGTTTCCTGGTCTGAATTTCTCCTATCTGTACCTGCCCTTTGGTTCCCATCCCCAACAGAACTAGCAAATCCCCCAGCGAGGATATTAGTCCCGGTTCTGCTTGGGTGCAACCCGTCCAGCTTGTACAGGTCCTGCCTTTCCCAGAATCGGTCCCAATGCCTCAGGAATTTAAACTCCTCCCTCCTGCACCATCTCTCAAGCCGCGCATTCATCTGGTCTATTCTCCTATTTCTGCTCTCGCTAGCATATGGCACTGGGAGTAATCCTGAGATTACTACCTTGGAGGTCCTGCTTTTTAATTTATTTCCTAACTCCCTATATTCTGCTTGCAGGACCTCATCCCTTTTTACCAATGCCGTTGGTACCGATATGGACCATGACCTCTGGCTGTTCACCCTCCCTTTCAGAATGTCCTGCAGCCATGACATTCTTGACCCAAGCACCAGGGAGGCAACATGCCATCCTGGAGTCGTGTCTGGCTGCAGAAACGCCTATTACCCTTACGCTGGAATCCCCTATACTATTGCGCTCTCATTCTTTTTCCTCCCCTCCTGTGCAGCTGAGTCACTCATGGTGCCACGGTCTTGGCTCTTGCTGCATTCCCCTGATAAGCCATCTCCCCCAACAATATCCAAAGCGGAATATCTGAGAGGGAGATGGCTCCAGGGGACTCCTGCTGTACCTGCCTAGTCCTTTTTACTCCGCCTGGCGGTCACTCATTTCCTTTCTGCCTGTGTAATCTTTACCTGCGGTGTGACTACCTCACTGATCGTGCTATCCACGATAATCTCAGCATTCCGGATGCTCCACAGTGAATCCACCCGCAGCTCCAGCTCCGAAATGCGGTTAGCCAGTAGCTGCAGTTGGACACACTTTCTGTACACGTGGTCGCCAGGGACACCGGTAGTGTCAATGACTTCCCACATAGCGCAGGAGGAGCACGTCACGGGTGTGAGCTCTGCTGCTATGACTTGCCTTAGATTGAGCTAGTTAGTTACTCCCTTCAAGACTAGAAATGTGAAGTTATGGAACTTAAAGTAGTAGTGGGCATGCTCTTTGTATCACTGACTAGATCAGTGTTGCCAATAAGTTAGCCACAAGCCACATATGGCTAATTGGGAATCCAGATGTGGCTAATTGTATTTCTAATAAACAAAAATAAGTACAAAAGATCTCTCATCCACTGTTGTCGGGTCTGTGATCTCAATACTCATTCATACGCCTGTGCGTATGTACTTTAACCATGGTAAAATGGTAAGATGAAAAGCAGAGTGGGTGAGTGCCTTTTGATTGTGTGCTTTATTTCCTTGGTTACTGAATTGTGGTGGATGTCTAAATAAGTATACACAGGTTAAATACATTTACTTGAGTGTATGTAAGGAGTTTTCTACTAAAACTTGTTCCTGTGGCTAAAACGGTGTCACCGTAGCTAGTCAGTAATTTCTATCGGATGACACTGGACTAGGTGATTTAGGATGGATTGGTGGATAGCATTTTGGTCCTCATTCACGCTGCAATTAATGTAAATCTAGAGTCACAGTCCAGTCTGAAACCAAAAGGAACCAGAGTGAGACTCCCTACAAGAGGTAGCCTTATTTGTTTTGCTTCAGAATTAGTTTGAGCCATGGCACTCAATTTACACAGATTTGACGTCTGTGCTAAACTTGAGTATTAGTGCCTCCTTACGCACACATCCTTAATGCTACAGGAAATGTTTCACTTGTTAAATTCCTTGGTGCGTGCTGTTAACAGATACCTTTTTATATGTTCGGTTTGAATTGGTGACTAATGTGCTTTACAGAGCATGCGGATGTGCCTTTTCTTTATTAAAATGAAAAGGGCCTGTAGTGATTAGATATTTGTGTTCTAGGTTTTGGTTTGGTAAAACTTGAAGTGAAAACCAAGTCACAAAGCGGAGTGGTAAGATCAATTTACTTTTATCCACGTTACAATTTAAATGTTTGTGTATAGTAGTTTTTAATGGGCAAAATGTGTGCATTTTTAAAGCATAATGTTTATTTTACTGAATCACTTCCAGAGGAGCTATTCAACAGCATGTGACAGCTACTGCTTTGATTTTGCTCTGTTTTATATTACAGGCAGATTCAGAGCACTGGTGACATCACTGAAGCAAATACATATTTGCAGCATTGTATGTTTGCAGTTCAAACTATGTTCATGACTTGAAGCTTCTGTCTGGGTTTCCCCCCAATGTTGGAGGGAGGTATGTACAGAGCAGCAATCCTTTAAAAAGGAAGTGTAGTTATCCATGAAGGATTGGTAGGGAGCTTAACCTACCTACAATCAGAAAAATGGCACCAGCTTCATCTGGCAGAAGTTCTTTAATTCCATAGAATCTTTAGAAACACTCGGTCTTGATGCCTCCTGAGACACTGATGTTGCCTCACCTGTATTGCACTATAATAAATAGGGTGCAAGGATCATTTGTTAATTATTGGCCAACTGTTTTAATAACTCTAAACCATGAATGAAGTGGAGTATGTGAAGCCTAGCAGTTCTTCCCACTCTTACTGGCATGTAAATAGATACATCCATGCAGTATTCAACAGTTTGTCTTTCCGTTGATCCTCAGTTAAGTAGAATTACATAGAATTTTACAGCACAGAAACAGGCTTAAGAGATCTATGTCGATGTTTATGCTCCTTATGAGTCTCCTCCCACCTTACTTCATCTCACCCCATCAACATATCGAGTATAAAGTAAGAGATGAAACAAATGAGGTTTTCTAAAAGTGTGCTCAGCTACATTGAATTGCATACCTTTTTTGGGACTGGTTCACTTAAAACCTAGTGGTTCATGTTTTTCAGTACACCTCTTATCATGTGTCTCTCTCTAGAACTAGTATTGTAATATAAATGAGGTAACTTGCATGCCTTTGGAGGCAAGGATTAGCACTTTATAAAATGGCCTGTTATCTGTTGGTTGAAGCTTGTGGCATAGTTAAATGATTGCCTTTCCAGGTTGTTGTCTGGTCATCCACTTTACTTACAAGTGCAGACAGGGTTCTCCGTCTGCCCACAGGTCATCCTCTGAGCAGATTTGGAGATTAATGGGATCAGACTACCGTAATGCTGCATTTTTGCTGACGCTGGAACATGTTTTGTTTGGATGTGAGAAATATTTTTTAGTAGCAAGTTGACTTGACTTGAAATGCTGCTTGCCAAAATTTACATGTAGTAAAATATAGTTCTTCAGTCACAGTTTCTAGTTCTTTGTGCATAAGTTGCTGTGGCCAAAAGCCATAGATCAGTAAATAGACATTCTGAATACTGAGCAGGTGATGAATGGGTAAATTCAAAACCACCTTTTCTAAGGAATAGAATATTCCCTTTTCTTGTAATTGTCTTTGTAAAATAACTGTTGCATTTTCGAATTGCTTTCAGAAGGAACACTTTAGTTGTGAATTTTATTTTGTGAATTTTATTGTAGTCGTACAATTTCTTGGATCAACTGACCCAAAAAGTGCTGCTTCACCACTTATGTACTTATTAGGTCTCTGATCAAAATGTGTTGTCCTCAAAAACTACACTAAGCACTGAAATGGCATATAAAACATGTAATCCGTTGGATTCTAACTCTTTGCGTTCGTAGTACTTTAATGCATTTGAGTAGAGCATTGACAGTTGAATTTTGGTAACCAAATGAGTATTGAAATGTATCAATAGTTTAGTGCTTTTTTTTGCATAATAATGTAGTCATACCAAGTTACTGCCCATTAAGATTGTTTCTGGCCTGTTAATTACTGTACTGCACTGATTTTTCTCTCCCAACTTTTTCCTTTTACCCTCCCTATCCCATCTCCTGAAGTTGTTGGCACATACCAGAGTTTATTTTCACAGGTATCTGTAGCCCATGGCCATTCTTGAGCCTAAATAGTGAGTGGCTCCTGTCCACGTGCATTTTCTAGTAGAAGCCAGTGGACTGTGAGCAGGAGCAGAGATCCTGGCTGAACTTCTCCCAAGCCTGTGGGCACTGTGTCCTTTTTATAATGCTCCTGAAGCTATGCAAGCTGAGATCAGCTAATGTGGCTCAGATTAGGAATTCAACCCATATGTGCTTTTATATGTGAACTGCTTTGGGGTGTTTGAGATGCAATATGGTGCTTTATAAATACAAGTCTGCCTTTGTTCTCATAGCAATTTTTTAATTGTAGAGCAGGATGTGAGTCTATATTATGTAATGGCTGGCTCAATACCAAATGCCTGTGTAAATTTTAAAATGACAAATCCATTTATAAATCTGCAAAACCCATCATTTAAATTGGTCTGCATTTAAAGGCAACTGTGAGTAGATGTATGCTCACCTGGGTAAGTGTTCTATGTATTTACATATGAATGCAAACTAAGTGTAGAAAATGTTTGATGTTGAGACTAATTTTTACTTTCTCCCCTCCACAAAATTGACAGGAATTCACAACCTCTGGTTCATCAAACACTGAAAGTGGCAAAGTCTCCGGTAGCTTGGAAACAAAGTACAAATGGTCTGAATACGGCCTCACATTTACAGAGAAGTGGAACACCGATAACACTTTGGGTACAGAAATTGCAATTGAAGATCAGGTAACCATTTAGCCACGTGGGAAATTTAAATCTAGTGATTTAGTTTATGCCGGATTGTATTAGGAATTGAGTTGAGTGAGGAAGGGCTGAAAAATGTACGGTTGTGAACCTACCTGTCCAGGGACTTGATGGTGCCAGTGTGAAAATCAGCACTGCATGGCTCATTAGGTGTCAATGAGGGTATTTAATAGTGACATTTGTGGAAGAAACTAAGTACTGTAGTTGGGTTATTTTTCATAAAATAATGGGGACTTGATTTTTACATCCATCATCCAACTGCTTTTTTAAAGTAACTTCCAAGCTATTAGACAAGAGAGCAGGAATTTGCTGTGGTCTCATTTAGCTCAGGAAAGAATAGCGTCTTTGGTGTTGGATTGTGTACTGAAACACCTTTCTTTTCCTTTTGCCAGCTTGCCAAAGGTCTGAAACTGACATTTGACACTACTTTCTCGCCTAACACAGGGTAATTATAGCAGTTAAAGATGTTGCAGCATATTTAGTGGCTTGTGTATATATTGGATACAAAGATTTTCCCATTTTTGCCTCTTTAGCAAGAAGAGTGGCAGAGTGAAGACTGCCTACAAGCGTGAATATATCAACCTGGGCTGTGATGTAGATTTTGACTTTGCAGGCCCTGCGATCCATGCTTCAGCTGTGGCTGGTTATGAGGGATGGCTCGCTGGTTACCAAATGTCCTTTGACACAGCCAAGTCAAAACTGACCCAGAACAACTTCGCAGTGGGCTACAAAACCGGGGACTTCCAGTTACACACTAATGTGTAAGTTGCACTAATAGTATGATGCTTAATTTAAGATCACTTTAAATTTGCCTTGTTGAGTATTTTTGTTTGTACGGTACTGATAGTTTTACCTATTTGAAGCATAAATGCAGATATTAAGAACCCAGGAAATAATCTTGGGCTTGTGCAGTAGGAACATTTTATTCTCTAACAGTGGAATTTTTGTTTCACTGCTTTGAATCAGGCATTTGTCTTGAGACAGCCAAGCCAAATGGTTATTTTAAGATGTGGCTTAAATCTATAGGAACGATGGTGCTGAATTTGGAGGTTCCATCTTCCAGAAGGTGAGCGATAACCTGGAGACAGCTGTAAATCTTGCCTGGACTGCAGGTAACAACAGTACCCGTTTTGGCATTGCTGCTAAATACCAGCTTGACTCTACTGCTTCCATTTCTGTAAGTACAACGTTGTTTATTCTGTTCTTCAATGTTTAAATATTCTTGCATATTTTTTGTGTTGCTGATTTCTACTAATCTGTTTCAGGCGAAAGTCAACAATTCCAGCCTAATTGGAATAGGTTACACCCAGACTCTTAGGCCAGGTAGGTTTCCACCCATTTTGTTTCATTTGTTTAAAGACCTTGGTGATGGGTAGTTAATTCAATTGTAAGCTGACTGGCTGTAAAGTGGTCGGAGTAGAATTCCTTTGGAGCTCAGTGAACTCCTGCTTCAACTAGTTTCAGATTAAAGGTGCTTTTACATTGTAGCGCTTTTCTTCTCCTCTTCTCCCCCCTCCACCCCCCGCCAAAAAAAAAGTTCATGCTTCCATCTGGCAATGTTCTCGGATGTTGGGCAAAAGCAGAGCTGGGAAATCTGGTGAGTGTTCACTAGGCCCAGGAAAAGTGAATTTCTGCAGTTCCTGGAACATAACCAGTCACACAGCTTAAATGTTTCCAAGTGCAGCTGATGATAGAGCTGTTTGTTGCCTGCAGCTTTGATAACTGATAACGCAGTGTCTCCAAGCCCACTAAGGTTAAACAACTGGTAGACTTTGAGGTTTGCTGTCTTAACAGGGCTGAATGTTTTGTTGACTCATTTTTTTTGAAAGTGCATTTTTGCCAGGTTTAAAATTGTTCTTGAACTTGTTCAAGCTGAAAATAGGCATACAAGGAAGGAAATGAACTGTCGGAAAAATAGCTAGATTACAAATTTTACTTTATCCATCTTCCTGAAAAGATGGAGTGGGCAGTCGAATGCTATTTGGTTTCCTGAGGGAAACCAGGTTCTAGACTGCATGTGTAGGTAGACAGTCTCAAACTAAGTATGCAAAGTTGCACCACTCTTGCCCAATGTGCTGCAGTTATATTGGGTGGGATAGAATGAGGTTGCTGAAGAGCAACTTGCCATATCCTAGCCCAGCTGACTTATTTCCATACTACCAACTGCAGATAGCTGCTGTAGCCTGTCAGTTGAGGTTTGTACCTTTTTTGTATGTTGATGTAAATGAAACAGGCTGGTCCCTGACACCTCATTCCTGAGTTCCACTCTTTTACGAAAGTGGAATGAAGGCTGGAGAAAAGCTCAAACTAGAGCACAATCTTAGATGTTTTTCTGGTCTGGTCAAGGTTTGAACTATGCTGCTTTTATATGGATTGTCATTTTTAAAACATTTAAAGCTTCTGTTGTGAAGATCCATGCTATCTCATCACTGATTTGTTCTGGTTCCTGCTTAAAATCCAGCTGCCAAAGATTGTTAAACTGGGCCATGAGCATATCGGAAGGGAAACTAGTGTGACACTGACATTTTTAACCACTGATTTGTCATTTGCAGGAATAAAACTCACTCTGTGTTCCCTGATTGATGGCAAGAGCATCAATTCTGGTGGTCACAAACTTGGCCTGGGTCTTGAATTGGAAGCTTAAGACGTGCACCTTTATCTTCGATGACAAAGGGATATCGGAAGAAAGCAGCATTTGGCCTTAACATGTAATTCCAACTTGACCAATGGGCTTTTCTGGAAAGGAAGTTTCAAATCAACCACGTACCTGTATTTTTAGTACTTTAAAACTGTATTTGTTTTTTTTTGAGTGAAATTGGTTATCTAGAAGGTGATACAGAAGTCATAGATCACTCGTTTATACATAATTTAAAAATGTATTTAACTGTCAATACACCAGTCCTAATAATGAAATGGGCCTTTACAAAACTCAAGTCGTGACTGCATGTTTCCCGGTTTAATGTCTATTTTGAGACGTTGTGCTGTCAGTTCACCTACTTTTGGATAAATTAAAATTATCCAAGTTGCAATTAAAAAATTTTATGGATTCTCAGTGTATAGCAAAAAATTCAAACTATTTTCGGTATCCCAAACCCATACAGTTGATGCTGAATAAAAAAGAATCAAATACCGTGTTGTGAAATTAGATTTTCGTTTTATTCAGTAGGCTCGAAGTGTTTATCCCATTTCCTCCATGTAACATTTGTAATTACCACCGTGTATTCTGCCGAGAGGGAACAATGGGATTAGTTGGTGCACTTTATGGTGGTTGTGAAAGGTGAAGAGAAGCTTTTTGTACACCGGGTTTGCATTTCCTTCTCTTTTGCTCAGCTGTATGCATGCCACACTTACATGCAGGGTTCTTTGTAGTGAGTTTGCTGGAACTCCTTTGTGCCAAGGGGATGGCTGCACAGTTATATTCTCTTTTTTTGATATAGAATGGTCACTACAAATGTTGGCCATAGCAATAATGTGCAGGTATTGGGTGCTTTAAATGTAGGAAAGCATCCCAAAGTACTTCAGAGGAACAATGGCTCAACATCTCTTCCTTTGTGGAAGAGTTGGGAGGTAACTAGGAGGTTGGTGGGAGAGAGACTTTGAGAACACTTTTAAAGGTGGAGACCCCTGGGCTGGGGAAGTAACTCCTGAGCGTAGGGCTGAGATGACTGATGTGTCACCAATGGTTTGGGGTGCGGGGGGAGGATACACAGAAGGCCAGAGTCAGGAAACTGAAGCGATAATTTAGTAGCTTCCTTTTTAAATGTATAGTTTACCTCTAATTTGTATTGTAATCTGATGCACTGACTGTTTTTAAAAGTGCTGCACAACATCATTGCTTAGGGAGAGGAGGAGCTGGATAGTATCCAAATTAGTTATAAAAGATTCGCTTTTAAAATAGTCTGGTGCAGACAACTTGCATGCAGTAGTCTTTAAAGGAAATGGATGCAGAAATTAATGCAGCTTTATCTGATTGTCACTTTACTAAATTCAGGAGATTAGGCCGTATTAACATAATTCCATTATTTAGAAAAGGGTCCAGACATACCTAGGCATTACAAGACTGATAAATATAACATCAATCATAGATAAAGTTTACTTTGTGTGCTGGTGGATGAGCATTTCAAAAAGGTTAAGTTTTGACTACCATACTGGAGTTTCATTTTTTTGCAGTTTATCTGTACATGGAATTTCAGAAAGCTTTTGATAAGGTTTCATGTCGGTGATTAATGGTTCAGGTAAGTAGTTGGGAAATAGGAGATGAAAGTGTTAAAAAAATTGGCTTAGTTCAGTTTTTGTTGCCTGATGTGGACTTTACTTTTAATCCTAATTCAATATTTGTTCCACTTATTACCCCATCTTTAAGGACAGTAGGTGAAGATAGCTGGCATTAATTCAAGTTGGTATAGTACATGTTTTTTTAAAAACAATAGTGAGGATGTAGTGCACCAAGCTTCACTTTGTATTTTTGTTTGGGGTGGTAGTGTAACTCTACCCTTGTGTACTGTCTTCAGTACTTTACTCCGCTTTTCCAAAGATCTGCTGTTGCAATGGTGGCTTATTTTCAATTATCATTGAATAGTGGAGGCGCCCGGCTGGATTAGAAATGGCTTAATTAGTGCTCGTCGTCTGAGTGGCAAACCAAGAGCCAACAAGATCTGTCTTATCAATCAAGTCGAATAACCAAATTGATTATCAGGAATAATCCTAAAGATTACCTGTGATGCAATTCAGGTGCTTGCCCACCTCCCTTTTTCCATATTCAGATCAGAAGCCAGTTCCCGTTAACCAATCCAGGATTTGGGGATAGCACAGTATTGTTTTTCCCTCATTTAATTTCTTGTGGATTGTCCAGTGTATCACATACAAACATTTTATTAACCTTCTGTTCCCTTATGTCCTCTCTCTTTCTTCTCCTTCCCCCCCCCCCCCCCCCCCCCCCCACCCAAAAAAAAACAATGATGTAGGGTAGGAGGGTGAAATGGACACACATACCACAAGCAGCCACACTTAGCATAATTTAAGACAGACATTGGGTATGATCTATGTTTTCATATTTTTATGATTTGAGAATAGAGTACCTCTGCTTTGCTGCCTTTGATGTTCTGTGACCACTAATGCAGGGGAGAGGCCTCTTGGTGTAAAACAATGATTGACATTTTGCCTGCCCGGAATTCTCTGTAGCAGCAAATGGAAATCCTACTCTTAACTGAAGTTAAAATTTGTATGCTGATAAATGATCACATCACAGATCTAATGAGGATGGAGCAATCTCATCTGTTGAGTACCAATAATAAAACCCTAGAAACTATATGAAATTAAATTCATTAATATTTTACAACACTTGCATGTTGGCACATCTTTGGATCTGTTAAAATAGGCAATGTTGAGGTGCTGTTGGTACTCAAAAGAACTCCACTATCGGAGAAATCTCTGGGCACCAGGTTTGAGAGGGATATACATAGTCTGAGACTTCATCGAAAACTGCATGATGCTTTTTTTCTTAAAATAAGGGAGGGGAAATTTCTAGTATTTATGGGAATTCTTCTGTATTTAATTGGAATAGAGTCCCCCACAATCGTCATGAAAATGGCAAGACTGGAGGGATGGTCTATGCCAGGTTTGGAAATAGCTGCTGTGATCCTCAAATTGAGTAGCATTGTCTTGAACTATTTTGACAGCTGTTTTAATATGTCAGATGCAATGTGTGCCAATATGGCAGAGCAAAAGTCAGAGGAGTGAGAATCTAATTTTAAGTGTGCATTCTATCCATTTCAACATAAACAATTTTAATGTTAGTTATTTGAATACTTTTAATTATGTAGTGGTCCTATTGTGCTTCCAGAATACTGATACTTTTTATTTTGGTGTATATTGTATTTAAACCCCTGTATCGATGACCTGATTATACTAGTAAGATTGCTGGACTCCTGTTCAGGGGACTCAAAGGCAAATTCTATTCTCATCACTTGGATTTATATCTCATCATTGTGAGTGTCTCTCAGTCTTGGCAAGACTGATGGATGGGAGTAGGCTGTCACTGTGAAGTGCTCCATTTAAGAAGGAAGTTGAAGCTCTTGGGCCAGTTGTACCCTACAAGAGCAGCCTAGCAACAGCTCACTGAGTGGTATGCTAGCTGCAGAAATCCAGACATGCCTGATCTGCACTTCCAGCTGAAGGATAAAATGTATTAACACTGAAGTGGAGATATAACACCACATGCTTAGGACTTACATAATGTGCTGAATAACATGGAGTTGGATTTCTGTGGAACAAAGTTGATGCCAATAAAGTTCTGATATTTACTGCACCTACTGCATCTTGCGATCAAGTCTATTAGACAGTGTAATTAGGGCTTTATTGTAGTATAGATAAATGCACTTTTATAGGAATTTAAAAGTTTAAGCAGGAATAATTAGAACACATTGTTAACTGTGAACACCCTTGTCACGTGCCTTTTATCTAACTGAATTACCATTTTGATTGCAAGAACAATAAAGAAACATGCACAGAACAGAGTTGAGATCTTTATAAAACTGAGCAATCTAATTGCCTCCATGTTTGCTTCTAATAAGACTTGATTATTGTACATAATCTCATGATCTTTCATATCTTGTTTATTCCCACATTACTGTGTTAACAGTTTAGAAAGTTCCAGATAATAGATTAGGAAATGATCATATGGAGTTGATCAGGTTTGGAGTATTGTAGGTGAGAAGTGATTTGACAGGTACATTCCTTCTAAATACTGTTAACTTTATATTTTTACATCAGTTTGAATTTAAATTTGTATAGTGAACTCTAACTCTTCAATCCAGCTTTCATACTTCATATGATTGAAAAGGCACCCAGCCAAACTTATGAATGACATCCTTAACCATGGTGCAGTATCCCTACAATGTTTCTGCAGCGTTGAGTTCAGTTGACTTCTCTATCCTCCATCATCCAGTACCATAGTATTGCCCTTGTATGGTTCAAGTCTTGTCCTCAGCACTGGCATTGCTTGCATCCTATGCACATTACCTCGAATGCCCCCTAGGAATTTATTCATGGCCATATCTTCCTAATTTACATGCTGCCCTTTCATGACATAGTCTGCAGGCACTGGGTCAGCTTATTCAACCAGCTCAAGCAACTTATTTAACATCAAATCCTGGATGAGTCACAACTTCCTCTGGCTCAACGCCTGGATGATTAAGGAACGTGGCTGCCACTGCAAACTCCCCATTCCTCATCACTGACTCCATCCCACTCCTGGCCACTCGCATAAGTTCTCCAGCTGAACTCTAGTTTGCAGTCTTGAGCTGGGCTTTAGGCCATGCATGCTAACCATCAGGACCACTTTGCCAACATTGTCCCCTCCTGCTGAAACCCTTATATGTGCCTTTGTTTTCTCTAGACTCAACTATTCCACTGCTCTCCATGCTGGCTTCTACCCTCCATAATCTTCAGCTCATCCAAAAGTCTGCTGCCTGTATCCTATCCTGCACCAAGTCCCACTTACCCCTGTGCTTGCTGACCTACATTAGCTGACTGATTCCCCCAATGCCTCAAAATTAAAATTTTCATTCTTGTGTTCATATTCCTTCATGGTTTTGACCCTCCCTATCTCTAACCTTTTCTAGTCCTGCATCCCTCAGAGCTCTGCGTTCCATTGACTGGTCTTTTTTTGCACCTGCCACGCCATTTTTCAGCTGTCTTATACGTGTCTTTGTCCCCTTCAGACTCTACTATTCTCGTGCTCTCCATGTTGACTTCTGCCCTCGATAAACTTTACCTTGTCCAAAACTCTGCTATATGTATTCTGACCTGCACTAAGTCCTGCTTGCCCATCACCCCCAACCTTGCTGACTCCTGTCCACTAAGCATTGTTTAAAATCCTGTTTGTAAATCCTTCCAGAGCTTATCTCCAAATTCTTCTCCCAGGCCTGTGTCCCATCTTTAACATTCCATTCCTTTGACTTCATTTCCCCTTCCCTTCACCCCACTATTGGTGGCTGAGCTTTCAGTTGTCTCAATCCTACTATCTGGACTTTCCTAAACTTCTCCACCTTTAAAGACCTTCTACTACCCTTCTAATTTCGCCCTCATTGGGTTGCTATCTATTTTCCTTGCATCTATTTGTGAAGCATGTGGATATGTTTCTTTAAGTTAAAGGTGGTTGTATAAATGGTGGTAGAAGTACCATCTTCACCATATAAACTTTTGATTCTGGTAGTGCATTAATTGATTCTAGACAGAGGGTATATATCCATCTTTGTGTAATTCATTATTGGCAATCTCTAGTCCACGCATACACAGTTCATTGATTGTTTTCCAGACTCAACAAATTGGTCTTGTAAGGTGATTCATCCCCCCCCCCCTCTACATTTGCAAAGTAACTTTTAGATAATATTCTTTGAGTATCTGAATATACATTGGAGGAATCCATCAATGGGGTTATACCATACTGGAAAACAATCAGATAAAGAACAAACTCATTTATTTAATCCCTTTCATGATCTAAGGATGTCCAAAAGCGTTTCTTAGCCACTGAAGAACTTCTGAAGTATAGTCACTGTTGTAACGTAGTGAAATGTGGCAACCAATTTGTGCCCAGCAAAATCCCACAAACAGCAGTGAGCTAAACGAACAACTAATCTATGAGGTTGGTTGAGGGACAAATGTTGGTCAGGACACTGGGAGTGCTGCCCTGCTGTTGGAATAGTGCCATGGGATCTCTTACAGCCACCAGAGGGGGCAGACAGGGCTTCGGTTTAACGTCTCATCAGCAAGACGAATGTTAGGATTTTCTGCCCTTTTGCCATCTATGCGTTTTCCTGGGCCCGATTAGTATCCAGTGCTGTTGCTGGAAATGTGTGTGAATAGTGGGTGATGAGACCAGGCTCAGCTGTAAAACATCACAATTAATTTGAACTCGTATCAAAAATGGGTACTGGAGAGAGTGATTGCCACCATTCATATAATTGTACCCCAGCATAAGCCTTCAGAGAGTAAGGACAGGGGGAGGGAATTGAAAAGGAAAAATTATTCTCCCCAAAAATATTGCTGGCCCGGTTCTCCTTGTAAGAAATTCTTTACGATTTAGGATGCCGGTTCCTCCAGCAGTTAGACTTCAAGACTGGATCTGTGTGTCAGTGTTGTTTAGATTCATTTGTATCGACTCAAATATGATGTGTAGAATCATGGCAGCAAACCATAGTACCAGTTCAGATTTACAATTCTTAATGGTATAATTCCCCAGAGGGAATAAATCAGCTGAAGGTCACTAGAAACAGCTACTATATATTTTCCTTTTCTCATACATGAATTTATCAGATGAAGTTCAGACACGTAGTCTGCAACAATAGAAATCCCAAGTTTAAAAAAAAAATTGTTCAGCTGCCATTGGCCACAGACACTACAAAATAATGCTTAATGACTCCAAACTAATCTTATTCATGTTTGGAAAGCTCAGCAAGCTTAGGGTCACAGACAAGAGGACTGACTATGAGTCAAATGTAGCCAGATCAGGCAAGATGCTTCTGGAGGTGTCCCAGGAGATGAAGGACACGGTATGATGAAGTTCTACTTGCTATATAAATAGTAACTGAGTAAGACCCCTTTCATTTCTCATCTCAAAATAAAAACTAAGCAATATGGAACATATACCGAGAGGAAATTAGTGGATCTCCCAGCTATGCTTCCAGCTGTGAACCTGTAGAAGGAAAAACCGTATGTATAAAATGGGGCTGTACTCAGTTCTGTGTAAACTTATTTGAGTATGGTATAGTTTGTTCAATGCAACATTCATAATGTGATCTGTTTATCAAGCGTGCGTTATCTCTCAATGTTGTTAATTGGGGTGAAATTCTGCATATTGGAATTTTTCCAAAGTAGGATGACATCTAAAAGCTGCTGTGTTGATCTGCTGAGTAACCGGTCACAAGTTTCCAGTGGTTGTTTCTGATATGGCAAACGGACTACTGACACTGTTGGAAAAACATCAATTAAGCTAGCTAACGGGAGGGGGAGGGAGCGTTGATCTGGATTATTTAGTCATTTTTGCTTACTCAAGGAGGTTTGTGAACCTTTTGCCTTTTAAGTCCAGATCAATGCTAGCACCAAGGGGGTGTAAGGTCTTTGCTAGACCTAGCAGCAACACTGAAGTTTGTTCTTTCAGATGAGCAGTGGGACATTGCAACCCATTTCAATTAAAGGACTCCCCCTTGCCCAGGCGAATAACTTCATATACATGTCTGGCTAATGCCAGGCCACACATACCCCTCAAAACAATCTAGCACCGATAGAAAATATTATACAGATATATATTAGTTTCAGTATACAACAAATAATGTCATAGCTGAGCCTGTCCACCTTTTGTTGCACCAAATATCTAAACTTATTATTGCCCAACTAGTAGTTGCAATTCTGTAGCACTCTCAATGTATAGAAAGTGTGTCCAGGCCAGAGGAGAAGAATAGACACCAAGTGGGAAGAACAGAAAGATTGGGGGCGGGTGGGATGAAAGCATTCTTGAAGAGATGGGTTTTTAGTAAGCAAGGCAGACAGGTAGTTCCAGATGACAGTTTTATAGTGTCAGAGAGTAGCTGGTAATGTGTGCCAGGGCATACGGCTGGAGGGATTGCTGAGGTAGGATCAGGTGAGGCATGAAGCAATTTGAAGTGAGGGAACAGATTTAATAAATAGTGAGAAGCTAGGAACTGTGGAGGAACAAGGAGATTTAGGGGTCCAAGTACAGAAATCACTAAAAGCTAGTGGGCAGGTACAAAGAATAATTTAAAAGGCTAATGAAATGTTGGCCTTTATCTCAAGGAGGCTGGAATACAAAGGGGTGAAAGTTATGTCACAGTTATATAAAGCTCTGATTAGACACCATTTAGAGTACAGCGTTCAGTTCAGGGCACCGCACCTCAGGAAGGATATATTGGTCTCAGGGGAGCGGTGCAGTGCAGATTCACCAGAATGATACCGGGGCTAAAAGGGTTAAATTATGAGGTTGCCTAGACTAGGCTTGTATTCCCTTGAGTATAGAAGATTAAGAGGTGATCAAAGGAATTGATGGAGTTAAGATACAGAAACTATTTCCTCAGGTGGTGGAGCCCAGAACAAAGGGGCATAACCATAAAATTAGAGCTAGGTCACTCAGGGGTCATCTCAGGAAGCACTTCTTCACTAAAAGTGTAGTGGAAATCTGGAACTCTCTCCCTCATAAGCTGTTGAGGCTGGGGGTCAATTGAAAATGTCAAAACTGAGATTGATAGATTTTTGTTGGGCAAGGGTTACAGAACCAAGGCGGAAAGATGGAGTTAAGATACAGATTAGCTATGATCTAATTGAATGGTGGAACAGACTCGACGGGCTGAATGGCCACCTCCCGTTCCTATGAAATATAGGGGTAAAAATTGGTATGCGTGGGCCTGTTTTTCGGAAGTAAAGCATTCCAATTTAGCAGTAGGGGCCCCACCACTGCTAAATAAATGGGGCTTTTCTCTATTGTGGGCGAGTGGGGCAGGCGTCGGGCCTGTCCCGTTCAGGATTCTTCAGCGGTGGCTGCCCACAAAAAGTAGGTGAAAATTATCTTTTTAAAAAAAGAAACGTTTTCGAGGAGCAGGAGTCGCAATCTCCCCTCCCTCCCGTAGTCCGCTCCAACCACCCCTCCCTTCCCCGGGACTTACCTGAAGGCCGCTGCCTGTGGAGGTAGTCGGCCCGACACTGACCTCTTCGTTCGGGCGAGCTGCCGGTGGAGGCGCGCCCAGCGTCGGCAACTCACACCGTGTGCACCGATTGCGGCCCGAGGACCAATTTTCAATTGATCCTCGGGTCTCTCGGTTCAGGCGGCAATAATTGCCCAGCGCCAAGTTTGGCCACAAAAAAAACAGGCCCAGACCAAAATGTGCCCCATAATATTCTCCAATGCGACAGTTCTGAAGTGGAACTGAGAGGACTGGAACACAGAATTCCACACTGTGGAGGAGAGATATTGGAGGAGGGTGGATTGCTGAGAATTGATGACAGAGAGGTCAAAGAGGATGAGCAGATTAGGCTAGCCACATTTTCAATCACCTAAAATTTGATCAGTGCAGTCTCATTGCAGTTGGGAAGGAAAGCCAGGTTGTAGGGAAATGAGTAGTAAGGGGGGGGGGGATGCTTGAGGTAGGACTGTAATTGTGATGCTAAGGTACATTCCAGGACTTTAAAAAGAAACATTGGAGATGGGACAATCATTGGAGAAAATGGGCTGCTATATCCCATCAGTGATGTACACAGAAGTAAAGGGGATGATATAAGAAAATTTGTGTATTTTGTGGTCTATGCAAACCATCTATTCCTCTCACCGTCTATATGCCTGTGGTGGTGCCCTCTGTGCTGTTGGAATATCAGTACCACTGGAGGATAATCACCCATCCATTGATGTTCAGACTATTCACAGCAAATGGTATAGTGATTACCAGCATTTCTTGATGGTAGAGATCAAGGTGAGGGATTCTTTGCAGAGCTGCTGCAGGCTTTCTTGGACAGTAGAAACCACGTGAGATATAACAGCACTCAAGAGTATTGTGGTGCAGTCACCTTAGTGGAGTCTGCTACAGGGATGACTTTGATATTCAGCTCTGTAATTTTAGGGCGTTGGCTGGCATTGTGGAAATAGTCTGCCTCGATCTCTCGAGTCTGTGGTTCAAAAGCCCTTGGTTATCATGATAGGCTTAGAGAGCTCAATCTTTATACTCTGGAAATGTGTAGATGTAGGAATAATTTAATTGAAGTAGTTAAAGTGATGATGAGACCAGACTCTCTGTGGACAGATTATTTGAATCAGATAGATTAGGGAAAATGAGGGATCTTGCGTATAAGCTATGTAAGCAAAGAACTGGGTTAAATGTCAGGGGGATTTTATTTCAATAGAGTGCTATCAACTGGTTCATGAGGTGAGTGCGGATTCATAAAATGATACAGTACAGAAGGAGGCCATTCAGCCCATCGTGCCTGTGCCAGATTTGCTGCAATAGTTCAAAAAAGAGCTGGACGAGTTATTTTGCTGTGGCTAATATTGTGTACAAAAGGTAGGTGGGATGATGGGTATATCTCACAAACTCGTTTTGATTGCTGTAGCTGGTTGGAGAGGAATTTCCCAGATTTTTTTCCCTGAATTAGCCAACGGCTTTTAAAAAAAATATTTTTTATGCCTCTACCAGGAGACTGCTGGTTGGAGAGATCACTGGGGGTCATGATGCTTAGTTGCCGTCATGATTGTTTGGGACAGGCTCGATGGACCAGTCAGTCTCTTTCCGTCCATCTTTTCCTATGCTCATATGTTGTTCGTGTGGTGTGACTGGAGTTGCAGGCGGGTGCATGTTGGAGCTTTGAGCTAGCACATCAGCTGGTAATTCCGCTTTTCCATTGCCAGCTAATCTTGTTCGCAGGAGAAGAACAATGGAGGTAAGTGAAGAGAGCAAAAATTCTGGCAGCCCATTCTCCCATTATCTGTGAAAATCCTGCAAAATCCAAAATTTGGATAATGGGAGTGCAGGTAATCGACAACCCACTGTATCTTCAGTTTCAATTTGGGAGCTGACATAATTCATTTTCTGGTTAAAGGACTCCTGTATAATATGCTCAGTTTAATTTTGTAATTTGCAACCAAAGCTTCAATTTCAAACCTAATGGGTCTTTATTGTTAGTTTTTATTAAAGCCACTGGAAAATCAAGGGGGGGGGTATAGTTTATTTAGTTAACTGATTAAAAGGCTAATTAACCAGGCACTTGATTTTCAACTTGCTGATAATCTATTGCCTGCCATTGATATCTATCTTTAGCATTCTGATGGCTAGTCTTTGGAAGGGAGAGCACGGCACAATGGGATTGGTTTTGGATTGCTCTCACAAAGAGCTGGCACAGACACGGTGGACCAAATGACATCCTTCTGTGTGATAAACCTCTGGTTCTATGTTCTATAAATATCAGCAGCTGAAATCCCACTGGCTCGCTGCAGAAATGTAAGAGTAGATTAAAAGCTGTATCAGCACAGGATATTGAAGCTTTTTTGACAATGCAACAATGCTTTTTCTTGTGCTGATTTGTTTTAATTTTAACTTTTAATTTTAACAAGGAAATCATTCTTGTATAAATTGGCTGTTCTCTATATATTTTTAAATCCATCAGATTGTCAGTCAGAGAGCCAGAAGCTGAATCCCAGTATTGACTCTCACTTCAGATCAAATCTTCGTGGGTGAGTTGCCACAGTTCTGCCTGAGAGTTCCCTCTGCAGCAGTTCAGCAGGATAATCAATATGAACCCAAGATTTGGCTGCACTTTAAGTTAATGCATTTAGCTGTATATTTGGCTTAGTCATACGTATCCATATGAGTGGATTTCTTATTAGAAAGCAATGAATGTGCGTTTTCAACAACTGAAAATGTTACGAGTTATTTTACTGTTACTGTTAGAATAAGGGGAATCTACAAAGGACCCAATTAAACATCATTAAGCTAAAAATTAGTGTAGCAAATATAGTTAAAACCCAACTGGTTCACTAATGTCCTTTTAGGAAAGGAAATCTGCCGTCCTTACCTGGTCTGGCCTATATGTAATTCCAGCCCCACATCGACGTGGTTAACTCTTAACTGCCCTCTGAAGTGGCTGAGCAAGCTACTCGGTTCAAGGAGAAGGCCCGCCATCACTTTCTCAGAGCAACTAAGGATGGGGCAATAAATGCTGGGCTTGCCAGTGATGCCCACATCTCGAGAATGACTATAACAAGTTTTGACGTGCAATTTGTCAGTTTGCATGACGATATTGTTCAAAAACATCAGGGGTAAATACAGAATCGGGCTAACGTTCTGTTATTATGGTGCATTGATCTGCGTTATCAAGCATTAATGGAATCATCCTGCTGAGGCGGTTGCCCCAAAATTGTGGAATTCTGCAGGTCGCTGAGCGAGCACAGGTTGGGGATTTCGGGTGTGCATGGACACACGCCTGAATCATTGCACCACAATTCATGATAGGAAAGCGTGGGATGAAGGGAGGCTGAGCTAGTGTCAAGGAGGAGTTATGTTAATGGGTTGAAATTCACATCGTTTGGCTAACTCGGCCCCTGGAGCTTCATTTTTTAATTATTATTAATTTCTAAATGTTGAATGGTATCCTGCATAAATCAAAAAAAAAATCAAGGTTGGTGGCAAATAAAAGATAAAGTTAAACAGGTTAATGTTACTTCCAATAATTTCCCACTTGTTAGCGAACTAATTCCCCATCGTGTCTGTCTTCAATTTTATTCAACTGTTTCTCCAAAGACTCCTTCCTCCCTCTTACTGTCTCCAGCTCGATATTCTTGGACTGCAGTTGCCGACTGTACTTGTTAATCTCTTGCCTTGTACTCTGTAGAGCTTCCTTGTTGATTTCTGCTGCATCATTGAGTTTGGCCACTCTGGATGTGAACCATTCCTCTTTTTGCTGCATGTTAACATTGGTGTATCCTTCCATCTCTCTCAGGGCTGCTGTTAGATCAGGCTTCATGAACTCTTTCATTTCAGCACTGACCTGTGAAGCTTGGATCTGAGAAAACAGATCAGCCACCTCTTCCTCGTGACTGTTCTTCAGAAACATGATTTCATCCATGAACGATTGTGCTTTTGTTTCTAGCTCTGATTTCATCATGTTGGCATTGTCTCTGTCTTTGTTATAGGCCTGAATACTTGTTACAGCATCGCTGACTTTGTGCATCTCCCTCATATTTTCCCTTCAGTTACTGAAGATCTTCCTCCAGGTGAGGGAGGACTGATGACAAGTCATGAACCTGAAACGTTAACTCTCTTTCTGTCCCCATAATACTGCCTGACCTGCTTAATGTTTTCCAGCATTTTCTGTTTTTATTTCAGATTTCCAGCATCTGCAGTATTTTGCTTATATTCCGTCAGGTGATTTAGGTTAAGGTGGATTCGTGTCTTTTGTCTAATAGTTTCTCAAATAAAGCTGTGTAGATCTGCCATTTCTAGCTCATCGGCATTTGCAAGATGAGCAGGAAAACTTTGCTTTTGTATCAGCTCTCTGATTTCTGTTTCCAGGTTCTTGTGCAGTTGCTGCAGCTGCAGAACCTTCTCAAGATAATTAAGGAATCTATCATTGAGCCCCTGCACGCACACACTCACACCACGCACTCTGTAATCACTTTTGAGGATATTGGACTGATGAGTGCCAAGGTTTTTGAAATGCTCAGATCTGATGAGTTATACCTGTGAGGATGGAGGCTGTGTGCAGCTTCTGGAATGGAGAGAATCCCAGCTGCCATTCGTCGTGCTGCTGCACTGCCAGTAACAGTGAGAACGGCCTTATCTACATATTATAGAGAGAACATGAATGCTGACACTTTAGTTGATTCCTTTGGCTGCTTGGGGGAAATGTTTGATGCTCATGTTCTTGCACTTGAAGTAGCCTTTCCTGGGCATTCTGCCATAACTTTTGTTATCTTGTGTTAATTCAAGGGTAGTCACTCTTTTGTTTTGTCAAGAGCCATAATCCTGAGCAGTGATTTGCTTGAGGGCCATTCTCACAGATCTGTCAGACAACTGCTCCATGTGTTTAATTATTGGAAACTTTTGAAAAACATCTCTCCCTCCCTCATGCATACACCTGCCCATCCCAGAGTTGGCAACTCTGCAGTCAGAGACACAATGGGCCTTGCTGAGGTGAGGATAAGGTGGGCTGCTATTGACCTCTGGACTGTATAATGAGTATCACTATGTTAATGTAATACCAGTTAGTAAAATTATAATGTCCATTATTAAAATACTGCTGCATGTGACTGAATATTTTTCTTTTGTCAGAATATTTTCCTCTTCCATACTTGAACCCACACTGAGCATTAACTTGCTGAACCCCAGGTATCTACAAGTGGACAACTGTAAGGTAAATGTAGGTACTTGTACTTTTGGAGTGCGCTGTCTAATGGGGGATGCAAACTCTTCAGTGAGACCTATTTTCATTTGAAATGGATTGGAGACTGTTTGCTAGCCTTAGCTTAACTGGAACTATTTTTGGTCAGTTAGAGTTCAATTTTCACATCGCTGCAACACCATTTTTGGTACAAAAAATGACATTCATTGTGGAGTGAGGCGATCAATCTGACTATGCATCAAATTGTGCAAAGTGGTGTGAGACCACTTGGACTTTACAGCAGTGTATGTTTAATACTTTAAAAGATTGATGGACTACAGGAGGTAAGGTGCTAAAGTTAAATTGTACAATGTACATATGATCCTTGTTGCACCTGGCCTTGGTTTCCTTGATGCTAACATGGTGAGCATTGTCATTCCCCAGCTGTCATTGACACCTTGTCATGTACCAAATAAATGTATAGATGCATAAATATCAAGCAGCATTTTACATTAAAATTGGGAATTGGAAGATGAAATTTGATACAGGTAAGTGTAAGGTGCACATTGGAAGAAAGAATGGTGACATACATACTCTGACTGGTTAGAACTTGCTAAAGGTAAACTGGGTGTGCTAATAGAGGTGGCACTTAAAATGTTAAATTACTGTGGAGCAGCCATCAACAAATTGTACTATGCTCTGAATGGGCTGCACCTCCAGTTCTGGTCACCAAGGCATAAGGGAAACCTTCAAGCCCTGGGTGTGATTCAGAGAACAGACACAAGGTGATATCCAGTGTGTGAGGATTGAGCTTTGACGGAAGGCCAAAGAAATTGAAATAAGACAACTGCGATGGGACTTTATAGAAGTATATAAGGTATTAAATGATAGGATCCTAATCCTACATCACAACAGTGACTACACTTCAAAAGTGCTTCATTGGCTGTAATACGCTTTGGGACATCCTAAGGTCGTGAAAGGTGCTATATAATTGCATGTCTTTCTTTCTTTAAATTAAACCATAACCGTAAGATAAAGAGCATGGGCTCAAACTGGTGAAAGGCAAACTTAGGACTAATGACAGAAATTTCTTCACAGAAAGTGTGATCAACACTTCGAATAGACTTCCAGGTAGAGTAGTGTAGGTGAAAAGTTTAAGAATCATTCAAGAGTCAGTTGGATTTTGTGATTTGGAGGGGGGGATAGGAGGGGCTTTAAATTTTACTTTCTGGACAGATGAACTAAGGTGGTCTTCCTCGTCAGTATTTATTTTGCGATCTTATGATACGCCCATTCATGTGGAATGGATAATAGGTATCGTGCCAATCTCAACAGATAAGTAAATTACACAGCGAAGTAAACATTTAGTTTGGTAAGGGAATTGTTTGGTAAAAGGAAAATAATAAAAATAAAGAAAAAGACCAAAGAAACTCAGAAAACTTGAAAACTCTCTGCAAAATAATCAAAAAAGAAATAAAAAGCAAAATTCTGCAGATGTTGGAAACCTGAAACAGAAAAAGTTGGAAACATTGAGGGTCAGACAGCGTCAGTGGAGCGTTCTGATGAAGGATGGGTACCTGAAGCATCGACTGTGACCTCTATACAGATGTGATTGACCTGCTGTGGATTTCCAGCTTTTCCTGTTTCTCAGATAACCAAAAAAAGAAATGAATAAAACAGTGCTGGAGTAATGGGAATAAAGAGGTAATTAATTTCAGGAATAGATTACAAAGAGCATGAGCCTCTGATCTCCTAAGTAACATTACTGCTGTTAGTGTTGTCTAAGGATTAAGGCTGATCTGAGTGGAATGCTCTCTATTTCCGCTTCAATGAATTGAAATGTGACTGCTCATTTAGTTGACATTCATTAATCACATTAAAGTCGAATGGTGTTGCTGTCTAATGACAACAGTTCTATACTGAGGGGAGGTGATTCATGATATCATAGTAGGTACGGTACAGCACAGGCGGAGGCCATTCGGCCCATTGTGCCTGTGCCGGCTCTTTGAAAGAGCTATTCTATTACACCTATTACTCTGCTCTTTCCCCGTAACCCTGTTAAATTTTTTCGCTTCAAGATTTATCCAATTCCTTTTTGAAAGTTACTATTGAATCTGCTTCCATCATCCTTCCGGGCAGTGCAATCAGATCATTACAATTACAACTGATTGTCCAGTCTGGTACAGTCTTAGACACTGAACTTATTATTTTCTGATCAGTGGATTGTTTCTTTACATGTGGCTGTAAATATTCACACTGCACACTGGAAATAGTGAATAGTCATTTCAACGGCCCTCTTCTCTCAATTGTGAAGCACCATCATCAGGCACATGTTTAAATAGTAATTCAGATTGAGGAGTTCAGTAAATACAAGAGAAAATTGATGTTAATGTAATTATGGAGATTTTGATTGAAAGATGTATTTGTGAGACACATACTTTGACAAGGGACAGTCAGAACTTAAAAGCTTGTTTTGCTACACATACCCATACAAAATTATTCGATAAATTCTGCTATGACCACCAGTAAAGGGTTGCAGCCAAAAGACTGATTTTAATTATATAGGCACATGAACCGTCCAGCAGGTTTTGATCTGTCAACTTATCTTCATGTATATATGAAACAAATTTTGGAAATTAATGATCTTCTGCAGCCACATATGTTTTGTGTTATTTATGGCTCATGTTTGTGAGGTGTCCATCCTAAAATCTTGTGCCATTTCAGTGCATCTTTCAATGGTGAAACAGTCTGACCGAGCTTACATCAATTTAAAGGCTGTGAGGCTTTGTCTATGGTGGACATTGGCGATTGATCAGCAATGTGGAAATAGTAGCAATGGATGTTGTGCGTTTTTATGCATTTTCATTATGATGAAAATTGTTTTTCTGTTGTTGACAACATCATTTTAACAAATGCACTAATTAGTGCACATTTTCAGAAACATCTTTCCTTAATGTTTGAAAGGATTATGCACTTTGTGTGATCCATGCAATTGTACCTGTTGTACAGAAAACTGCAGTTTTTCTGTTCATCTTTCCAACATCCTTAGTCACAGGTGTTTTTGTAGCTTAGTGGTAATTAACAGTCTTCATGTTCTAGTGAAATACTGTTTCAAAATAAACCAAACTGGCAAGAATTTTTTTTAAAGGCACAACTTATTGATATGTAATCCATTTTTGCATAATAAGTATACTCCTATATTTTATAAGGATACATTTTATAGTTTTTGAAATGTAGCCAATAGTTTACACTGTAAGTATCTTAATATTCAGATCTCCATTAAGGCTTATTTAACATCTGCCTACTTTACATGAAAGGCATTATATATGAATGTAAATTGTAATTTCAAAAATAATGATACTTTTCAATTTTTGTAATAGTAATAATATCTATTTGGTAGTTAATCTAATTTGCTTATGTTAGTTAGGCTCAATCAGCATAAATCACTAATATGTTGCATTCACATTCATGAATATATTCTTCCAGTTTCATAAAACTAGAAGTTAGCTAAATAAAATCATGATCAAGCACGTGTTTTCATGTTTCTTGTTCAGCAGTTTAACCCATGAGTGGCTGAAGCATTGTAAAGATACTGGTGTTGAATTTCTGTAGGGGTTCTCCCGATCATCCACTGTGGAAACGTGGTTTCTCCAGGGTTTCCGTGGATCTTCTGCTGAAGTTACAGCGGATGATTTGGAGAACCCACATGAAAATTGAACCCCCTGATCTTTGAGGGTTCGGCTATATATGGTGAATCTTACGAGGCTCTGCCGACAGCGGGGAGCCTCGCTGATTGCAGGCACAGAGCAGGAACTTGAGTCTTTGAACTTGGGCACACTGCAGATTGGGCGCACAAGACACGACCTTGAGACTTGCAAGGAGACTGTGCTGCGGCCATGTGCAAGCCTTGTTTAAATAGAATATTTATGCAGGTGCCATGAAGGATTTCACGACTTCAGGCAAAGCTTGGCCCAGTGTGCCCCCCACCCATATAAAATAGGCCATGACTGCTCATCAGACCTGGCCTGCTTTGCACCATTTCTTAAAACAAGGTTGCTGTTGTTTCAGTTGCTGTTGAGGTCTAATTCTTTGAACATTTCTCTACTTGTGCATTAAATGTTTTGAAAACTTTTATTTCCCTCAATATAGTTATGCCTTTTTGCTCAAACCTGCAATTTCCTAAACCACGGAAATTATTACTGCAGTACAAGTTGCAGCTAACAAGTTTATCCCTCTCCCACTTGCTACTTTCCCCAGGCCTACCCAACAATAACTGTCCATACAAGGAGAAATAAAAAGATCAATATTATTTTGTGCTGTTTACATTGCAAATGTGCTCTAAGCCTTCTGCCCATGCTTCTCCTTGGTGACCCTATGAGGTGTACTGGCCCTACAGTGCACAGCCTATGGTCTTGTCTAATTGCTCCTGGAAGGGAGGAACAAATGTGGTTGTTAACTGTATGATTTGTATCAATTGGGGTTAATTGTGGTGGGTATCAATTGGGGACTCTCTTAGATCCTTTTTATAGGAAAGCTTAGCTAGGGTGTGGTGTGTTTGCAAGAGGAAATTCTGTGAATAAAGGCTTGGGAACAACTAAAGAAGAGGCTCTAGTATTCTATCCTTCACCACATGGCTATCCAATTTTAGCAGTGGTGGTGGGTTCATGTGGGGTGGTGGACTCTGTTGGGATGATCCTGGCCTTGAACTGCTGGGTGCAGGGTCACATGATGTCTCTGCAGTAGCTGAAGCCACGCCTGAGCTGTTGCCACCTACCTGCCCTCTGGAAACTCCTCAATTCCTTGAGGAGTCTGGTTGGAGTGGGATGCGTGCGGACACCTTGAGAGGAAACCAACCCCTCAGACCCTTCTCCTGTCACATTGCTGGTGCTGAGTATCCAGCTGGATGACCAATTATCTACATGAGAACAGTGTCTGGGATGTCAGAAAAGCCTACTGTTACTGCTCCTTTCAAATAATCTAAGTTTTCAGCATGGTGGGGGTCATTTTAACATTTTCCGATAGCATATAACGGGCGATAGTGGATTGGCTGCCTGTTATACACCTTGCTCAGTTTTCCTTTCTGTTGTCTTCCCATTACCTCTTCTTCCCCTCTCTTTTTTTTCCAGAAATACTTGGCAAAAGTTAAAATTACCTCAATTTGGTGGCAACAGACTCGTGTAACTTGGTGGCACCATTGAGACCTTGGGCAGTCAGAGTGTTCACGAGAGAACATTGCTCTGCGCTTGTTCCTTCGCTGCTTTGGGGTTCCCAGCAGACGGCCTTGAAGATGCCACTTCTATGGTTCTCTGCAATTCCACAAAGTCCTTCCCACAGGACAAATGTGATGTCGGAGGTGCACTGTTGCACCTTCTGTATCAACTGCAGCAGGCTGCTCACAGTGGACGCAAAGGATATAGAAAATGTCTTTTTCTCCTGCATTATCTCCAGTCTGAGGCAGCAAAGTAGGATACCAATTCAATGCCCATAAAGTTGACATTACAACATGATTACAATCCTACTTATTCTCATGCCACCTCCACTTGCTGCTCCTCACTTGTGACTTGTGATTCATCTGATGCACCTTCAAACTCTCCTGCTAAATTCTCTGGGGTACCAGCAGCTGTGCTGGTGCTGAGAGAGGTGGGTGTACTTGACACAACCTGTTGTGATGTATAGGGTCCTGGTACAACTTGGTTTTGTCTTATTTTGGGAAGAACTTATGGAAAACATAGAAAATAGGAGCAAGAGTAGGCCATTCGGCCCTTTGGGCCTATTCCGCCATTCAAAATTATCATGGCTGATCGTCTAACTCAGTACCCTGTTCCTGCTTTTTCCCCATATCCCATGATCCCATTAGCATTAAGAAATATATCTATCTCCTTCTTGAATACATCTAATGACTTGGCCTCCACTGCCTTCTGTGGTAGAGAATTCCACAGGTTCACCGCCCTCTGAATGAAGAAATTTCTCCTCATCTCGGTTCTAAATGGCATACCCCGTATCCTGAGACTGTGACCCCTGGTTCTGGACTCCCCAGCCATCAGGAACATCCTGCATCTGGTCTGTGTAGTCCTGTTAGAATTTTATATGTTTCACCTCTCATTCTTCTAAACTCTAGTGAATATAGGCCTAGTCGACCCAATATCTCCTCATACATCAGTCCTGCCATCCCAGGAATCAGTCTGGTAAACCTTCGTTGCACTCCATCCATGGCAAGAGAAAAAGAATTGCACAATATCCCTAAGACAATGCTTTCAAAGAGACATAAGGTCATAAAACATTTTGTATATTATGTATTTTGTATAGTAAGTGTAGCTCCAATGGCAGGATTAAGTAATTGAGTATGGGAAGGATAATAATAAATGGAGGATACTTGCTGGGAGGTTGCAGCACATCTTCAAAGCACCCTTGCCAATCATTTCCATAGATTGTTAACCAGAAAGGGCGAGGGCCATCTTGGGTGAGCTGCTTAAGCAGGGCTGGTCCCCAGCAAGTCTTGACCCTCTCTTTCTGGTTGTGCACAGCCTTGGCATGTAAGCAGAACACATTCAGGAAGATGTTAGCAACTGCCTGAGCACCCCATGTATCCTGATCACCTCCCCTCTGAGGCCAGGACTTGCAAATTAGCTAGCATGGTGTTTCTACTGGCGGTACTCATTGTGAGCTCAATGTTGAACTGTTATGTGCCCCATATTAGTGTGTTCTACTGCAGTTGTGCCCTCTACTTTCTGTTTTATGAAGAAGGGTTGCAAGTAGGATAAGTGGTCTCTGCATACTATCTCCCTGAGGGTGCAGCAAAGAATTTGATATTGGTGTCATGCCTGGTATGGAAGAAGAGTGAGCATGAATACAAAGGTGGGGACCCCAACCTTGGCACGTCTGATGCCATCAAACTTCCACCTCATTTGCTCTCGAGAATAATGGACTAGGAGATTGTATTTACTTGCTCCGCTATCTCCGTCCATACAATTTGGACCTCCTTTAACAGGTGGGTCCCTTCAGCTCAAGAGGAACCTTTTGGCTCCTTCTCTCTACCTGCTGCAGCTTAACATCCATGGAATTGAATCTAAACGCCGGAGTCTTCTCCACTAATATCATTGCACATATTTTGGGAAGGAAACAATACTTGACCTCCATTCAGATTCTGCACTCTTTCACAGTGCTAAACTCCCCTTCAGTGTCATGAGTAGCCCTTCAAGAGCTGCTAGCTCAGCCAATTTTACACCTCCAACCAACTGCCTTGCAGACCTACCTCCCTGCTCATGTGTTCCATGTGCATTGGGAAATTGTGCTTCCCCCCCACCCTTTGCCCCACCTTTGGCAGCAGTGCCTTCAGCCACGCATGTTCCACTGTCTGGAATCCCCTGCCTAAAACCCTCTGCCTCCTTTTCTTCTTTACGACCCTCTTTAAAATCCATCTTCAGTCAACTTTTGGCCACCCCTTCTAATCTCTTCCTCTTTGCCTTGCATCTGTTTTCTTTGCGCCTTTGTGCAGAGCCTTGGGACACTTTTCTACACTAAAGGCACTATGTAAATGCCAGTCTTTATTGCTCTTTTGACAAATGGTATATTTGTTTTCCAAATGTATTAATGTTTCTCCTAATCAGTGAGTCAAAATATCTGGTTGAAGTTTCTTTTATTAGCACGTACTTATATACATTGAACATCAGGAAACTGCAGTTCCTCACAGTCAAACACATTTTGCTTGTTTATACCTACAGTATTTAACAGTGCAATTATTCATGCAGCATCAAATTAACTGAAGTTATTCCCCTGAGAATATCTCATATTTGCTATTGTGTAAACAGGTATTTCAATTCTGCAATCTCTCCGATTGCTGAAGTCCCAAACCTTGGATCCATTAACATGCATTTCTCATCATTCCATTCAGCTTTTTTTTAGGGATCTGGCAAAAGTGCCTTTTGTTTAACCACTTGCTCTATCTTTATTTCTCCGCTTTCTCTGCAGAAGCTGGTTCATGTTTATCATCTTGGCTTTTTGTTAATTTTGATTCCTGATTGTTCACAGGTCCCTTTTTTGTAGTGCCAGCCGAGTCAGTCTTATCTCCCACAGTTGATGTTTCTGTTGTTGGAGCAGCTTCTTTCTCAGGCTTTTCTTTCGTTTTAGTGGCTTTCAGCTCTTTAGCCTTTTCTTTTAGTTTAGCCGCACTTTGCTGTTCACCCTCTACTTTTGGTTCAGCAGCCTTTTCTTCTTCAGTCTCTTTTGGTTCGGGAGCTTCCTTCTCTTCAGCCTTTTCCTCTTCAGCTTTTGGTTCGGGAGATTCCTTCTCTTCAGCTTTTGGTTCGGGAGATTCCTTCTCTTCAGCTTTTGGTTCGGGAGATTCCTTCTCTTCAGCTTTTGGTTCGGGAGATTCCTTCTCTTCAGCCTTTTCCTCTTCAGCTTTTGGTTCAGGAGATTCCTTCTCTTCAGCCTTTTCCTCTTCAGCTTTTGGTTCGGGAGATTCCTTCTCTTCAGCTTTTGGTTCGGGAGATTCCTTCTCTTCAGCTTTTGGTTCGGGAGATTCCTTCTCTTCAGCCTTTTCCTCTTCGGTTTCTTTTGGTTCAGGAGATTCCTTCTCTTCAGCCTTTTCCTCTTCAGCTTTTGGTTCGGGAGATTCCTTCTCTTCAGCTTTTGGTTCGGGAGATTCCTTCTCTTCAGCTTTTGGTTCGGGAGATTCCTTCTCTTCAGCCTTTTCCTCTTCGGTTTCTTTTGGTTCGGGAGCTTCCTTCTCTTCAGCCTTTTCCTCTTCAATTTCTTTTGGTTCGGGAGATTCCTTCTCTTCAGCTTTTGGTTCGGGAGCTTCCTTCTCTTCAGCCTTTTCCTCTTCAATTTCTTTTGATTCGGGAGCTTCCTTCTCTTCAGCCTTTTCCTCTTCAGCTTTTGGTTCGGGAGATTCCTTCTCTTCAGCCTTTTCCTCTTCGGTTTCTTTTGGTTCGGGAGCTTCCTTCTCTTCAGCCTTTTCCTCTTCAGCTTTTGGTTCGGGAGCTTCCTTCTCTTCAGCCTTTTCCTCTTCAGCCTCTTGTGATTCAGCAGCTTCCTTCTCTTCAGCCTTTTCCTCTTCAGCTTCTTTAGGTTCAGCCTCCTCCTCGGTAGTTTCTTCCTCTTCAGCCTCTTCTTTTGGTTCAGCAGATTCCTTCTTCACAGCTTCCTCTTTTTCTACTAGCTCATCTTGTTTTGTTTTCTCTTCCTCAGACTTTTTAACAGAGTCCTGATCAATCGTCACTTTGTAACCAGCAGCTTCTAGCTCTGTCATGTGAACTTCCTTTGTTGTTGCACTGATAATTTCTTCTACAAATCTGTATTGAGGCATAACCTTTGTAGGGGTGGCTTTTGTCTTAGTTGTCACATAAGTTGCATCTGATAAAGGCTGTGGTTTATATGTATACGATGGGGATGTGAAGCCACCAGTAACTGAGCTGAATCTTGTCTCTTCACCTTCAAGCAGTTTCCTTCAAACAGAAAGTAAATAACATTAGTGCGTCTATAAACTGTATAATATTTCATGTGTTAATGAAGCAGGAGACATACAGCATAGAATAAAAAAAAACACTATTATGAATTAGGTTCGTAATTAAGAATGTTAAATTCAGGTGAAATCAGTGAGTTATTTATTTTATTTAATAAACCGTATTGTATTTTTAATGTGATACTCATGGCACAGTGTGTTAGAATGCTGTCATTTCATCGCTGGGGTATGGGTTCATAGCCAGCCCTTGGGTTGAAGTCGGGCAGACTTACTGGGTCAGAAACAAGCAGAACTTACTCTGAAGATTTCTTATTAAAAAGAAACAAGCTATTCCCTTGTATATTCTGATTCAATGTGTTTTTTTGGTGAATGGTTTTTGTGTTCATTGAGATAAAGATGTGAATGCTGGGGAATGGAACACTTTTTACAATTTTGCCACCCAGTTTTGGCATCAAGCATTTCCAGCTTAGGTCTTGCTTGGCCAGACACAGAATAAATCTTCCTCTAAAGAAGAGTCAGTTTTTTTTTGTGGTTCCCAAACTAGCCATTCTTAAGATCTCTGTGAGTGAGATTGCAAATTATGGGTGATTTCATGCTGTGTGCCCATGCCTTTCTTAGTTCAGACTGTGCACTCATTCTGAATAGAACCCTTGCAGTTAACAGAGAGGGACTTGCATTGCATTAATCTAGGATGAATATGAACCCAGTTCCCAGAGGTGACAGGACAGCATGCTAACCCAATGCATCAACTAGTCTCCCTGAACAATATTGTTGAATGAGCACTGCATTTGCTACAAGGATGATGAACAAAACAGGCTCCATTTCAGAATAAATAAGTTTCATACACAAGTGGCTCTTGTAGTGTTGTATTATGGTAAAGTAGTATCAACAAAGGAACGCTGTCATTACAGATTAGTAGTGTTTACCTATCTTGTGCTTTGCCAATTGAATTTCTAATCATCACACTTTCAGCTTGTGAACTGTTGTTTTAAGTAGAGAGGACTGAAATCCTGGATCAGTAACTTTGACCCTGCCTCTGACCAGCATAAAGGGTGCAATTTTTATTTATTTCACCCTTTCCCTACTTTAGATTAATGGACAGAAAATTTGTCAGGCTGTATTAGGGTGTGTAATCCTCCGTGCTTGATTTCCTCAGGCTATCCTTTCACACCCAAGTGCAGTAAGAGGAAAATCTGCACAAGTGTCAGCAATCTATTTGACCACGAACAGCATCAGAGCCTGATCCTGTTCTCATTTGTGGCAAAGTATTTTTGCCTGGTTTTGGGTTGGTGGCTGTCCCTCATAAAAGCCAGCTGCAATTAAAATCAAGTCTCCAGCCTAAATTGATGCAGATATTGCAAGGACAGATCAAACTCAAACATACTGTGCGATTTGTTCAGTCATGTTTGAATCTGGCTGTTGGTTATTCAATCAATAGCTGTTGGGGAACCCCAATATCATTGAGCAGAACTGCAGAGAAAATCTTCTTAGAACCTTCAAGAGTCTGCTCCCAAAATGCTGAGAAATATAAGACAAAAGGAATCACTAGTTAAAATGTAAATTTAAAAGGATGGTTATTTAGGATAGGGATTTCAACTTTTATTTTCCTTTTGAGGAGCTAAATAGTATAACTTCTATTATAAATATATACATGTTATATTGCTGTTATTTATTCACTTAATCATCTTTTGTTCATTAAATTTGTTTGATAGTTTAATTGTAAAATGAGGTATGATGCTGTGATACCCTATTGTTTATTGCACACAGGGAAAGAATCCTGTAGAGGCACAGGGTCATTCTAGCAGCTAAAATAATTATCAGCAATTTTTTTTTTCTGTTTATTATCCTGGATGCATAATACGAAGTTTACCTAAGTATTGAGGCTAGTGAAGATACTCCCAAAGTGATAGGGAGCTGAGACTCACCTCCAAGAGTAATCTAAAGTGCAGAAGCTGTAAAATCTAGAATAAGGAAAGTAGAAAATATAACAGTCCCCAGGTGTACTTTCTAGCAGGAGTTCCTGGATTGTGACCAGCAGCAAGAACATAAGAAATAGGAACAAGAGTGGGCCATACGGCCCCTCGAGCCTGCTCCAACATTCAGTCAGATCATGGCTGATCTTTGACCTCAAGAACCCTGCTTGATGTTTGTTTTTTTTTACCCTCCCTAGCCTCGGGGCTAACTGTGGGGCACCATTATCGCCCAACTGAGATCAACGGATTCAACACAGCCTGTGAATTCAGCCGAGGAAAGAGGAAATGTGGATTTAACCGTGGTTGTAATTATAGTCACAACATCATCAAATATCTGTGGTTTTTTTTTGCTCTGAAAACACTCCTTAGAAAAATCAGCAATGCTGGATTTAAAAAAAATGTTAATTGAGTTCAAAATGATATGGAATCACTTGCTATAAACGCAATGGAACAACACTGATGTGAACACCACTTCTGTTTTGTTTTCGTGTTTGTAGGAGAAATTGCTTTCGAGTGTTTAGTTCAATCTGAAGGAAGTTGTACAGATTGTGGAGCTTTAGTTTGATTGTAATAATTTAGTGCTGGGTCCTTTCATCCATCCACACACTGTACTTGCAAAATCAGTGGTACTCTAACGGACTAATCTTTACTGTTTATTTTATTTGAAAACCCTTTCTTTTTGCACCATTAGTTTAAGTACCAGTTGTGATTTGTGGGCTTCAAAATGCATAAAATGGATTATATAAGATTTGCAAAAAAAAATAATTATCTGTACTTTTCTAATTTTGGATATAATAGGATGACATTTGTAAAGGCGACAGAACCACAAGTATTTCCTTATTTACAGGCTCAGTAAACGAAACTAAATGGAACTAAACTAAACGGAGCTAAACTAAACTAAACTCTCCTGCATTGCCAACTTTTTTTCTCTGGTGCAGCTCTCCAAGATAAATTATTCTTGCAGTGGTTCCAGCATCACTTGGCAGAGAGTTAATTTATTGATTCTACATCACCATTATATATGTGTGCTCTGTAAAGTGCAAAATAAGATGGAATTGGGAGTACTGCAATTTTAACCCTTTCTTGCACTTTTTTTTGCTCACCTTGGGGAAAAAATAGACTCATCGGTCCTGAAATTCCTTGGGAGAGGGAAGGGGGGTTGTTGCTGGTCTCCTGTTGTAACTTTGGTGGGAGACCGGTGGAGACCTGGCTGCTCCGGGTCTCTACTAGTTCCAGCAGTTTTCCAGTTGTTTTCTAATGGGAGAACCTCCATCCGTCCCGTACAAGTGGCCGAGGGCAGTGACTCCTTACTCCAGGAGTCTCTGCACCTTTGGCTTATTCAGGACCCAGTGTGACCGTGGAGCCCTGTGGCCTCCAAATGGACGCGTGTGCCTTTTACAAAACATTTTTTGTTTTGGCAAATCGGCCCCCTAACCAAGAGGGTCAAGGAAGTCGTGGCCAGGGTTATCGGGGTAGGGTGTGGGGTGGGGGGACGGGGGTAGAAACGGCTGGGCACCCCCAATGGTGAGATGCCAGAATTTCTTGCAGTCACGAGCAGGCAGGCAATGGAGGTGCACCCAAAGTAGCACTTGTGCCCACTGGGCCCATGTAAATGAGTTGCCCTTCCATTAATCTCACAAACTCCGGTTGGGTCAGCGGTGCAGAGCACCTTTGACACCACGAGCCAAAGAACTTTGGGATCGACAAGTCTTAATTTGGAATTGGTGCAGTTGCAAATAAAAGAACTCAATCAAATTATTTGGCCTGTTTCAGCCTGTGGGGTCAGCTTGTGACATGGTCATCTATTCAAAATAAGAATGTCACAAAGTGGAATTATTTTGCGCTCAACAGATTTTTAAAGCATCTGTTCAACTGAAATTTAAAGCATTCTCCTTTAATTTATTGAGTAGTTACAGTTAATGGCACAAATTAATTATACTATGGAATAAGTGACTGTAATCAATTTAGTGACTCTCTTGCTCGCTCTTGACAATCATATTCAGAAGCATTGCACAACTACAGCAAACAATAACTCATGGCTGCACATAATTTAATCCCTTTGCACAAGTTGTCTTGCTCCGTTTCAGAGTATATCACAGTTCACTTGCAATCTTTTCTGCTGTAATTCTGCTCATTCCCTTTTGATAATTTATTGCATTGCAAATATTAGATCACTTTTCATTCTGCAATTAAGCATCAGCACAATTATCAACTAATCCTACCTGTAGGAGGCAATCTCCACATCTAAAGCCATTTTGACATTCAGCAGATCTTGATACTCCTTCAGGTGAAGAGACATTTCTTGTTTTGTATTTTTAAGCTCGTTTTCTAATTGTTGAATGGTATCCTGTAAAACAAATAGCAAATTGTTTTTATGGAGCAAATGGAAATAGAATCAAACAATTTCACATTACAGTGTAGGAATTCTCACCTGCCATCGAATTAATTCTCCATCGTGTCTGTCTTCAGAATCATTCAGCTGTTTCTCCAAAGACTCCTTCCTCCCTCTTACTGTCTCCAGCTCGATATTCTTGGACTGCAGTTGCCGATTGTACTCGTTGATCTCTTGCCTTGTACTCTGTAGAGCTTCCTTGTTGATTTCCGCTGCGTCATTGAGTTTGGCCACTCTGGAAGTGAACCATTCCTCTTTTTGCTGCATGTTAACATTGGTGTATCCTTCCATCTGAGCTCGAATCTCTCTCAGGGCTGCTGTCAGATCAGGCTTCATGAACTCTTTCATTTCAACACTGACCTGTGAAGCTTGGATCTGAGAAAACAGATCAGACACTTCTTCTTTGTGATTATTCTTGAGAAACATGATTTCATCCATGAGCGATTGTGCTTTCCTTTCTAGCTCTGATTTCATCAAATGGGCATTGTCTCTGTCTTTCTTATAGGCCTGAACACTTGTTTCAATGTCATGTCGAATTTGTGCTTCTTCCTCATATTTTCCCTTCAGTCGTTGGAGATCTTCCTCCAGGTGATCACAGTTGAGGTGAATTTGCATCTTCTGATTTTCAATTTCTTGAATGAGCTTTCGTAACTCTGTGATTTCTGGCTCATAGATATTTGCAAGGCCAGATTGGGAAGTTTGCCTCTCTCTCAGTGCTGTGATTTCTCCCTCCAGATCCTTGTTCTGTTGCTCCAGCTGCCTGACTTTGTCAATGTAACCGGCAAAGCGGTCATTAAGCCCCTGCATCAACTCTTTCTCATTGATACTGGGCACTTTGTAATCTTCATTGCAGATGCTGGACTGATAAAGCTGCATACTTTCTGATGGTCTGTGAGCTGGAAGATTGTATCCCCGAGTCACAGACTGGGTACTGTGCTTGAGGGCTGTATTGATGCTGGCAGTTCCTCTGGACCAGCTCTGGCTGCGGAAACCCATGTCTCGAGGCAGATTCCTGGAGGAGTCTGAATGCAGCTTTCTTGTTGGAAAGGCATCAAGAAGATCCCAGCTGTAGCTCATCTTGCTGCCGCAGGATTGTCTGTAGCAGTGCAGAGCCACTTCTTTCACTGAACCTTTTATTGGGAAACCTGATGCTGACGCTGCCAATTTGATTCTTTGACTACTTAAAAGGAAATGTGTGATGCTTGAGCTCTTTTTCTGCTTTGCATTTAAAATGGCAATGCACATTTTATGTTGGCACTCTGACATTTTTTTCTCTAATGTAATAACAGTTGAAAGAATTAAATGATTCCTTCATTTAAAAAAAAACGTTCTCATAGTAATAACAATAAAAAAATTGTGTTTCTCTTTCACCACTCCTGACTATTTTTACTTTCTGGAGTCATCTTGTTTGTGAATCGCGTTGTGAATTAACCTGTTGATGCTGGGACATATCCATGAGTACTTGTGATGTATAAAATCATTGGGAGCTGTGGTGCCACAGAGAACGGACGGATGCAGATTGGAGGTCCCACTTTGCTCAGTTCCCAAGGGGAGTCTCATTGAGCAGGGGCAGTGCCTCGCAGTACCTTCCAAGAGGGGAGTTAGGAAATTGGAGCGCAAGTTAATTCTGGGCTCTCCCTCGGGGGCTGGCACGGAGGGTATTGGTCTCGTGGCAGTAGATGACGTCCTCTTCTGGAACTCTTCTCTACAAATTTAATTCAAAGATAGAAAGATCTATTTATTAAAAAAAATTTGAGAACATCTGTTAAACTTCAGTCATCACGCTCCAGACATTACACTTCAAAGTCAAAAATATTGTTTTAAAAAGGAAGAAAGGCATGCTGATTTTTTTTTCCCTGACCTGGAGCTGGAAAATTACATGCTTTTGGCAATTTTCAAACTTCTTCACCAAACAGCCATTAAACTCAGACTGATCTCAGGATCTATTTAGACTATTTCCTCATGGGCATTACCTGAGCAGCGTTCTTAAAGGGGTAGGCCAGATTAGCAGCCAAACACCACAATCACGTTCCAGACCCCAGATTACACATAAGCAATGCCACAGGAGATCATCTCATACACAGTAAAAGGCAAGACCACATCGATTTAAAAAAAAAGATTCCTGAAACACTATCTGAAAGGGCAGCACAGTGTAATTCTACAGATTCAAAGTGGCTATAGGATGGTGGTGGATGGTGCAAAGAATTTACAGCACAGAAACAGGCCATTTGGCCCAGTTGGTCTATGTCAGTGTTTATGCTCCACACGAGCCTCCTCCACCCTATTATATACTTTTACATAAGGTAATGGGTAAGTACTGATGGATAAACAAAGGAGATAAACATGCATAAAAACAGACACAAAATACCCCCAAGAAAATAAGGTAGAAAAGAAATTGTAGGGAGCCTCTTGTTTAATTTTTTAATGGCATTTTGGACATCAATCTACAAGATGCTTAATTATTAACTATTCATTTCAGTCCAACAAGATAGGTGAGATAAACAATCAGGAAAATAGAAGGAACGTCACCCCTTTAAGATTTATGTATAGAACAACTCAATCTTCCTTTACTGCATTGGTGATACGTTTGCCTTGCTGAGTCATATGCAGTTCTCTTTCTCTTGCCATCAGCATCTTTTGCAGCGTGAACTGGTCTCCTGTGTGTGAGCAGCAGGCTTGGCAAAAAGATGGAGTGTGTTTGTATCACTGAAAGTCTTCCGTGTGTTTAGGACTTCTATAAATTAAATTGCAGAGAAAAGGTGTGCAATCAAAGGAAAAGTCACCAATTAAGAAAAGCCTTCTGTAAGACAATACATCCAGCTGAGTGCTGCAGGCCAATTCTACAGATTTAAAGCAGCAATACGTTGTACCTTTGTATAACCATAAGTCATTCTTTTCCTTACTTCAAGACGATGGGGTGGAAGATTCAGGGTCAGCGATCACAGGCTAAGACCAAAGTGCCTGCTTGGGGCAACTATACTTACCCAACTCATAGAAGGCCAGCAACGGGGCCCACAGCCAGTGAAGGAAAAGAATATCACTCCCTACCTTGGTAGACACCTGTCACCCGCTACTGACTGAGGAGTGGGACACCATTCCGGTGACCTAGCTAGTGCCTGACTATCACCCATTTAGCAATCATGAAGTAGTATAATTTATTTTCTTCGCTGCCAGGCTAGGCTAGGATATCGTAGGTTGTTCCTGCCGTTCCATGCTCCCAGCGGGGAGCCTCATTTGACAGGAACATGGGTCAGAGAATAGGGGCTACTGTGTTGTAACCCTTTTTCCAGCCTGCACTCCAATTGTGTGAGGCTTCCTACTGGGAGCACAGGATTGTAGAATCTCCTCTAGTATTTCCAAATGGGATCAATGCAAACATGCCTGGGGCTGAGTTATGTTTTAGGTGTGTCTCTTGTTACTGTGCAAAGACAGGCAGAATACCAGGATGTACGATAAGTTGCCATTCTCCACCTTGTCTCTCCAACACACATCTACTGAGACAGCAGACATTTTAAGTGCCATCACATGGATCCCAGTGCTCCTGCTACATGTGAATCCCAGTACCTCGGTTATCTTGTGGATCCCAGTGCTTCCCTGCTCCTGCTGCCCACTGGGAGAACATTGGAAGTGAGAGAAATGTAACTATTACCAGGAGGCTGTTCAGTTTGTCGCAGCCAAGTCCTGGTCACCACCCTACAAGTGTCTTTAGGAGAGTGCCGCACAATTCAACAAGAGGTGGTGCATTGCATTGGGTGAAACCTACTGACCCTAAAGGAATTTTCACCACTTTAAGTCAGTCCTGTGGGATATAAGTAAGTCCTGTGGGATAATTCTTATCTTTATTACTGTTGCACCTATCTTCAGCATCTGCAAAGATTTATTTCATGTCCCAAAAAGATTTATATATTTCTTTGTCCAAAGTAGCCAAATGAAAGCTGAAATTTTCTGGAAATTTGAAAATGAAAATGCAGCTTCCTCATGCAGCCTTAGTGACGTGTCTAATTACTTTAATCGTGCAGGGACACTGCTACAAATGTGTGCATTACAATTTTCTACATAATGAAGGAAGTATGCACACAGTGACAACAGAATATTTCTCTCCTCAGGACCAAAATTTCAGAAAAAAAAGACTCAATACAGACAGTTTTGTGTTTGAGTAATTAGAATCTGCACAGATGTACAGTGGTAGGTAGGCCAAGCCTATCCAAGGAGAATCTGACAGCAGAGATTATGCTGATTGGAGTAAAATGTGTGCAGTCTCTGTCCAGTCCGCATAGATACCGAGCAGAGCACAATATAATGTTGGATGGCAGAGAGCCCAAAATAGTTATGAGGTGTAGATATATGGGAATATTACACTCATTCAGTTGAGTTGGGGAGAGAGAGCCCTCTTTTGATAACTTTTGATAACATTTTTTCACAATGATTTTAAGAGACGTCTGGATGTGTAATGCCCACATCTCAACTGATGTATGACTGCTTAATACTGTCGCAGTGAGAAACATGACTCAGCACTGTCATCCCTGACTGACAACTTGCCCAGTGGCACAAAACTAATGTTGCTATAGAGATGGAACAGTATTTTACGCAAGGGTGTCTATATAACAGCTAATTAGAATTGTAGCAAACTGGAAATAAAGTGACAGCAATCATAGAATCATAGAAAGATTACAGCACGGAAGGAGGCTAGTCGACCCGTGAGTCCGTGCCGGCTCTATGCAAGAGCAATCCAGCTAGTCCCACTCCCCTGCTCTATCCCCGTAGCCCTGCAAGTTTTTTCCTTTCACAGCAATATGGAGGTTGAACAGTGGGTTGTTCCACATATAAAAATGTCAGGAGAAAAAAAAGAAATAAAACAAAGACAGAAAAAATGGAAAAAGGAAAGGATCAAGGCAAGAGTAAAAATAATAAACAGTAATAGAATGACAAAAAACAAATTAAGAAAAGTAAAAAAACCAAATAATTTGCGGAATGCAGTGACAAATATTAGAACTTAATGAGTGTGAATGCAGAAATGTGCTAAAGAAAACTTGAGGCTTGTTCAAGATCCAACTCCTTCCTTTCTCTTCAATGCTGGAAATGTGATAACTCATAAACACCTCTCTCTGTCTCGAGTCTGATAGTGCTTTAGTCTAAATACAACACTCTTGCAACATGGAGATTTTTTTGTTGTATTATGGTATTGTCTTAGTTATTGAGCTTGCAACATTTTGATTGAAAATATCCCAATTCATGTACTTTTCTTTAAATGCACATCTAGGCATTAACATTGCACTATGGATATTGTGACTAGTCATCACAATGTCCCACAGCTATCAATAGTAAAACATCATTGTCAGTCATATATTCAATAGCAATTAGAACAAGGCAGTAACAGTGGTGAGGTACAGTACTTACAGTGCAAACCATATCTTTGTGTAATGTTGGAATTTTGGAAGCCAGCTAAATTTGGACAAGACATGGATTGTGTAGGAGTTTCATGTATTGAAACTTATATAGGTTGTTGAATAGACGGTAAGGGATCCTGGGTTTAATGCAATCTTAATGTGTGGGTTTGGAAGATCATGAACTGTTCAAATCTGTCTATAAATTAAACTGACCTCAATGGCAATGTCATCTCTCAAAGAAAACATATATTATTAAAGGAAAATGATCACATTCAAAAATAACTTGTACAGTAGTGTAGTCACCTGATCTTGGAAGGATCCTATTGCGCTTGAAGGAACACTGAGATAATCAGTGCAGGGACATTTTAAAGTTAGGAGTAAGAAGGGAAGCCAGGTTGAACTTTTCCACCCAAATGGTAATAGACTTGTAGAATAAGTATTAAGGATGTCATTAAAACTGACAGTAAAATGGGTTCAAAAGGTAATAAAGGTCCAGAGATGCTCGGTTGTCAAACCTCCAGGATTGTCCTGAAGTCACCAGGAATGATTAATTTCCTGGACACTGCTGTGAGCAACCCAGGAGAAACATCATAGGGGCATTATAAAAGATGGTGTGTCTTTTTCATTTTCTTTGAACACTTTTTTGTTTATTAGTTATAAAAATATTAGAGATGGGAAAAAATACTGTTTGACTGAGCTGGAGGTGGGAGGTCACGTGATGAAACCTCCAGGAATACATCCAACCAGAGTTGGCAACTCTAAGAGATGCACTGAGCCGCAGATTTTGCAGAGGACCATTGGTAAAAGCAAGTGGACTGTAAGTAACCCGTAGGACCGTATTATGAGAGCTGCAGAAATAGGCCAGTAACTGAAGGGCAGGTAATGGGAAAGGCAATGGAACAGGAAAGGTAAGTAAGGGAAAGGTTTGTAGAGCTGACTTTGTAGTCAACGGGGCCTCAATTATTCACAATATTTATTAACAACTTAGATGAAGGAATAGAAAGTCTCTTATCTAAGTTTGCCGATGACACAAAGATTGGTGGCATTGTAAGCAGTGGAGATGAAAACATAAAATTACAAAGGGATATTGATAGATTAGGTGAATGGGCAAAACTGTGGCAAATGGAATTCAATGTAGGCAAATGTGAGGTCATCCACTTTGGATCAAAAAAGGATAGAACAGGGTGCTTTCTAAATGGTAAAAAGTTAAAAACAGTGGATGTCCAAAGGGACTTAGGGGTTCAGGTACATCGATCATTGAAGTGTCATGAACAGGTGCAGAAAATAATCAATAAGGCTAATGGAATGCTGGCCTTTATATCTAGAGGACTAGAGTACAAGGGGGCAGAAGTTATGCTGCAGCTATACAAAACCCTGGTTAGACCGCACCTGGAGTACTGTGAGCAGTTCTGGGCACCGCACCTTCGGAAGGACATATTGGCCTTGGAGGGAGTGCAGCGTAGGTTTACTCGAATGATACCCGGACTTCAAGGGTTAAGTTACGAGGAGAGATTACACAAATTGGGGTTGTATTCTCTGGAGTTAGAAAATTAAGGGGTGATCAGATCGAAGTTTATAAGATATTAAGGGGAACAGATAGGGTGGATAGAGAGAAACTATTTCCGCTGGTTGGGGATTCTAGGAGTGGGGGCACAGTCTAAAAATTAGAGCCAGACCTTTCAGGAGTGAGATTAGAAATCATTTCTACACATAACGGGTGGTAGAAGTTTGGAACTCTCTTCCGCAAATGGCAATTGATACTAGCTCAATTGCTAAGTTTAAATCTGAGATAGATAGCTTTTTGGCAACCAAAGGTATTAAGGAATATGGGCCAAAGGCAGGTATATGGAGTTAGATCACAGATCAGCCATGATCTTATCAAATGGCGGAGCAGGCACGAGGGGCTGAATGGCCTATTCCTGTTCCTATGTTCCTAAAAAAAAAATCAAAATTCGAGTGACTAAGAAGGCAGAGTTCAACTCACGTCTGACAATATGTTTACGGTGCAACCAAATGAATCAATGATAATTGTGAGCATTGGGGAACTTGGCTCTGGTTTTTACAATAGTAGCTTGAAAAGAAATATGTAAGTGATAGCATCTTTTCCCAAAACTAAACCCCCCCATTCTGTGTTGGAGACAAGAAAATGACAGTCCAACATTTAATGTGTTCATCTGGAAGTCTTTCCTCCACTATTTAATTGAGATGAGTTAATGTCTTTGCTCCTAAGTACCAGAGGGAGGAATTTCCGACAAACGACTGTGTAATTTTACCCTCAGCATAGTTTTGAGGTTGAAGTGTTTCTGGTAGTTTTATCTTTCAGATGTTCCTGCAGATTGAGACCCACTCAGCTGATCCACTGCAGTTCTATATTGTAGAGGAATGCCCAAGAACGATTCATAAACAGAGGAAAGAATACCCAAGTAAGCCATTAAAAAATGTGTAGGTCTGATTGTAGTTAATGCCCAGCATCTCAGGTAGTGAATGAAATCCAACTGAGATACAAAAAAGAGAAAAGAAAGT